>NC_089655.1:16981875-17282000 GCF_037042795.1 Molothrus aeneus
CGGGGCTGGCTGCCCGCTCGGCCCCGGGAGCGCCCCCGGGACGGCGGGGCCGGGACCCCCGGGATGGGGAGGTGCCCCTCTGTGCCCGGCGCGGGGAGGGGAACCCCGATCCATCCTCCATCCCCATTGCCTTTCCTTGGCGAGGATGGGGATAGTGACCCCCTTGGGTTCTCTCTGGAGGGACACACCCTCCGTGCACCCCAGGGCCTCACCTGTGGGAGGCTGGTGGTGATACCCCCCTGTGCACATTCTCTGTGTTCGTTGTTTCTGGATGCTGCCTCCGGGGACAGCCGCACATCCTCTGGGGGATCCCGCATCAGCTCTGGGGAAGCTGTGCCATGCTAACTCCTCAGTGAGGGAGCTGGTGATACCCTGCTTCAGGTGCCAGAGGCACCTTGGAGGAGACCATCATCCCCATCTGAGGGTCACGTCCTCCCCCTACTCAGGATGTTTGGCCAACACCTTGCCTGAGGTGGTGTCTCCCATGCAGCCCACATTGGAGTGTCTAGGCTGGCACCCTCAGGTTGTATCCTACTCAGGACTGTCATTCCCCACCAAAAGGGCCTGGGCATCTCCCACTGTGCCTGCCCTGGGAAAGTGCCCCTTTCTCCCTTCTCCAAAAAGGTGTGGAGGTTGTGCTACCTCCATCAGCCCTTTCCATGGAATGGATTTGGGGACAGTTTTGTTCTACCATCCATTTTGGGGAGGGACATCCATTTTGTAAGCTTTGTCCTCCGCATCTCGTTTTTGGGAAGAATGTGTAGAGAAGACCAGCTTTCTCCTCCCCTACCTCCATGGAGAAGAAGTGAGAGCTCTCCACTTGCTGCCCATCTCTGAGCAAGGGGTGTGTGCAAGACCCACTATACATGTCTCATCCTCAAAGATGTCCCATGCTCGGTCTCTGGTATGGAAGGGGGTGCAGCCCTGCCTCATATCCCATCTCCTGCAAGGCAGCTCTCTTCTGACACTGGTGTTTCCATCACTTCTTTTGTGATGCCCTTTGGTTCCTCCCATCACAGGTGATTCTTTGGAGGTGAGAAGGTGTGTTCTGTCCCTTGTTTGGATGTTGTACTCACCAGTATTCTGGGCAGCCCCTGCTGTCTCCTACTTGTGTAAAGTTGGTTACTGTTCTGGGGAGCAAGCACCATGTGAAGCCAGCTCCCTGTAAGACCCTTTGTCCAGATTTCCTCCAGCTGATTTTCTTTTAGCCTTCTAGAGGACCTCTTTTTCCATCCTGGGCCCCTTTTGGTTTCTACAACATGTGATCCTTTACCATTCCTAGGACTTTGGTGTTTGATGATCCTTCCTCCTTTGAAGATTTAGTGTTTACAGTAGGTCTTGTGTACAGAGCTGGGATTGCAAAGTGTTTTCAGTTTTATAGTCTTCCCAGTGTCTTCTCACTGCACCAAATACCTCTCAAGGCTGTGATTTTGGCTTGTACCCCATGTTGAACAGGGCTGGGCCTGTTTGGGGCTTGGATGAGATCTGTGTGGCTGCCTCAGCAGGGGGTGCTCTCCCCTCCTCAGCCAAATTATCCCAATGCCCAGGTTCCCGTTAGTTTGGGAGGTGCCAGCTTTCAGATGAGGCTTGAAATTTGGAGTCAGTCCTTTGACCGCAGTCTGGGACGCTTTGCCTCCCTAAATTCCTCCTGACCCAGTGGAGAGCTTTAATCCTCAGAAGCTTCCCCGTTCTCTCCTGGCAAATAGAGGTCTCCAGCCCTCATTCTCCATAAATTTCCTCAGCAATATCAGTTGTCTGTGCATCGTTTCCTGTCCCTCAGCTGTTGAGTAGCGTTGGGTGCTATGAAACAGCTGCCTCTCCCTGTCTCGGAGGGGACCATGTTCATTGGTGGGAGAAGTGAATTCTCCATGCATGCTGTTTGTAAACAAATGCTTTGGGATCCTTTGAAATGTTGTTCTTGAAGTGGATTCAAACTTGTCTTGAATGAAACATTGCCATGTGGGTGGGGGAGTGCGCAGCTATAAACAAAGTTTAGTAATAAATAGCAGCATCTTGCATTGGGAAGAGGGGTCTAGTGGCAGTGAGGTTTTGTGCTGTGCCTTTTCATCCTCTCTAAGGTTCTATATGAGGAGCTAGATGATAGATTAACAAAACTCAACGATAAAGCAGCATAGGGAGTTATAGTGGGTGATAGCAGAGAGAGGGGAAAGTCTCTCAGGAAGACACCACAAGATCAGTTGTGTCAGAAATGCATGGGATGAGATTTTTGTTGTGACCAGTTCATGTTGGGAAGCATAGACCGCTCTGGAAGGGAAGGTGCAGCTGAGAGGGGGTCAGGGGCTGTGTGTGGGCAGCCTGTTCCTTGGAGAAGTCCTGGGCAATGAGTTGGAGCAGCATGTTGAAGGCTTGGGGTTTGAGAGACAGAGTAAGACTCTGTCACCATGGATGCTTCTTCAGGAAAACTGACTCTGCTGCTTTCCAGAGAGCTGAAGAATGTGCTGGTGGTTGGCTGGAACATGGTGGGAACAACCAGAGCAGTCCAGCTGCAGCCTTGTCTCTGAGAAGCCCTGAAGGCCTGGGCAGCACACAAAATTTCATGATCCCTGGTAATTGATGTCCATGAGAAAGCGAGCCATTGGCCTGTAGGGAGAATCAGAGACAGAAGGGCAGGAGGCACCTCGGCTGCTTGACTGCAAATACATGGGCAATTAGTGAGAACTAGACTGGAGGTTAACAATGGTGGCATTCAGAAGCTGTGTGACAGGGAAAAGCATTTCTCTCTCACACACATGTATTCCTCTCAGCTCCTTCCCTGAGGGGATTCCCTCAGGGTGCCTTGTGTCTGGCTTGTGCTGGGCTGCAGTCTCTCAGCTGGGCAGTGTCCAGGAGTAGGACCCAGGTTAAAGCTCCCTCAATGAGAGAAGAAGTAGATGGCCTTAGGGAAGCTGATCCCATGATTCTGCTTTGGACCTTCTGCTGGATCCCTGTGGCATAAACCAAACTTTTCCTCTCATCTTATTAGGAATGGAGACATCTCACCTTCCAGAGCCAGCTGGAGCAGAATCTCCAATGTTTCACCTCTGTAGCCCAGTCTGACTCTTTCTCACTCTTCCACCTTTTTTTCCAGGCTGTGGATCTCCAGTCTGGTATTCCCTTCAGCTAACCTCATCCCCAAGGCAGTATTACAGCCTCAGTCTTGGTGTGTGGGATTTTTCATTCTTTTGTTTATCTTGTTAATATTTGTTTGCTCTGAGAATCAGAGTAGTGATGGAGCAGCTTCAGTGTTTACATCTCCTTGGAAATGTGAACTGAGGTTCCCCTGGGTGGCTGTGGAGTTGTCAGGCTATGGCAGGAGTTAGTTCTCAGCTTCAAATAATTAAGACCCCAGAGTGGTGTCACTTCTGGGTGGCAAGGAGGAGAAATGAGAAGAATTTCTGCACCTGGTCCTGGGGAGAGGAGTTGTGAGCAGCAGGAAGGCTGATGCTGCTGATGCAGCTGCACATAACAGAGTGCAGATATTTGTGCCCTTGTTGGCTGTGTGTGCTGCTGATCCCAGAAGTGGAGGCACATGAAGGTCAGCTGGTGGATGGTATGAGTGGGGCAGTGCACAGATGTGGTCCTGTGGTCTTGGACCTGAGACCTGGACCTGAGATGCTTTGTATGGATGTGTCTCACCATGAAGTGTGGAACTACCCTTGACTGCCAACACTGCACTCATTAAAGAGGGAAGGTTTCTTCCTGCAGCTTGAATCTTTTCATTCGGTGTTTCACAGGTAGGAGCTGTGTGTTGATCAGCGGGAGAGCACCTTAGATCAGTGCAGTGCTGTGACTGTTTTTGAGATCCATATTCTCCATCAGACCTCCCCCAGGTTTTTTGTGGGATTTTGAGCAGACTTTTTAGTTTCTTTTTTTTTTTTTTCCTTAATCCATAAAATGGAATCTCCAACTGTGATTTGTCTTGTCCACTTGACACTGGGACCTTCTTGGGCAAACATTTGTGTGTCTCTTAGCCTGACAGAGCTCTCAGTTCCATAGAGGTGCTGCAAGAACAGGACTGTAAATTCTTCTGGGCACCTGTGCAGTTGGCAGGGGAACAACCCTGCTGATGGTCTCTAGTTTGAAGTTTGCTGGGACATGGGCTTCAGTCATGTGTAAAGTGTTGTCTCCTACCCCAGTCCTTCATGAGAAACGCACCTGGGCAGTGTGGACTTCTCACCAGCCAGATACTGTGCCTGTTTGCCTCAGCTGAACTACAGATTTGTCTTTTTATCTGGTACAACTCTGAGAATATTCTTATATCAGCTGATATGTGATTTCTTTTGATTCGTTTTCTGTGTCTTATTGATACTGCTCTTTCACTATTGATCAAAATGTGTTTCCACAGGGGCATGCTAAAGTTTAAGCTAAACTTTTCAGAGCATTTTAATGAGTGCAAATTTTGTGTCCAGGTAAATCCTTAGCACCTGGTCTGAAATTCTGCCTTGTCTTTCCATAAATTGTGGAGTGCTGAAAGTTCGAATTTCTCTTGCCTGTGAAGAAATCACTTTGGTGATCATTTTGCTTATCTTCACTTGGCCACCTCCCCTCTTCTAGACTGGAGAGCAGAAGGGCCCCCATTCTTCTGCAAGGGGACCACTCTTCCCTCCCCATCCTACTGGTTCTGCATTGCTGGGAGAACACCAGTGATCTGAGGTACAGTGGTGGGATAGTGCTGCTCCTCCTGCCACCACTGGTTTCTCCCTCTTGCAGGTCTCCATTCCAATTTTAGTTTCATAGCTGTGGTGATTCTTTGGTCTCAGCCGTGAAGTGAAAATTGGTATCCAGCTAATCACTGGCCCAGTATCTTATCCAGACCTGCTTAATTATCACCTGCTCTCCAAAGCCGGGTACGAGGCAGTGATTAGGACAACGCTCTGGAGGCAGAACAAAGCGGGCGCTGCGGGAATTCCCAGTGCAGGGGTCAGATGCCATTGGTGTTTGGCAGCCTCATCTCTGCACATGTGCATGAGGAAATGCGTTGATGCTCTCTGAAAGGCTGAGTGATTTATTTTTATTGCAGGGTCTTTTTGAAATTGATACCAGCGGTGACTGTCCTTCTGGCTGGAAATGCTGGGAGCTGGGGAAGGGATCCTAAACTTAATAAGCAGTGTCAGTTTCTAAGCAGTGGTGAGCCCTGGCATGGTGCCCCTGCCTTTCCTGCCAGCTCTTTGTAGCATGTGTTGGGGGAGTTGTTTTATTTTGATTTTGAGAACTTTTTAAAATTTATTTTTAATTGGAAACTTTTGCTGTCTCCAGAAGACCTTTGCATGTCCCATGCCCCGATGGAGGCTGCTTCCATGTCAGCATGAATTTCATGCTGAGAGAGGTTGGCAAAAAGTTCATGAGTGAAAGGGCCTACAGAACTCCCTTGCATGCTCACATCCTTTATGGTGGTCTAGTGACAGCACTGGCCCTACTGGAAGCACTTTTTTTCAGTTTCTAGTCAGTCCCTGTCCATTCCATGTGGAGAGGAGCACTTTACAGATGAAAGGCCACAGCACCCCATCTGTTGTGCTCCAGAGGATGTTTCCATGCCTGCTGTGAGGTGAGCTGGCCTGGTTAGCAAGGGCCCACCAGCAGTTACTGCAGACGTTTTACATGTAGGTTAGTGCAGCCTGTGCCTCTGTCTCCTGAGCTGCTGAGGATTTGGCAGAGAGCTGCTAACCACTGTCTGCATTTGTGGTGGGGAGTTCCTGTAATGCTGCCCGTGCTTGGGGTGGCCCATGGACACCGGAGCTGGTTCTGGCTGGAGCTGCTGCTGGAGGCCGTTTCCAAGTGTTGTGGTGGTGGGGGCTACAGCAGTGCCAGGGTTGAGGTGAAGATGGAGATGGTTAGTTGACAGTATTCCCTGCTTCCCTGGGTTGTATTGTCTGTGCCTGGCCCTGTGTGTGCTGCTGTTCAGACCCAGCTATTGCTGTCTCTGTAGGTGTCCAGCGTTCTCAGTTGTGGTTGGAGCTGTGCTCTGAAGGCCACATGGGATGGCAGTCACAGCCTGGTTTCTTTGCCCAGGGGTGGTGTTTGAAAAGCCAAGTTAGCCAAATCAGGCTGGAGACCAATTTCCCTAAGGCCTTGTGTGTCCTATGCAAACAATGAAGCTTTACAACAGCTATTGAACTAGTTTGCAGCCAGAACTGGTCAGAAATTTTTTTTGACTGAATGTATTTTCTCCCAAAATATGGTGTCATGTTGAAGCCAGCATTTTTCTTGGAGAGGCATTGTTTTCAGTTATGTGTTTGATGGGAATGTTTCTTAATTTTAAGCCTCTTTTGTCATTTCTGGAAAAAAGAAAGGTCAAGAAACCTTTACTCAGCCATGTGAATGCAGCTGTTTTGGTGCATTTCAGTGTTCTGAAATCATCTGGAGGGCTCTGGTCCTCCAAATTCCAGTACAGAGCAAAAACTTACCTTGATGTCTCAGAAATTGCTGCAAAGTAAATCAGTGTGCCCTGGCTCTGGTACAGCTGTGCTCCAGCATGGTTCAGTCTTGGAGGTCAAGGCAAAATGCCTTAAAAAATGGCTCATAAACCACCATAATTTGGGTCACAACGTGAACATTTTTTGTTGTTATGATATGATAGTTGTGGCCCCACTGCTCAGTTTTCTGGTTCCTGCTGAGATACATCTTTTTTCTAAAGTGAACTCTAGAATTTCATCTAGAACTTTGCCATTCCCAAATCCCAGACATTGGCTCACCCACAAGGTGGGTACTGAGTCTTCTGGGTGGTGGTGTAAGCAGTGATGTTCCTTCCTACATGGCTGCAGTGAGAGCAGGGTGTTGCTGGGGAGGCTGCATTTCATAATGGACTCTGAGAAGGAAGATGGTGGTGTGCAGGGGTGGACGTAGATGGTCCCTGAGCCCAAGGTCATTGTGCTTGGAGGACTGAGCTTTCAGTAAGTCCCTCTTCTCCATCATGCTCCTGGCCTCTTCTGTGATTTCTTCACCTGGTCTCCTAGCAGGTGTGAATTCTTCAAGTGGAAGCTGCCATCCAACCCTATGCAAGTGGGGATGCTCAGGAAAGAAGGGTCTGTGAATGTAAGCAAAGAAAATCTGGTTTCCCCTGCAGCTTTTCTGCTGCAGACATGGGTTTGGCTTCAGTCCTCTGTCAGGGTGGGCATCAGGCCCTTAATCTAGACTTGAAAGCTGTATATGTAGAGGCGTAGGGAGCATAGTTGAAATTCCTGAAGTCCTTTTTGAGCTCAGTGTATTTAAAGGGGTGGGAAGCCTCTTCCATGTCTGCATGGCAGTTGCTGAACTGTTCTGAGCTGAGGGTACCTGCTGTAATGAATTGCTACTCCTCCACCCTTGACTGCATCCAAATAGATAGAACAATGTTGTGGTTTAAGATATTTGATCTGTGAAAAAGCCCATGAAGAGGAGCTGGGCTCGCAGCGCACAGCAGATACTGAGTCTGCAGGAAATTGCCTTCATGTTGCACCAGCTTTGCATCGTGTTGCACATCTGATGAAGCAGCAGTCAGGGCTGTGTGTTTTTGGTGTTTCCTATTGATTTCCTCCTCTCTCCATCCCTTGTTTGTTATTCAGAGCCTGCCCTTCTGACCTGTGCTGGATGGATTGTTGTTTTCCAGAAGGGGGATGTGGCACCACGTGGCTGTGTTACTGTTTGTCCCACTGGTGCTGGCTTGTTAGGCAGCAGCTGGCAAGTTAAGTAAAACTTAATCCCGCTGGTGGCTGCCTTGGAAATTTTTGGACCAAATCCTTTTGTAAAGGCTTTTTGGAAGGCGTTTCAATAAGGTACAAATAGGGGAATTAGTCTAATCTCTGTGACTTTGTCTGCTTTGTCCATGTGCTTATCTGTGTAATGCCATGGTGGCCTTAGGAGAGAGTGTGAGCTTTTGGGCTGTGGTCTCTGAGGACTGCATTAGCTTGCAGAGCTGAAGCATTAGTGTTTCCCTGAGCCCCAAAGCTCTTGGTTTCACTTGTTTCCATTGCTATGTTGTTACTACTGTAGCACTAATGTTAAACCCATCCAGGAATGGGCTGGAACTCTCGGGAGGCTTTGGCAGGCAGAGATGCCTGGCGCTGACCTTCCTGTGCTCTGTAATTCTGTATCACAGTGGAGGGTTGGGACTGTTGTGGCTGCTGTATCAGTTATTTATTAAAGGGTACATACCAGAGGTGTTGTTTTTTCAGTCACAGCTAGCTATGGAAGGCAGCAGAAGCACATTTGGGTATCCTGCTCCACTAAATCCTTTGTGGTGATTATCTCCTCACTGGGGTATTTGTCCTTGTGTCTTGTTGACTAAAATTTTTTAGCATGTTAGAGCTGAGGAAAAGAGGGTGCAGTGTGAGCAGTGACTGAGTTGCTGCAGTGAGAGTCTGTCCTTCTGGACCTGGCTGAAGACAGAAGCTGAAGTGGGAAAGGCTTCCTCACTTCCTCACATGACTTGGAGCAAAGCTCTGTTTCTGGGAGAGCTGTCACTGGCTGCTGTGTGGGAAGGTCTTTCCTCTGCTGGTTTTTGACCTGCCCCTAGGGTTTGGAGAGGAATTTATTTGCTACGTGGCCCCTTTGATCGCTGGCAGCTGTCTCTGTGATAGGCTGGGAGTTCTGGATCTGGGTAGCAGAGTTTGTGGACTTTTCCTTGTTTGCTGGTGGCTACCGGCTGGTTCTGGGGACACTGAGAGTCTGCCAGAGGGGTCTGTGTTTAGGAGCTTTGGCTGTGCATGGATTATTATAGCAGGGAAGCTGGTGTTAGAGCAGTACCTGCCCCTGTCTGGGCTTCAACTCTTTCCCTCAGCATTACTCTGACTACCTACTCATGGTGTTTTGTGTCTCATGACCTGCAAGCAAATAGGCTGTCCCCTGTACACTGCATTGTGCTGTGCTGCTGTTGTTGACAGCCAGAGCAGTGTCAGCAGCAGGTGACAACCTTGGCTTGGTGGCCTGATACCATCAGGGCAGGGAGAAAGTTGCTGCAGTGCTGATGGCTGCTGCCTGGTTGGCCCCAGAGAGCAGCAGCTTCTCAAACTGAAGCTTTTTCCAGAAGCTGTGATGGATATGCAAACTTCATACTTGTGTTTGCATACAGCTAACCAGCTGTCCCAGTTCATTCAGCCCTGCCTAGCTCAACCAGTATGTTAGTGCCATTCACACAGAGAATTGCCTGTGGGCCCAGATGGGGCTATGCCATACTGGAAATCCATATAGGGGCTCCATGCATGGAGTCTTGCTCTTGCACTCTGCTCATTTGAGTTTTCTTACTGTTTTTTGTGGCTCTGAGAATGGTGGATTTTCATGGTTCTGGCTGCAGAGCTAAGTCCCTTATGGCAAACCTGCCTTAGACCTAGAGCTGGTAAGTGCACCTTTAGATCCTGAAGGGGGTCCTGTGAGGTGGATTTTTCTTCTAGATTAAAAATGTGTTGTTTCAGCAGGGGCCAAAAAGTTAGACTTGGGAAAACTCTTTAAGACTATTCCTTGTCTAGTCATCCTGGAAGTGTCGGGTATTTTGAGGATGTCAACATCTGCATCAGTTTAGGGTAAGCTCTGGGTTTCCTTGGGGCAGTTCCAAACTAACACAAGGTGTGTAACATCTCTGCCAGTGTGCACGGTGCTGGAGCTGGGTCTGACTTAGCTCTGCCATGTAGAAGGGTTTGTAGATCTGAGGTGGGGACTGTGTCTGGCCATGTTGTAGGGTCCAGCTGTGCTCCTGGTTGATCAACATGTGGTGTTGGTACTAAGTGTTTGTGGTCACTCTACATGTAACTTACAGGAGAGATGCTTCAAGGGAACTTGGTGTCAATACTGCAGATAATTAGGAAGCTCAAAATCAGGGTGGTCTTGTAACATGACTTGCCAGCAGATCCACAGACACAGGATGGCCCTATTGCAGTAACAACATGTGATGAGTATTTCTGAGCTGCCTTTGGGAATAGCTAATGTATAGCATGACCAGTTCAACACAGTTACTGAGCTCATGGGATATTTACATGGGATATCTACAACTTGTAGACAGGTTGTGCATCCTTCCCCTGCACTCTTCTGTCCTTGAAGGACTTAGGAGTTGGCAGTTGTGGCTTTGAGACCCTCCAGAAGAGAAACATTCCATGTCCTGTGATGGTGATTTCTGGGGGTCAGTGGCCATTACCCAGTCTTTGGTGCAGTTGTCAGAGACAGCTGGTGGAAGGTTTTGCATGGTATGTGACAGGGTCAGGTCCAGGAGTTCACAGTGTCAAAGAAAAGCAGCAGTTGGACCTGGTGCTACAGTGATCCAAAACACTGTCCTCTTCTAAACTGAGGAGAGGCTTGCTCTCTTGTTGAAAAGGAAGATGATTCCTGGTGTATAGGTGAGTCCTGGTAGGACCTGAACTGAATTCTGTACATGGCAACTGTGAACACTTTATATTTACAGTAATGTATTGGGTCCTACTGTATGGCTTTCATCTACTTTCTGGACCTTTAGTTGAGAAAGTTGTGTGCCAGCACATGATTGGTTTGGTTGGGACTGGAGCACCTTTCTTGCTCTTTCTTCCAGCAGTTGAACAGTATTTTCATGCTTGCTGGGTTGCTGGCTGGAGGGCAAGCTTGGCTAGCCTGGTAAAGGATGCTTGGTATGTTACTTGTTGTATTGTTGCCCTATGTCTTGAATGGAGTTTGGTGAATAAGTCTGGTGTTAGTGAAATTGATGAAGTATATTAAAGGCTACTAAAACTTGCTCTATTCACTGGTTTTTTAATACAGGGAATTTTTTGTACCATCTGCATGACACCGTCAAAAGCAGATGAGGAAGAAAAACAATTAAGTGTCCTTAGCAATGGTCAGAAAAGTTTCTTATGAGTGTTCGACCCCTCATGCTCTCTTCTGCCTCCTGCATTTTAGGACCAGAGGGATGTAGTATCAGTTTGCCCGTTTTTCACAGTACTGCAGTAGCTTGCAATCTGGGACAGAGTTGTGTCTTTGCCACCATGCAGCTTTTGTGACACTGAAGGGATCTTCTTTGCGTGAGTCCTTTTCATTGTCTTTGGCACATGTTTTGTGGTGAAAGTTTGTTGTGAGCTTTATTAACAGCCTGTTGGTTTTATGGGGGTTCTCTGTACGTCTTACAGACCCAGTTAGCAGAGCTGTTGCTGATGGCAGCCCAGCTGGATGTGCAGAGTAGGTGCAGCCATCTACAGCCTGTCATGCTTCAAGACCCCTTCCCATCGGGTAGGAGGTTGAGTCGGTTTCCTAGGGAGGCTCTTGCAAAATTGTTTATGCAAGGAGAAAGTAATGTGAGCTGGTCAGTGTCTTGAGGACAGGACACATGTGGAGGCTGCTTTGTCATTTCCTCGTGGAGATCTGTCATTAAATTAAATTAATTATTAACATGATGGGGGAAATGAACCTTGCTCCTCTTCCCCACAGACATCTGCCTTGGTCTGTGTGGTCCCAGATCTGCTCTGGAGGTATCTGGCTGGCAGAAGGGCGCTCCTAGAGCATAGGGCTGGTGCTGGCCAGGGCTGTTGTGCTGGCTGCCCGTGACGAGGAGGTGCTGGTGAGCAGCCTGCTCTGTGCTTCCCCAGGTGTGGAAGTCCAAGCTTTCAGACTTTGTTTCCCACCCTCCCCCTCTTCCCAATTTCCCCCTGTTCTCCTCTCCTTGGTCTCCCGCTGAGTTGATGCTTTTCCAGGAATGAGCTGTACTGCTGGCCCAGCACATTCCACAGCAGCAGCGCTTTCTTGGCAGGAGCCTCGCTTGCTGTTAGAAAAAGCAGGGCTGACTTGGTGTCCCTCAGCTGAGGGCCAGAAAAGGAAGGCCTGCTCTTGCGCTCCTCACGGTGCATGCAGAGCCTTCCCAGGCATCACGGCCTTCTCCCCTGGTTGTGGTGTATGTGCAAACTTCACACTGCCCCCCCAGCAGCCCTGGGGCTCTTTGCAGCTCCTTACAGTCGTCTTAACCAGTGTGAATTCCCTGGACATTGCAGGGGAGGCTGTTGCTTTTCTAGCCAGCCTAGAAAGGGGGAGTGACTTCTCACTCATGGGGAGTTGCAAGGAGCTCCCTGTGGGGCACACACACCTCATTCACAAGCTTCTTGATAAGCTGGTGTTGTCCTTTGCGTTTTGTAACCAGCAGTAGCCAGATAAACCCTTTGTCCGCCTCTGCACTATTTTCACCTCTCTCCCTTTCCCTCTGTCGGCAGGAGCTGGTGTTTTGCAGCTCTGCCTTGTGGGCTCTTCCTGCTGTCTGTGTCCAGATGGAGCTGAGTGTCACAGCACACCAAGCCTCCTTCCTCCGGTGTGCTTGCTGTCTCACATTAGTGTGAACCACAGCAACCACATCAGGATTTTACCCTGTCTCATACACATCTCTGGCTGGGGCCTCTTTGGGCCTGTTTCCTCTCCCAGCCTGAATACAATCCCAGCTTTTGGCCACTGTTACTATGTCTGTGGAATTGTCTCCGTTCTCTAAAGGTCATTTCTGCAGATGTTTAACCTCAAATCTTTTTTTTCTCACGGTGAGTCCCTGCACTTGTCTTGTATCTTTGTGTTGTGTTGTATCTTCATGCAAGCTTTTAGTTACTTTTAGTTACTGAGGAGATGAAATTGAGCTAGCAACGTGAAGAACCTGACTTGGCTTCTGCTGGAAGTTCCCGTTTGTCCTGATTTCCAATTCAAAGAGACTGAAAGTGTCACTGAACCTTCGGGGGCCTGCAGAATGCTTTCTTTGATGATGTCTGTAAATGTCCTTCCGGAGGTTGGAAGCATCGCTTGGGCAGGGCAGGATTAATTAGCGTGGAGGTGCCTCCTGCAGTCCCTGTGCAGATTCCTGCTGCCAGTAGGTCGGTGGAGGACCAGCCGGTCGGGCTTGTTTGCAGAGCAGGGCTGCAGCCAGATGGTCACTCTGGGATCAAGGTGGGAGGGGCTGCCAGGGCTCTGCACTCACCGTGAAATCAGTCTGTAGCTTTGCTTTGATAAGTGCTGCTCCTGGGCAGGCCTCTGAGCCTGGGTGGCTCCTTCCTAAATGCCATTCCTTTTCCAGCCTTTGGAGTAGGTGAACAGGAGATCTGATCTCTGTCATCTGCCACCCAGTGATACCCATAGGGCTGAGCACCGGTCCAGCTGGAGCCAAGCATCGCCGAGACTTAGGGGCTCTGCTTGTCCTGGTGTTTGTCCAGTGGAGTGGTTGCAAATGTATTGATGAGGGCTTCTCAGGGAAAATAGTTGGCATCTTGGATGTCTGACTGACCGTGGGGGGAAAGCACAGAAAGCTGGGGATGGTGCGCGAAGAGGCTGTGGGGCAGCAGAAGTGAACATGATTGAGGGAGGCTCTAGGCCCCTAGCAGGGGGACTGGGACTAAATGATCTGTAAGGTCCTTTTCAAGTCAAAGCATTCTCTGAAAACTAAAGAGCCTATTCTTGAGGAGTGCAGGTAGTAGCTTGAAATGGAATGACCTTTGAGGAGTCCTTGTGATGCTCCCTGGACTTGTTAGGAGGGCAGGGGTGGCCATTCCTGCACAAGTGCAGAGGTGTGTTACTGTTTTGGTAGTAGGACAGCTGCTGCTGATTTGTGCTTCTTGATTCTTGAGAAGCACACCAGGTAAAGAGAGTGCTGCAAAGGAGTTCATGTTCACATGGGGTGCTGGGACAGAGAGGGACAGCAGGTCTGAGAAGGAAACCATCTACAAATCTGCATTTCCCCTTTTACCTTGTGCTGCAGCACAGAGGAGCAGTGCAGAACACCCTGTCTGGGGGCTTGGAAGGGGAATTAAATGGGAGAGTGACAGTCTGTTTATGGTCAGAGAGCCCTTCTCACCCCAGTGTAATGCAATTTGTACTCCTCTTCTTTGCACAGGAGGTGAAAATACAGTGAGGGAGACCCAAAAAGTGTGTTGGCTTACAGAGACAGACAGCTCAAATCCTCTAATCCTGTTTGATTCATCCTGTTTGCCTGCAAAGCCCGAGGTCTCACTGATACATGTGTGATCACTGCCATGTGTATTCTTTGGTTGGGTCTGTAGCTCTTGGGTGAATTGTATTCCCTTGGGAAATACACACATCATATCTGGGCTTAATCTAACAGACACATATTTCCCAACTGAAATCCCAGCACTCACAGAGAATTGCCCTGTCCAGTTTTCTAATCTGGTGAAATGGCTGCAGAGCTCATCCCTGTGGCTTCAGCGCTATCTTATAGAATAGATAAGGATTTTGCTCTAGAGCCAGGAACTGCTCATATTTGGGTAGTAAAACATGAAGGTGCTTCCTTTTGCTATGAAGCATTATTAATCTATATAATCAATTGGAAACAAGACATCCCTACCCTAAGGGTAGTGTACTAGAGGTCTTGAAAATGAGATCACATTTCTAGTGTGTAAATCTCTGAAGCTTGTACTGTTGGGTAGAAGTGTTTCCTGATGTTTTTTTGTTTGGTCGGTTTTTGGTTTTTTTTTCTTCCTTTGTGAGCTGTAGGAGATGGGAGCTGTTAAGGTTACAGGAACGATCAACCGAGTTGTGCACTTCTGGAATGTTGTAAGAGAAGGTTGTTTATAATTTAATTCCTGGGCTTTCCACTGTTGGAAAGAACGTTGCTGCTCTGTAAAGGTTTTTCCTCTTAACGCTTGAGGAGACGTCTTCTTTAATCTGCTCTAACTTTGCATCTTTTCAGTGTGAAATTGTCATTGCTCAGTTGTCTTCTCAATCTTTGCACGTCCCCTGTTTTTCATCCTGGCCATCAAGCTGTCCAACATGCTCGAGAGGTCCCCAGCCCTACCTCCCTTCTTGGTACTGACCCCTCTGATGCCAGATCCAGCTTTTGTGTTTGCCACCATGTCTGTGATTTCTCCTCTCTGAGTATCCTCCCTGCGGCAAGCCCTTAGATAGGCAAGCTGGGGGACAGGACTGCCAGAAACAAGCAGTAATGGCTGCTGAGCTCCAAGCCTGCCTCCAAATCTGAGGTTCAAATCCTGTGGAAGCCTTTGTCCATGCCTCTTGGATTTCTTCTTTTGCTGGGCTTGTATTACTCCGTCAGAGTTCTTCTCAGGGACCTTGCTGTGGCTAGCGGATGCTGCTCAGGAGAGACCAGAGCTGGCTGAAGCTAGAAACTTGCTTGTATCCACAGCCTCAGCCAGGCTGGAGGCCACCGAGGGGAAACGAGGAGGCTGGAGCAGAGCAGCTGCGCTGGCGATGTGTGCGCAGCCGGGGTCTGACATGGCGCAGTCGTCTCCGCGGCTTGGGGTTTATGGCCTCCTTTCACTCCTGTGCACACTCTTGTTCCCCACCTTCCCTTCATTCCTAGGACATGACTCTGTGATATAAAATACCCTCTAATTTCCTGAGCCAGGCTGGAACTCCCCGGAGAAGGCAGCGTCTGCCTGCCTGTCCCTCACCCGCCTCTGCATCCATGTTCCAGGCTGCCAGCTGCTCCTGCCGGCAAGGCAGCGGGAGGGAAACTGGGAGCATGGCACCTTCCCAGGCCTTGGGGAGAGGGTCTGCTGGCTCCAAAGGAGGAGCTGGTGGGAGGGTAGGGATGGAGCCAGGGTTGGAGCTGAGTTTCCTTTGCTTCCTTCCCTGCTGCCGGGGTTGTCCCTTCCCCTCCCCCAGCTGCATGGGAGCAGATGTGCTGCTTGTGTCAGCCCTGGCAGCCCCCTCCACACACTCCAACCGGGCTCCTGCACAGCCAGAGCCTCGTCCCCTCCTCCTCTTCTTCCTCCTCCTCCCCCTGGCTTGGCCCCGTGTCACTGGGGATGGCGGTGGAATCATCCGCCCACTCGGCCTGCCTCCCCTGTAACCCTCCCTCCTTCCTCCCTCCCGCAGGTCTCTTTGTTGGAAAATTCAAGGCAGATGAGTGCCGGGGAGCGCTGGGCCTGCGTGCCAGGCGCTGAGCTGCAGCTTGGTCTCGGCATGTCTGCTGGCCCCAGGATGGGAAGGGGGCCGCTGAGTGCCCGGCCGCAGGGCAATTCTCTGGGCAGGGCAGCAGCACTGAGGGTCCTGGACTTGCACTCGCCTGGGCAAGGCTTGGGTCGCTTCCACATGAAAGGGGTTTTTCCTGGCCACCATTCTTAGCCATGTTCTACCCAGCCCCCAGCAGGACATTGGAACATTCAAAACCTGACAGTAAACTCAAAGCAGTCCCTCTGAAATCATCCTTAGGCAGATGTTTTCCCTGGGCTCTGGGAAGAGGAAAGGCTTGGTGAGAACCAGAGAGCCTGAACTCCTTCTGGGTCTGCTCTTTCAGGAATCCTGGGCTCAGACACCATCAGGTGGGGGCTGTTCCCAGCACATTCAGAGGATGGCTTTCCCTGCCAGCACATCCGCGGGACAGTTTCATCTCATGGCTGCCTCCCCATTCAAGCGCGGAGCAGAAACGTGGCACTGCTCACAGCTCCCCCAGAGGCTGCTCGCTCGGTGGCTTCTGACGTGTGAACCTGCGGTCGTGTCCGTGCGAGAAGTGTGACTGGAAGAGTGGTGAGAGGTGGGAGGAGGAAGGCTGCAGCTAGGGCTGAGGCTGGAAAGGAATGGAGGAGGAAGGCTGCAGTTCAGGCTGAGGCTGGAAAGGAATGCAGGGCACAAATAGCTGGGATGGTGTGAGGGGTGACAGATGTGAGCAGCGTTGCAGAGATATTCCTGCTCGGCATGTGCCTGACTCCAGCACTATCAGTTTTTGCTCTGTAGAGTCTAAATATATAATCCATTGTGCTCTGGCATCTGGGTGATAAATAGTGATAAATAATGTAGTGGCTGGAGGAGGAGGCAGAAAACTGCTCTGGGGTGGAGCTGACCCCTGGGATGTCTGGGGCAGCCGCAGGGTAATAAGAGTGAGGAGGGACCAGTTCTCAGGACAGAGGGAGCTTGTTCTCCATCAGGCATTGCAGCTGAGGCTGGATGGGCGGGTCTTGGGGTTGGTTTCCTCTGTCCCCACTGAAAGTGGAATAGTTGACTTGTGCTGAGCAGTTGGTCACCTTGACCCAGCAAATATATCACCCTGTCCCTTCACCCACAGGCAGGGCTCTGTGTCCCTGAGCAGGCAGCATGTAGCACTGAAAATTGGCTCTGCCTGAAGATCTCTCTAGGAATTGGATGCAGTCCAGGCTGCTGGCGACAGTATGAATGGATGCTAGTGGAGCCAGGGCAGGGTGCGTGTGTGTGTGCACTTGGAAGTGAGAAGAAGGCAACTTGCCTGCATTGGAAAAGGCTGGTGTGGGCACCAAAGAGGGTGGGTCCCAAGGGGTCTGCCTGTATTTGACATTCATCTGGGCTGCAGGGGCTTTGGGCAGAGGCTGGCACAGAACATGCTGAAGAAGCATTAAGCTATCAGGGTTTTAATCCATCGTCACTGCTCCTTTCCTGCTTTTCCTGCTTCTCCATCTGTGCAAGAGGAATTAACACACATCCTGGGAGTGGATTAGACTGCTCAAACCATGACCTCCTCATCTGTGCCTTCTGGGGAAGGGTAGCCTTTGTGCAGTCCCTTTGCTGGCTCTCCAGTTTTGTCAGGGATTGTGAGTGCCAGCTGCCAGGTGACGTGCTGCCTTTCACCCTGTGGGACAGCCCTTTGCTGAGCGTGTGTGACACCGGTGCAACCAGTGGGGCTGGCAGGGTGGAGCGGGCCTGCTCCCCAGCTCTAGGCTTCCTGCACTGTTCATTTGCCTTTTGCTGACGCCTTGTGAGTGTTGGCAGGCCTTGTGTCTTGTTCTGGGGACAGCTGGGACAGCTGCTGGCACACCAGGGAGCACAGCCAGGAGCCCAGAGCGCCTGTTTCTCCAAGCCCCAGCGTGCTGTGACTTGATGACACTGGGGCAATGGGTCACAGCTCCGTGTCCCACCTGTGCATCCTCTTCGATTCCCCGTGAGTTGAGGACTGGCTTGGGGACCTTTCAGATCTGTTGATAGGATTCCACTTCTGAGTAGTGTTAGATACTTATAATCTACTTACTTTTAATACATAATTTCTCTTGTTTTCACATTCTTTACTTTGTTCTTTTTTGTTGGACCTTCTCCCTACCCCCATAATTTATTCACTATCTAGTTACCTCATGTTTTAAGCATAATATGTGGCAAGCTACCTTAAATATAGGTTGGAAGGGGGAACATAGTATAACAAGCTAATTGTAATATATCTTTGTATTAAATAAGAGTGCTTAAAATGTTGTCATTGGATAGAAAAGGAAATGAGCTTGTTAAAGCCTATTTTGGTATTTGATTTATCAAAGATAGTAGAAATTGAATCTTCTGAATTTGCAAGTTGTTTTGATTGAGATTCTGTGTAGAAAAAGTATTTAGAGGTCCAGTAATATTTAAAATAAGAAAAATAAACTTTATTTTTTTCCCCAAGAGTAAAAAAAAAAAAAAAATCAATTTTCTTTTTAGAAAGTTAGTGCTTCTTTCACTGTGAAGGCTGATAATAATGTAGCTGTTTGTGTAATGCAGGGACATGACATTATGGCACAACCATAAAACTTGAAATGATGTTGAAATATTATGCATGTAATTAAAAAGCAACAGAATCATTTAGTATGCAGCATGTTTAATGTATTTCACTTTCATCTATTAGAAATCTCTGGCATAGTTTGTGATTATTTCAGATCATTATAAAGAGGTTGAAATAATGTATTTCTTTAGAAATAAGCAAACTGGTGGAAATATGTCTGCTGGAAATGCAGTACAGCAGGAGCAGTCTGGGAGGTTGCTGGAGTGTGTGGAGGAACTTCCTGACACACCAGGTGAGGGAGCCAGCTGGGGAAGGCATGCACTGGACTTGTTTGTGAACAAAGAACTGGGGGGTGATGTGATGGCTGGAGGCTGCCTTGTGCACACGAACCACAACATGATAAGAGTTTTTGGTTCTCAGAGGAGTTAGGAGGAGGATCAGCAGAACTGCCACCTTGGACTTGCAGAGGGCAGACTTTGGCTTGATCAGGGACTTGGTTGACAGAGTCTCTTGAGGGGCAGTCCTGAAGGGCAAAGGAGCCCAAGAAGGCTGATATTCTTCAGGAAGGAAATCTAAAAGATGTAGGAGCAGGCCATCCCTATGTGCTTGAAAGACAAGTCAGTGGGGAACAAGAATGGCCTGGCTGAGCAGGCAACTTTGCCTCAAACTCAGGAAAAAATAAAATATTTTACCTTTGGAAGAAGGGGGAGGCAACTCAGGAGTGGTACAAGGATGTTGTGAGGTTATGCAGGAAGAGCTAGAAGGGCCAAAGCCCAACTGGAGCTTACCTGGCTACTCCTGTTAAAGATAATTAAAATGTTTTTACAAATGATGTTAGCAACAGAAGGAGGGCTAAGGAAAATGTCCATCCTTTATTGGATGTGGGGGGAAACAGTGACAAAGGGTGAGGAAATGGCTGGGATACTTAATGTCTTCTTTGCCTCAGTCTTTAATAGCAAGATCAGCTGTTCTCGGGGTGCCCAGCCCTGTGAGCTGGGGGACAGGGACAGGGAGCAGAATGAAGCCCATGTAATCCAAGAGGAAATGGTCAGCAACCTGCTTAAACACACCAAAGTCTATGGGGTCAGATGGGATCCACCAAGGATAGTGAGGGAGCTGGTGGAAGTGCTTACTGAGTCACTCTGTCATTTACCAGCAGTCCTGGTCAACCAGGGAGGTCCCAGGTGAGTGGAAGTTGGCAAATGTGATGCCATCTACAAGGAGGGCCAGAAAGAGAATCCAAGGGAATTACATGCCTGTCAGCCCAACCTCAGTGCCAGGGAAGGTCATGGGGCAGATTATCTTGAGTGCCATCATGGGGCATGTACAGAACAGCCAGGCAATCAGACCCAGCTGGCATGGGTTTTGGAAAGGCAGGTCCTGCTTGACCAGCCTGATCTCCTGTGACAGTGTGGCACAGTTAGTGGATGAAGGAAAGGCTGTGGTTGTTACCTACCTGGGCTTTAGTAATGCCTTTGACACTATTTCCCACAGCATTCTCCAGGAGAAACTGGATGCTCATGGCTTGGACAAGTGAGCTACTCTCTGTGTAGAAAGATGGCTGGTTGGGCTCAGGAGGGTGTCAGGAATGGAGCTACATCCATTGGCTGCTCACAGTGGTGTTCCCCAGGGCTCAGTACTGGGGCCATTCCTGTTTAATATCTTTATCAATTATCTGGTCATGAGGATTGAGGGCACACTCAGTTCACAGATGACTAAGTTGGGTGGGAGTGTCGATGTGCTGGAGGGTAGGACAGCTCTGCAGAGAGATTTGGACAGTCTGGATTGATGGGCCAAGGCCAGTTCCATGAGGTTTGACAAAGCCAAGTGCTTGGTCCTGCAGCTGGGTCACAACCCCACAGAGCTCTGCAGGGTGGAGGAAGGCAGCCTGCAAAGCTGCCTGGTGGGAAAGCATCTGGGGGTGCTGGTTGACAGTGGCTGAACATGAGGCAGTGTGTGCTCAGGTGGCCAAGAAAAGTCAATGGCATTGTGGGTTGTGTCAGCAGCATGTGCACAGCAGGACCAGGGCAGGGACTGTCCCCTGTGCTTGAGACTGCTGAGGTGACACCTTGAACCCTGTGTCCAGTTTTTGGGCCCCTTACAAGACAGACATTGAGGTGCTGGAGCCATGACCAGAAAAGGGCAATAAAACTGGGGAAGGGTCTGGAGCATAAGTCCTGTGTGGAGCAGCTGAGGGAGCTGATGGTGTTTAGTCTGGAGAAAAGGAGGCTCAGGGTGGACCTTATCACTCTCTATAATTCTCTGAAAGGAGGCTGTATCCAGGTGAGGATTGGTCTCTTCTCCCAAATAGGAAGCAACAGGACAAGAGGAAATTGCCTCAAGTTGTGCCAGGGGAGGTTTAGATTGGACATTAGGAACATTTCTTCACCAAAAGGGTCTGGCACTGAAACAGGCTGCCCAGGGGAGTATTGGAGTCATCATCCCTGAAGGTATTTAAAAGTTGTGTAAATGTGGCACCTGGGGACATGGTTTGGTGGTGGCCTTGGCAGTGCTTGGATAATGGTTCAACTTGATGATCTTAAAGGTCTTTTCCAACCTAAACAATTCTGTGATATGCACCTGAATTTTGGCTTTACTGATTAAAATGTGATCTGGGGGATGAAACAGCTGTATGCACATAGAAAGGCTATTCTGTCTTTGTCTCTTCTTCAGGCTGCCAGTCATGGCTGTGGGCATAGGAACCTGTGGCCTAGCAGCAGGGAGAGCTGCCAGTCCTCTCCTGCTCCATCTCCAAACCTGGGCTGCCTGGTGTTGTATGCAAATACCTATCTGGGAGTCTCCTTTTCCTTTGAAGTCCTGAACCCAGCTCTGACTGTCTCCTCTCCCCTCTGCAGGGTGGTGAAAGAAGAGATCTCAGATGACAATGCCAAGCTTCCCTGCTTCAACGGCCGGGTGGTGTCGTGGGTAAGCAAGCCCCTTGCTTCGGTGTGTCTCAGCCTGTTTGTGCCCTCCCTCTCTGAAAAACAACCTTTGAATGTGGAGTGCCAAGTAAGGCACAGGGGCTGCTCAGTACTCTTGGTGTGCTGGCTGCTCACAAAGCTGATGAGCTGGATCCCCACACTCCAGTCCCTCACCTGGAGAGGGGGCTCTGTGCCAGGGAAGATGTGGGATACCTCTATGAAGAGCTCATGGTGACTGATGCCTGGCAGAAATCATGGTCATGGCCTGTCCACAGCATAACCCCTGTGCCCCTATGGCAGGGTCAGCTTCCCAAGGAAAGTTCTGCTCCAATGACTGGTGCAAAGGGCTTAAGTGACTTTAGTGCTGGTGAAGCGGACTGGATTTGACTGCCCTGAAGACTAAAGGTACTGCCTGGGCAGCTGCAGGACAAGCTTTTCCCTCAGTACCATGCCATGCACACACTCTGCTCCCTGCTCGCATGCTTCCCTCTGGCCCCACGGGGACCCTCTGTTAGTGGGGGGAGAGTCTCCACAGCACATCATCCAGTTTTCCCTCTGCTGAGCTGCAGTTTGTGCTGATGAGGGTGTGTGGATCTACACCAAGACTCAAGTGCCTTTTTCCAGAGGCCTCTGAGCAGTAAAAATCCTCAGCAAATCAAGCCAGGTCACACCTAATTCTGCTTCTATCCCTGCACCAAACAGTGATGGGGCAGGCAGGTACCCCCCTGCCGACACGGCTGCCGCTGGGATTCCTGCCAGGGGAGCAGGGTGCAGGCTGGAGCAGGAGGAAAGCCTGTGCTGGGCTCCTGCACAAAGAGCCGGGGCCAGACGCCTGCCGTCCTCCCTCTAGCGGTTATCCAGGCCCTTCGGAAATCAGCTGTGTCCCGCTCTTGGCCACCACACATTCCTCTGCACCCATCCCGCTGCTGCTGCATCTGCCCCAAGATGTCCCACCACCCCACCCCTTCCAGCTGCTTTTTGCTTTCACCTGCCCTATGGGGAGTCCCAGTGTCTCTAAATCCATTCTGGTGTTCCTTTTTTATCTGTGTGATTTTCCTTGTGATCCTTGTATCCATGTAGCTGCTGGCTTTCCTTGCAGGAGCTCTTTGGTTGTTCAGTGTGTGAGTGGCACAGATCTGGTGTGAGTCTGTCTGGTGTGACCACCATGCTGCTGCTCTGCTGGGCTGGATCCTTACAGGGAACTTGTGCCCCAAGCGAGCATCACTACCAGCTCTTGTGCATGAGGGGTAATGACAGTCCCAGAGGCCTTTGTGCACCTGATGATCCCTTTTTCTACCTCTGCTGAGAGTCTCCTAGTCCATGGATGGTTTGGGGAATGAGAGGGGAGCACTTGCTTTGCTGCTTCTGACAGACAGGCTGGGATGGTGCTATTTTAGGAACTCAGTACTAATTTTAGCAACAGGGAAAGACGGGGGCTTGAATCCAAGTGAGTATTTCCTGACAGTGTAAGAGGCAGGAAAAGTGCAGGATTGTTATCAAAACCTTCCTGGGAGGAAATCCCAGCCTTGGGAGTGTTAGAGGAAGATAGCATCAATCCTGCCTGCTTGGGAACACCCTCCACTCTCTTCACTGCTGTTTGACAGCTGCCTGTGGCTAGTTCCCTCTGTCCAGATCTATTTGCTTGATGTTGCCTTGAGATTTTCAAGCATAAAGTGTTATAAGATTTTTCCCTAGGCAATGCTGGCCACTTTCAGCATCTTTTCTACCCTGTGCTCCTGGGCAGTGGCTACCAGAATTGGGATGTGGCCCTTAGGGGGGAGGATGTGTCCTGGGAAGACAAGTCACCAGGAAGGTGCCAGGAGCAGAGCCAGGCGTGTGCCTGGGGCTTGGTGGAGGGAGAGAAGCTGACCTGAGTGTGAGATGAGCTGGTTAGACAGTTGTGAGAGCAGGAGCCGTTGGGCTTGTCCTGGGACTTGTGGGACAGGCTCTGCAGCTTTTGACACCTGAGGCTGCACTCTGCCCTGTCTGTTGCCTTGGCTCTGGCTTTTCAAGGCTGCCCTGTCTTCCTTGCCCCAGCTACATCCCTGTCTTTGTTTCCAATATCTCTGACAGTAGACTTCTCATCTACTATGCTAATGATGATCTGTGGGGTCCATACCCCGCTTATGAGGGTTTCCCCAGTTCCTGAAGGTGGGCAGGGCACAGCTCTTTCATCAGTGATGCTGGAAGCACTCAAGACCTGTATAAATGGGCTGTGCTTCTATCATTTGAGTTGGCATCTGCTCTTGGCTCCATGCAGATGTGATTCCCTCACCAGCAAGAAGTAGTGCTGCCTCTGAATTTACTCTGGGTATTATGGTTTGGACAGGAGCTATCAGCTTTTTTCCAGCCTATATCACATTTTGTCTGTTCTGAGCAACAATGGGTATCCCTCACCTCTGTTAGATCCTTTCTGGGCCCTATCACCTCTGCTCTGGAGGTCCTGAATGCTTCTGTCAAGGAAGAGGCTTTTTGTTGCTTACTTGCTTGACCCTATTGGGGTTAGCCCAGTTCATTACAGCTTGAAAGTAAGGGAGTGTGCAAATCTGGACAGGGAGCAATATTGGGGAGCAGCTCATTTGGACTATCCTCTGTTTGATTCCACTGGTGAGCCCGTGGCCCCTGGGAGAGTCTCCAGCTCATTCCCTGAGCCCTGAAGTTGATGGTTTATTATAGAGCCAGAATGATGGTGTGTTGATGTGCCTGGGCTGCCCCACAGCATGGCTGGCATAGAGAGTCTCTAGGGTTTAACCCTTTCTTGAGTTTCTGCGCTGGGGAATCCATTGAGCATCCCAGAGATTGACTGAAGGTTGTGCTCAAACCAATAAACTGAACACAGCATGAAAGTTTGTGAAGTACATATGGAAGCCAGAAAAAGCCTGTTTCAAGAGTCTATTTCAAAGCCAGCCTTCGCCCTGAGCTCTGTTACCCCCAGCTT
The DNA here is from genome assembly GCF_037042795.1 of Molothrus aeneus. Lineage (NCBI taxonomy): Eukaryota > Metazoa > Chordata > Aves > Passeriformes > Icteridae > Molothrus > Molothrus aeneus. The sequence continues at coordinate 17,006,093 of NC_089655.1, forward strand.
CTGAGGGTTGTGAAGGTGAAAGTCCTGCTGGGTCTCACAGGTTGAAGGCAGAAGCGTAGAGGCTGCTAGAGCTGAGGAAAAGAATGACTTGTAACTGCCTTTCCCAGTGTGAGAACTGGGGGAATCCAGTCCCTGCTGCAGGATGTGTGCTAAAGGTTACCCGAGTGTGTGGTGTGGGTGTGCAGGTGATGTCAGAGTGTCCAAGCACAGCTGTCACTGAACCCAGGCTTCACTGCTGGGTCAGGAGTTCCTGAGCCACAAATAGCCAGTGTCTGGGAAGGCCTTGGGGGGAAATGTTGCTACATGCTTGGCCTGTTCCATACCTGCTCCTGGGCATCTGCTGTTGTCAACTGCCAGAAATGAGATCCTGGGCCAGGCAGGCTTTTGGCCAGCTCCTTTGGCCACTCTTATAAATGTTTTCTCAGCTTCATTTTCTGTCTCTCATCCCTCCAGCTGGTGTCTGCAGAGGGTTCCCACTCAGATGCTGGCTCGGTCTGTGCCGATAACCAGACAGAGCTGCCGCCCTCCATGGAGCGCACAGGAGGAATTGGAGACTCCAGGCCCCCCTCTTTCCAGTAAGTTACACGGACATCTGTTCTGGTTTCCAAGGGCCACATGGTGCCTTTGCTGTAATCCAGACCAGTATCCCAGACCAGGCTGGGATACTCTTACCCAAAATGTCAGGGATGACAGCCAGCAAGAGGGGAGGAGAGTGGGGCTGGGAGCTGATTTGAAGTGGAGCTGCGTTATTCAACAAACAAGGGCATGCTGAAAATAATGCAGGGAAAGAGCCAGCACAGCATCCCCAGTCCTTTGACCTGCACTTGTAGATGTGCTGTGGTTGTTCCTGTCCCTCTAGAAGGAGACAGCTGATGGCTGGAACTTTGTGTTGGTCAGGACAGAGGTAGAGAGAGCCTTGTCAAGTTGTTCCCTGTTGAACATATTTGTTTGCTTTTATCTCATCACAGCCCTAACACTGGGGGGAGTCGAGAAAACTTGGACAATGAGACAGAGACAGACTCTGTGGTGTCATCACAGAGGGAACGACCTCGTCGGACAGATGGGCCTGAGCATGGTGAGTGTTGGTAACGTGGTGAGAGCTCTGGAAGGGCATGGCTGGGGCATGGCAGTACCAGCTCCAGACTTGGGGCAGCTTTCTCTGCTCTGCAGAACGTTTCCAGCTCAAAAGAGCTATTCTGTAGCTTTTAGAAGGGTCCTACCTCACATTGGAGGTAGGCGCTAACACCTGTGTTACATCAGAGCTTGGTGTTGAACCCTTTGGGGTCAAGGGAGATATCTCCTGTAGAAGCTCCAAGAGCAGGAGACAGTTGTGTCTCTGTCTTCTTAGCTGAGAAGCAGAGTAAGCTTTAGCCTTCCCACTTGTGCTGTTTCTTGCTCTACCAAGGAAACAGCTGCAAGTCTTCCACAAGTTTAGCAGCACTGTTCCTACTGGGCCATCAGCCTCTTCCCATCTTAGTGATAGAAGAGGTATCCCATAGGAGATGGATCTGATCCCAGGGTAGACTGGGAGTTACTTGGCACTAGACAGGATTGACTGGTGACCAGATTTGTTCTGAGGAGGTTGCCATGAGCCCTGCATAGGGTAAGGTTTTCTCTCAAGCCCACTGACTCTTGTCTTTTCACAGCACCCAGGGTGAATGGGACAGTGAAGGGAGAGCGGCGCCGAGACCTGGGTGGGTACGAGAGCTCCTCCACACTCATGAGCAGCGAGCTGGAGACCACCAGCTTCTTCGATTCAGATGAAGATGACTCCACCAGCAGGTAGGAGAGCTTGGGTCTTGGGAAAACACTATTTTCCCCCTGACTCTCAGAAAAGAGAGATGCCTTTGCAGGGCACAGTAGTCCTGGGCTCAGACCTGCTTCCATCTCACCCAGCAGACCCCTCTGCCATTGTCTGTCCCCCATGTGCATGTTCTCCTATCTGCTCCTGCACTCCTCTGTTCCCTGTTTCCACGGCTCTCTTTCTGCCAGAGCCACCACTGTGGCAGCAGAAGAGCTGACTCTTGCTTTTGCTTGCAGGTTTAGCAGTTCAACAGAGCAAAGCAGTGCTTCCCGTCTAATGAGGAGGCACAAGCGCCGCCGGAGGAAACAGAAGGCTCCACGCATTGAGCGGGTACCCAGGGAGGGGCTGGGTATCCTGGGGAGGGCAGTGCAGGGCAGGGTGGGCTCATAGGGACTCAGCTGTTTTTGCTGTGGGCATGGCTTTGGACAAGTGTCCAAGGCTGACACTTCAAAGAGTCCTGTGAACGTTTTCCAAGTCAATGTAGCCTCAAGAGCTGCAACCACAGGCCTTGTCCCAGCTGTAGAGAGGTCTTAAGGACCATGGCTGTTCTCTGGCTCTCCAAAGCTCCCAGCATAAGACCGGAGTTGTAGCTGGTGGCTGTGGTGCCACAAGGAGGGGCAGGAAGGAAAGGACAAGTGAAGGAAGCTAGGGCTGGGAATGTTACTGAGGCACAGGAGGACATCTCATGTTTTGCTTATGTTGCAGTCTTCGTCCTTCAGCAGCATCACAGATTCCACCATGTCCCTGAACATCATCACGGTCACGCTGAATATGGGTGAGTGGGAGGTGTGCATGGAGCCTGCAGTCCTTCCAGAGCGAGACTGGGTCATGGAGAGGGAACTGGGGAGGGAGCAAAGAGAGCACATGGGGGAGGAGTGAAAAGATGGATTCTGTAGGAGATTGGCTTCTCTTGTAGAAGTTATCTCTCAAGAGTTTGTGTGTCCCAGGACATCTCTCTGGGACAGGGGTGCAAATCACCACCATTAGGATGTGGTTTTACTGACGTTAGGTCTGCTTGTGCTTGATGCTTTGGAGTGACTTAGTTCTTTCTCTTTCCATCCCTGCAGAGAAATACAACTTTCTGGGCATTTCTATTGTGGGACAGAGCAATGAGCGTGGGGATGGAGGCATTTATATTGGCTCTATCATGAAGGGAGGCGCTGTGGCAGCTGATGGCAGGATTGAGCCAGGGGACATGCTGTTGCAGGTACTTCACACCCACGTATCTCCATCTTTGGGCTTGGGACAGCAGTAAGAAAAGACCCAGAAGCCTCCCTGAGAACTTTAGCAGGCTAAACCCAGGAAGTCATGCTTGGAAGAGGGAATCTGAGTCACTGCTGAGCTGAGTGGGGAGCTCAGCCTCCGGTCACATCTCTGGGACTCACCTCTTTGTGTTGTTTGTAGGTAAATGACATCAACTTTGAGAACATGAGCAACGATGATGCTGTGCGGGTGCTGAGGGAGATCGTGCACAAGCCGGGGTGAGTACTTGGGTTGTTCCTTCCATCCAGGAGCATCTGCTCAGTTTGTGCTTGGAGTGTGTGAGTCGTATCTTTCAGGCACCTCTGCCAGTGCCTCTGCAGAATCTCAGAACTTAGGGGTTTGATGTTGCTTTGATTCCTGGGTTTTCATGTCCAATGCAAGAATTGCAGGGAATTGGGGTCTGTGCCCCTTTTTTTGTGGGGATGCCATGTTGCTGCTCATTGCAGGGCAATTGGACTAGATGACCTTTAAGATCCTTTCCAAAACAAAATTTGCTGTGATTCTCTGATTCTATTTGGGTCATCAGCAACCCTCAACAGAGTCACATCATTTTATTCATATCACTAGGGGAAACCCATAGCTGGAGGGGAACAAAGTCACTATCCTAGCAGCTTCTCCCTGTCTCCCAGGAGAGAGCTGGCACATAGCATCTACTCATCATGCAGGGGTTTGTGTTACTGTGCTCTAGTTCTAACTCTCTCCTTTTTGTTGCAGGCCCATCACCCTGACAGTGGCCAAGTGCTGGGACCCCAGTCCGCGGGGCTGCTTCTCGTTACCCAGGAGTAAGTGGATAGCTGACCCACCCTTAGCACTGGTGCCCAGCTCATGTGAGAGCCCTGCCTTAAGCACTTACTTGGTTGTTGTCTTGTTCCTCCCCTGTGTGTGTGACTCCATGGGGCACTGAATTGGGGTTTGATGGGGTTTCAGCTCTCCATTTAGGAGGCTGCTATGTCCTATTTCCAAACCAAAATGCCCATAAGCCCAGCCCTTCTTCCCACATCACGCTGGGGACGCGTTTCACTGGGGCAGGGAGGTCACTTGGCTCGGGGCGCCAGAGGAAAGAGAAACCCCCCTACAGCTATAGGGGGATCTCTCCCTCTGCACCTCTCCTGCTGACCCTCCCTCTCTTCTTTCTCTCCCAGTTGCTCCCCAGCGGATCTGGGCTGGGCCAGACTCTCCATGCTCCGATCCGGGTGAGTCCCGGCAAATACTGGGGATGGAATGGGCTGTGCTGCGTCCCTGTCCCTCCCTAGAGGTTGTTTGGATGAACTGATAATTTCTTACAGCTACTGACAGACTCTTTCTTCCCTGCAGGTGAGCCCATCCGGCCCATCGACCCGGCAGCCTGGGTGTCTCACACGGCAGCGATGACTGGCACCTACCCAGCGTACGGTATGAGTCCATCCATGAGCACAATCACTTCCACCAGCTCCTCCATCACCAGCTCCATCCCAGAGACCGAACGTAAGTCCTTGTGCCTCCGTGCTGCACCCGCTGCACGGCCCCCTCACCTTCGCTCTGCTGTGAAGGGTGCAATACATCTGCCTGGGGACAGCTGGGGTGGGCCTGATCTGCCCTGCCAAGGGACTGGGAGGGAGGCAGCTCTTGCTGGGCTGGACTTCGATCAGTGGGAGTTCTGCCTGGGAGAATTAACAGGTTTTTAAACCTTCTCTGTGAGGAGAGTAGAGGAGCCTGGCTGCAATCAGAGCTGCGGCAGGTGTAGAAGAAAGGCTGAGACTAGTCAGGGGCTGGCTGCTGAGAATGTGGAGCCAGAGGGATTCAGCATGTCCCTGGAGCAATTGAGAGCTCCTCCCAGACAGCAGATAGAAGAGGCAGGTGAGAGCAAAGAGCCTTGTGGTGGGGCAGGGTCCTGCTGAGCACTGGTTTCTTGGTTGCTTTCTGGAGGTTTGGGGTGATTTGGTATGTAGAGCCCTGAAGCAAGGGTCTGGAGAGCTTGGGTGAGGCAACAAGCCAAGAGTTTGTTTTAAGTTTGTGACTCTTGCCTGGGCTTTGCCCAAGAGGAAACTGCTGACATGTGAAGGATAACATGGGAAGGCTGGAAAGGGGGGGTACCACAGCATGTACCCCAAGGCTGTCTGCGATGTATTGTTCCCTGGCCCATTCCTCCCGTGTGTGATGCTTCCATGTGGCCCTCTTGTCTCTTCTGCTCTCTCTCACCTCTGCCTGCCTTCCTTCATCCATACCACAGGCCTCGATGACTTTCACCTGTCCATCCACAGTGACATGGCCACCATTGTCAAAGCCATGGCCTCACCAGAGTCAGGCCTCGAGGTGCGTGACCGCATGTGGCTGAAGATCACCATCCCCAATGCCTTCATTGGTAAGAGACTGTGCTGCTTGCAGCAGAGGCAGGGCCTGGGGAATGGGTGGCCTGTTTTCAGGCAGATATCCAAGGGAGCATCTTTGTCACCATAAACAAACTGTTGACTAGGCGAGAGTCAGAAATTGAACCTTTTGACCCACTTTGTTTTTGCTCCAGCGTGGCTCACTGCCTCAAGGGCTGCTGTCTTCCTCTCTCTTGCCAAACTTAACTCTATATTTGGTGGCAGGTTCGGATGTGGTAGATTGGCTCTATCACCACGTGGAGGGCTTTACAGACCGCCGTGAGTCCCGCAAATATGCCAGCAACCTGCTGAAGGCTGGCTACATCCGACACACCGTGAACAAGATCACCTTTTCAGAGCAGTGCTACTACATCTTCGGGGACCTCTGTGGAAGTATGGCTCTTGGTGTGGGTGGGAGGGAGAGGGTGGAGGTGTAGTGGTCCTGGAGAGCCCTGCTGACACCACGGGGACACACCTACAGCCATTGCCATCACACTGGGCCCCTTGTTCTACAGACTCTGTTAAGGGAGTGATTAAGAATATCCCAGCTCCCTAGTCCTACTGCTGAGGTAGTGAAGTTGGAAGCAGCATTGACAGTGTCACCTACTATGTGATCTTTTCTCCTGGACAGTCATAGCAGAGTCTTAGTCTTTACTGACTGTCTCCAGGCTCTGAATTTCAGTGCTGGCAAGGGGTTGGTGCTCAGGGTTGGCTGCTCAGATAAAATGGGGGAAGGAATTGGCAGGGTGAGCTGTAGCTCTGATGTAGTCCTTTCCCAGCAAGCTGGTCTCTGTATTAGAGTGGCAGCTTGGACTCCCACAGCCTGGCAGTTGTACAGCCAGGAAGCCCAAATGGTGGCATTGACTAACAGAGAGAGTGCCAAATTCTTGTGTCTCCTTGTGTATCCTGTCCTTGTCCATCAGCAAGAATGGACAGAAAGCTGCTTCACCACACATGGTTGTTTTTCTGCTTGGATTAACCCCTGTTCTCTGCTTTCTTGCAGACATGGCTAATCTGTCTCTTCATGATCATGATGGCTCCAGCGGTGCCTCTGATCAGGACACTTTGGCTCCGCTCCCCCACCCAGGAGCCGCACCCTGGCCTATGGCCTTCCCATATCAGTATCCACCACCTCATCCATACAACCCCCATCCCGGCTTCCCTGACCCAGGCTACAGCTACGGAGGGGGCAGTGCAGGCAGTCAGCACAGTGAAGGTGAGTGAAAAGGACTAAAATATGCCTGTTAGTGGGCAGATGTCCTGTTCAGTACAGGGCAGCAGCAGGAAAGGGCTGCTTAGGCAAGGCCCTCTGTGGGGGAAGCCAGGGTAGAAGCCATCCTGGAAGGGTCGTGGGACTTTCTGCTGAAGGGAGATAGAGAGCACAGACCTTGCTGGGGCCTGGCTGTGCTGGAGATGCTGCGGTCCTCCCTTGGCTAGAGGAGATCCATCTGTTCTTCCTGACTTGTCCAAGCTGGCACCTAACCTTGCCTCACGTGCTTCACAGGGAGCCGGAGCAGCGGTTCCAATCGCAGTGGCAGCGAGAGGAGGAAGGAGAGAGAGAAGACCGGGGAGTCGAAGTCAGGCGGCAGCGGGAGCGAGTCAGACCACACCACAAGGAGCAGCATGCGGCGCGAGCGTGCGGCCAGCGAGCGCTCGGTGCCGGCCAGCCAGCACAGCCAGCGCAGCCAGCACTCCCTGGCTCACAGCATCCGCAGCCACCACAGCCAGCAGTCGTATGGCCCACCCGGCCTCCCCCCTCTCTTCAGCCCCCCCATGTTGCTGATGCCTCCACCGCCGTCAGCCATGGGGCCCCCTGGGGCACCGCCGGGCCGTGACCTGGCCTCTGTGCCCCCCGAACTGACAGCCAGTAGACAGTCCTTCCGAATGGCCATGGGCAACCCCAGTGAGTTCTTTGTGGATGTAATGTGAAGCGCCCGTCCCTTGTCTGTCTGCTGTCCCTCCTTACCCCTTCTATCCCTGTCGTTTGTTTCCTAGGACCAGCCCTGGCTTCACCCCTTGTTTTTTTGGGGTTTTTTTTGTTTCTTTTTTTTTTTGTCTTGATAACGAAAAGAAAAAAAGGGAAAAAAAATAATAAATGGAACTAAACCTTGATTCTAATCCCTCCTCGAGCGGGGTGGACAGGCCTGGCAGGCCTGCTGGGTGCTGTCAGCCCATCCTGCCCCCAGACTTGTGTATTTCCGATGGTAATTCCCTCCTGCCATCCTCTCTAACCCCATTAATCCGCATCCGTCCCAGCACCCTGTGCTGCTTGCCCGTGTGTCACTGCTGCCTCAGTCCTTTCACCCTAAACATCTCTTCTTTCTTTTCACCCTTTTGTGTTTCTTCTATCAAGCAGCAAAGAATTACGGGGTGTTTGACTTTCTCTGAGCCTGCCGCCCGTGGGGGGGAGAGCTGGAGCATGGCGTGGCCCGACAGCAGGACACGGAGCTCCAGGGGCGCTGGGCACGCATGGTGCTGAAGATGGCTTCTTTCCTCCCCCTCGCGGAAGATGCCCTGCCCTGCCCTTCCCACAGCCCTGAGAGGGGAGCAGGGACCAGCCTTACATATGTATTTTAAATCCCATTGTAGTTGCCTTTTGGCTAATGCATGAATGTTCCAGGGCTTCAGTGCCTCCAGGGAGTGGAGAGATGCTGCCACTTCCCTCTTGCCTCCCTTCTCTTGCCCACATATTGGGCCAGGTCCAAGCCTGACACTGACCCATGGCAGGACCTTCCTTCACCTTGGCCAGGTCTCAGGGCTGCGGCTGTACCTCAGCCCAGAGAGGTGGTGATTGCCTGTGCACAGTCTCTTGTGTGACTCAGTGCCCTACACCTGCCCTGGGATTCTTTGGGGGGATTTAAGGGCAGAGCTCTGCTCCTTCCATCCTGCTCTTTGCCCTCCTGCCTGCAATGTGCTGCTGCCTGTCCTGTTTGTAGGGGCTGTCCCGTGCCTGGGGCTGGCGGTGGCAGCTGTGGCCTTCTCCCTCCTGCTGTCGTGCTGCTGCTCAGCTATGTGGTACCTTCAGGGGCCTGGACTAAGATAGAAGGCGAGGGCAGGGCACAACTGGTTCGCTTTCGTGCTTTGGAGAAATGTGGAGGTCCCCTGTATTTGCCCTCTGAAGGGCCTGAGTCTGTCTTCTCCTCTGCCCAGTGCTGCTGGCCTGGCTGCTGGGAGGGACAAACCTCTGGGGCACCCCCACTCCCTCTGGTCTGTGAGCAACATGAGCTCTCCAGGGATGAGACTGCAGCCTGAACCATGGCCTCTGGGCTCAGTGCCCCCAGGTGTGCTGGGACAGTTGAGTCTGTTTGCTCCAGTGCTCCCTGCCGTCCTTCCTTCCACTTCTGGGTACGCGGAGACGTGCCTGGGGCTGGGGCAGCCCTTTCCCCATGCCCAGGGCCAAGCACGGTACAGTATGGACATGTCGACCCTGCTGCTGTTGGTGCTGGCGCCCCGGCGCCCTCTCCTCCTGCCACGCCGTGGCTTTCTCCACAAGCGTTGCCTCCTTTGGTCTTTCTTGTGTTCACAGTTTTTATACGATGGAGTTGAATTGTATTTTGCTCCCTGGGAGTCTGCATTGCCCCTGCAGCCTCCCTGCCAGCTCTCACACGCCATCAGTTCATCTCCCTGACTCCCTAAAGCCTCTCCTTCCCTCAGCCCGCTGGAGTCAGACTGTCCCCAGTAGCCTCCCTGGCCACTGCGCACCCCTTGCCCTGCCCTACCCGCTGGGTTTTATAAAAACAACACCAATCTCCTTGTTTTTATTTATAAACATAGTTTTATTGGACTCCTGCCTCGTGTCGTTCATTTATTCTTTTTCCCCCAGCCTCCTCCATCCTCCTGCCTTTTGCTCTAAGGCGAGATCCCAGCAGGAAGAGGGCACCCTGTGTCAGTGTGCCAGCTGTCTTTTCCCGGGATGCCGAGGGCGGCGGCGGGCGGAGCAGGGTCTGGGCGGGGTCTCGGGGTTCCCTGGGTGGGTCTCCGTTTCCAGCAGCAGCAGTGCGGGGAGAGCCAGGGGCCGGTCCGACCGCGGGCGCTGGCCCTTGGCGCAGCAGTGCGGGGCAGGGGAGCGGGGATGCCTGGGCCCGGGGCCAGCGGGAGCTAGCGGCCCTCTAGAGGGGTGCGGCGAGCTAGGACTCCGCAGGGCGAGCGCGGCCTCCTGCCCGGCCCCAGCCCCGGCCCAGCCGCTCGCTGAGCGCGGCTGCCGTGCTGTCCCCGCCCAGCCAGACACTACAACTCCCAGTGCGCCCTGCGCGGAAATGTAATTCCCACCCCCACCCAGCGCCCCCCCCACCCCGCGGAGGCGCATGCGCAGTAGCTGGGCGCGGGCGGGGCGCGCGCGCGCGGCGTCTCTGCAGTACGCGGGGGGGCGCGGGGCGAGGGGGGGCGGCGCCGCCATCTTGGGCGCGGGGCGGCGAGCAGCGGCGGCGGCGGTGCTGGTGGTGGTGGTGGCTGCAGCGGCAGGTGAGGCGCTCCGCTCCCCGCCTGGCTGCGCGGCCCCCGTCCCTCCTCCGGGCGGCTTCCTGCGCTTGGGCTCGCTCTGCGGCCGCGCCCGGGCGGTGGCCGAGCTGCTGCGGGTGACGGCTCCCTGGCCGCTGGTTGGGGGTTGGGGTCTGCAGGCCCAGGGGCGGGGAGGCGGCTGCAGGGTGCGGTGTCCCCCGGCTGCCCTTGGCAGGGACGCGAGAGTGCCCCCGGGGCCGGGAGAAGCGGGGCCGCCGGGAGGGCTTTTCCTCAGCTTCCTCTGAGGGGGTGCCGGGCGACCCCATCATTCGTTCGCACTTCGCTGGTGGCTCAGGGGGTTATTAACAGCTGTTAATTAGCTCTCTGGCTGGAATACCTGTGTGGCAGCCCTGCGGTGCTGCACCGGGGAGGGTGGGGACAGGGTCGGGCTGTGTGTGGCACAGGAAGGCCGGCACCGATGCGTCAGGTCAGCCTGAGCAAAGGTTTTTTTCAGTCGGATCGGGCTGGAACTTCACTGAAAATTATTTGTCCGTACTGCTGATTCAAACGTGAATTAGCTGGGTCATGGCTTGCACTCTGCTTCCTCCCCGGAAAACCTGCTGAGGCAGAGCGCAGCGCTGCTGATGCCCAACTGCTTATTCTGAGGCTTAAAGCAGGCTCCTATCCAGCGGCTGTTCTGGATGCATTTCCACATCCATTCTTCCCAGGACTAGGGTTTTGGATTCAGTAAAACTGCAGGAAGCACAGCCTGTTTTTATCAGCCAGTGTAGTTGACTTCTCTCCCCACTGGGAAATGACTTGCTTTTCATCTAGTGTTCTCTCCATAAGCTGTGTGAGTGCCGGATCTGTTTTCTGCTTGCTTTAGTATGACAAAGCTGCTATCAAGTTTTAGCCTCAGGCTGCCAAAATCTGAGCCTGGAACTTGCCCAGATAGGTGAGTCTGGACGGCTTCTGTGGCTTGGAAGTCTCGGTATTGCAGGCTTCTAACTGTACATGGGCTCATGGTGGTGTTTGGTTGGGCAGCATTTACTTGAATGCTGTCAGAGCTGTAGCTACTGTTCTTTCCCATAGTAAAAGCTCTGTGTGTCCCTGTGAGTTTTGCTTGGAGGGACAATCTCAAATCTGAAGAGATGCTGCCAAACTGTCTACTTCCATATTTTTCCTGTCAGAAGGGAGGCATCACTCCTCTTCTGTAGAAAATGCCATGTTACTGACATCTAGTGACAAAGATACCTGGTGTTCTTTGGGATGCAGAGTGGCCATGTTCCAGGGAGAGCATTGGGGTGTCTTTGAACGGTATCATGGCCAGCTGCTTCCTCCTCCCAAAAGAGCCCAGTGCTGGCTTTTGGAGAATTGACTCTTGAGGCTGTGAAGGGTTACATCTTGAGTTCTTTGAAAAACAGGGGACTGGGACTGGACACGCATTCTTGTTTGATACAATCTCTTTTTTTTTTTTTTTTTTTTGGTGGAACAGCAACAGTCACCAAACAAAACATGCTTTATAAAGAAACTTCCTGTAACCCTAGTTAAACTTTTCTTGCCTCATCCCTGCATCAAAAAAGGTAAAGTCATGACTGTCTTTTGCAGTTCAATGTCTTGCACTGGTTTTCTAAGCTTATTCTACTGAAGACCATTAGAGTATTTAAAGGCTGTTCCTGGGGCCAACTGGAGGATGGCCTGTGGTGCCAAAAAATAATTGGTTTGTGAGGCAGAGTCTGCTTCTCTCCTTCAGTGAGTGACCTACTGAGTCAAAAGTTACTGGCAAGTCATGTATTATTTTGATCTTGGCAGGAGGTCGGTAGCTCAGCTAAAAGCTTGCAGGCAGATGCACAGAATGTGAAATGCAGTTATCTGCTCTCCAGTAGGAGTAGTGAGAGAAAAGCTGACACATCAGGGCACCTAGACCATTAGTGGTCTGCAGAACACAAGCTCTTACTCAAACTCCACTCTGTGCCTCGAACCTCTTCTGTTAGAAGATGCATAGGAAGCAAATCACTGTTCAGGTTTCTAGCTCAAGAGTGAAAAGCAAATAGTTCAAACTGACTTTAGAAATGCTTTGGTAGAGTGGGTAGAAGTAGAAAAAGGCATTGGGGCTGTTCACATCAGGTTGGGCTCAAAATATTCCTGAGAGATGTGCTAAATGTGATGTTTTACTGGAGTAAGGGAGCTTCTTGTGTTTCCCTGTGCCAGTATTTATCTCTTGTGACTCCTCAGAGTGGCTGCGTGCAGGATGGCACACAGAAGGGGGCTGTAGGAGGAGAGCCTTGGTAAGAGAACGTGCTTCTCTTCCTGCCCACTGGTTATGGGGATTTATGGGATTGTGTTTAAAATAGGAACAGTTTCTCTGAAACTGATGGGTTTATCTCAGGAGCTCTTTAGCTCAGGGTATGCCCCTTAAGTAAATTATGCAGCCTGTCTTCCCCAGGATGAAGTGATTGCAGCTACTCTTGTTTGAAACCAAGTGCAGGCCGTGGCCTCCTGGAAAGTGGCTAATGCAGCCAACTAAGCAAAGCTTAGGTGCTCAGATTAGCTGGTGGGGTAATGGCATTGTTTTGAGCCTTAAGTGTTGGGTTGATAATGGCTAGTGCTAGCTAAATGGATGGGTTTTCTCAACAACTTCAGTTTGCCAGAGCAGCCTGACTGATCCCTCTCGTGCTTCCAAGTGCTGTCACTTGTCCAAGATCATACTGATTTCTGGAATGCAGAAATGGCTGCAGTTGGTGATTTGCCTTCAATACCTCTCCTGATTTCTTCCTGGATGAAAACTCAGCAGCTAATGTACCTTGAACTGCTTAGTTAGATAAGCTCATTAATGCACAGAAGTCTTACTTACTGTTAAGTCAGAACCCAAACTGTCTTTTAATAGACTACTAAAGGGGTTGGTTGTTTTACACCAGCTTATTAACTGACTTGTGATTGCTGTTTCCTGCATGTGCTCTGTAGATTACAGAAATCAGCATTCCTGTTTGCATTCAGGCTGAGTGATGTCTGTGCTGTAGGAAACTTTCAGCCCCTTAATGGGAGTGACAAAGTCCAAGTAGCTGGGTCTTGGGCTCACTACTGATCAACTTGTGTTTATTTGTACCCTGTACTGGATGAAGCTCATGCCTTTTCTCCCAGTGAGGTTGTGGCCAAAAGGGCTCTGCAGCTTAGCAGCAGTCCTGACACCTCCTCATCCAGCCTTGGTCAATGGCTGGTTGAAGGCTTTATTTTCCCCACCTGTAGTGCCAGACTCTTTTCTGGACAGGTAAAATCTTATCTATATGGTAAGAGTATCACCCACACAGCTGGCTTGGGAAAATACAGCTGATCCCAAAGTTGCCTCCTAAAATGAGTGGACAGGTGTGCTCACTGGGGATGCTGCTGGTGCTCATCAAATCCAGGCACAGCTGGGGTGACAATGTGAAACTGTAGTTATGTTGTTACAGGCAGCCTAAGAACTGCTGCAGTCACATTGCTCCTGAGTAGTTATTCTTGAGCTGCTGTGTCACTACTGCACCTCTGAAGAGAGGACACAGAGGATTTGCTGAGTAGATGCCATGGGAGCAAACAGGCCTGGCTCAAGAGTTCCTCAGCTTTGGCCTGCACTGAGCATAGAGAAGCTGGCATGGAAGGATACAAAGAGCTGTATTTGTACTTTCCTTAGGCAGAAATACCAATATACACCACAAATTTATGGTGACTCTGGTACAATTAGGCTGTAGGTGCATTACATTGCTAGTGACACATTTCTTTCAGACAGTTCCTAATTCTTTTGGAGCTGGAAGAAGTACTTCTTGCCTTGCATGTGAAACTGGAATTACTGCAGTCATGTTCCTTTTACCACTGAAGAAAACTGACTAAAAATTCACTGTTTTTCCTAAGTAACAAATTTGAGCAGATCAGCTTGTTTGTTTGTTTTTACTTGTGCAAACAGCTACAAAAGGCAGAGAACAGTTTCAAGGTTTACAATGTAGGTTGAAGTTACCACTGTCTGCTGGTGCAGGTAATGGTTAATGGTCTGTGTGGTGTCATGTGAAAGACCTCAGGTTGTGGGACAAAGGTATTGGAGAAAATCACTCATTTGAATATCTGTGTATCTGGGATTTAGGCTACAATTCAGCTTAGTCTTTCATAACTAATGAACAAATGACTGATATTGCAGTTGTGTCTTACTGCTGGTGTGATACTTTGGCTTCTCAGAGAGACCATGGAAGGATGCACTGAACAGAAACTACAGCATTGGTACTGTGTGGTTCTGAAAGAGTTGCTGCAGAGGGAATGAACTGTGCTGGTTAGTTGATTCCGTACGTGTGCCTTGTTTAGTCTAAGAAAGCTCCATGCTGCACGTTGTTCATTTTTCTGCAGCCATTGTAAGTCAGAATTGATGAAGAGGAAATGGAAGAGGAAGGCTGGGCTCTGACATGCTGCAGGAGGGAGCTGCTGTATCTCCACTTGATAAATGCTGGTTTAGTGCCTCATCTCACTAGGTAGCTCCCAGTCCAGCCACTTGTTGCATCCCACAATATGTGAAGCTGACAGTCCAGCAACAGGGTCCTGCTGCCTGAGCTTATGCTCCTGACTTCACCCATGCATTCCAAGTGGGTGGCACACTGAAAGGATGAAGTCTGACTTTTGGAGAGCCACCTGTTTTTAGATCAGACCTAATAAACAGAGCATTTTCCATCTATGATGGAATCAGTGAACAAAGGCAGTTTTTTCAGATACTGTGCTTTATTATGTCTTTATCTTTCTCTGCACTCTTTTAGTTATGGTTTGCAGCTTAGCTGCTGCAGACTGACTTTGGAGGCTTCCAGCGTCCCCTGGTTGTTTGAGAGAGGGGTGCTTATTGCACATCCCCTGGCCAGTGGGAGCACTGAGACATGATTTGAGGAAGTATGTGTGATTCTTAGGAAAGTGTATGTTACCATGTCAGTCATTGTAGGCCCAGCTAATCCTGCTGCTTTTCTCTTATGTAACTACTGAAATGCATTAAGATCTTTATCCCAGCCTTTGTTTTTATACATGTAGTTTGTTGTTTTGGTTTTTTTTTTTTTTTTGCAATTGGTGGTGTCTTAATGCTGTAACTTTGCCACAATTGCTCTAAGGGTATATTTTAATGCTCTCATATTCACTTGAGTAAAAGGGCATTCTGAAAAGTCATTTCCATGTAATCTTAACTCCTGGTGGGTTTATAAGCATGTATACAAGTGGTCTGTCTGTGATGTTCTTTACTCTCCTTCTCTGTTTATGGGTTGAAATGGAAGCAAATAGGAATGTGAGCACTTGGCAGAAGGGTAGGAAGCCTACTGGCCTTAGGTATTTGTAGGAGCTGCATTCAGATGTTACATCTACCCTAGTAGCTGCTTGAAGCATGCAGAGCGTCTTGGGAGAGGGCTGTTGTTCCTAAATTAAGGTGATTAGTCACCAGCTGGTGTGAATTCAGCATACGTGTGGATTATCCCTGTACCTTTACTAGAATAAATCCATCCACACTGTAAGTAGAAAACAGGGCTGTAGCTACCAGTGTGGAGCAGGTTGCCATATGTTCAAGCTAGTGAAACAGAAGGAGTGAAGCTGCAAAGCTCTGAAAATGCAGCTGATGGATCATTAACCCAAAGGTTTCAGCTAGAGTCATCTTGGATTCCAGGCACTTTGTGGTAAACAGTTGAAGAAATGGTGGGCTTTGCTCTTAAGCTGTGTCTGCCAGTGAGATATTAGGCTGAGGAAACTCAGAAGCAGTGTAGAGCAAGCTCCCTAGGGAAGGCTGGCTGGAGAGGAGCAGAATGAGTCATTGAAAGCTGATTGAGCAATGTTTTCTGAGTCATGTTGCTCATGCACAGGGAGCAGATGAACCCATCTCCTGTGCTGGAGTTTTTATTCTGAGGCCTTCTGATTCCAGCAGCCATGAGTCACACTGAATGTCAGTCTCAAATTAATTTCAACCCTGTTCCCTGCAGTTCTTAACCACTGCAAGTACTAGGATCTTCCACAGCTGATCTGTAAAGAAAACTGTTAATTATTTTTAAATATGTGGACGATTGTGCTATGTCTGAACTGTACCACTAAAGTCCTCATTCTAGTTAGAATGTAACCTTGAAATACTTGAAAGGAGTATCAAACTTGAAACTTGAAACACAAACTGTGAAACTTGAAACACAAAGGAGGATCAAAACAAAGCAGGCTTATTTTCACTGCAGCCACTTCAAGGAGAGGCATTGTCATCTTGAAGAGCCATTCTTCTTGCTGAGCTTTAAGCAACTTTCTTTTGCATTCTGCCCTTTGTATAGCTTTCTGCTCTGTTCATAGATCTCTGGGCTACTTACTCCACCTCTTGAGTTTCCAGCTGTGTGGACATGCTTCCATTAGCTAGCTGATGGAAGTAATCCTGTGTGGAGAGAGAGTGTAGTCATTCTGATCTTGTGTCTTGGAGGGATGTAATGCAAGTTGTGAACAAAAGACTGGAATGTTGACCATGTTTCCTCAACTCCCATCATGGGCAAGCTTGGTGAAGGCTGACAGCAGCCCTGCACCAAACTGAACTTGCTGGAGGTTGTGTTGATGCCGTTGTGCTGCCTGTGCTTGTGGTGCCTGGAACTCTTCAAGATGCTGAACTGCAGAAGTTGAGCAGACCAAGGGAGATCTGATTATAATTGTGTTAAATACCTTGCATAGTTGAGACCTTGTTCTCTGATGCCATTAGAGAGGAGTGCAGCTGGAGGTTTGTACTGCTAGTGTCCTTCAGCTACTGCAAAGAACTGATTGGTGGCTGGTACAGTTGGGTAGGTCTATAGGTCATCTAAAACCCTTTCCCTATAGTCACCGTTTTTAGCCCATGTGACTTTGTTGGTACCTGGAAACACTTTACCAATTGTCTGACACAAATCATTAGATAAATGGTACTTAAATGTGAATTCAGATTTCATTTTTAGAGCTGTAGAATTGTGGGTTCTTTCAGACTTGAGATGAATCCTAACTCATGTGGAGGCGTTCTGCTGCTACATGGGAAATAATGCTCATGCATGTCTCAGTATAGTTGGCTGCTATTTTAAAACAAACTGTCAGAATGTCCTGATCCCGTGCCCTAATCCGTAGTAGCAGGGGAAAGTACAAGCTCAGGTGTTAACCAGGGCCTCACATAGCGCAGAGCAGCCCCTTTCTGACTTTGAGCAAGTTCATTATCGAGTTGTTTTGCCAGTGTAGTACAGCAAGCACACATCAGCTGGTTGGTGGCAGATCTCTGCAGGCTTCTGTTTTGTACCATACAAGAATTTGCAATAAGAGCACTCCTGGGTCAGCAGCTGCAGCAGTGGGATGTGTGTAGATATGAGGGTATTCAGAGTAGTAAGGGCAAAGAAGATCAACGTAGACCAAAGAGGTGCAGATGGGACTACAGAATGGCACCCTAAATCCAAGATAAACAATTGTACAACAGTGCATATAGGAGGTGTGTGGATGAAGTAGCAAAGGTAATTCTGGCTTTACCTGTAGCTCTGAATATGAACCAATGCAGGTCTTAAATGTTAAAATGAAGGTGGAACCAGGAGCTAACTTTGCATGGGTGGTCTGAAGCTTGAACTCATCTCCTGGGATATTTTGTATAAGGAAGAAGCCTAGCATTTCATTGCATTGATGAAGAATTTTTGAAGACTAAAAGCCTTTGAATCATAATCTATCTTCTTCATCAAACATGCTTTTACTAACATGTAAGATGAGGAAGCAGTTGACTCTGCTGCCTCAGGTACTGTGATACAATTAAAAATACTCTTTTTTTTGCCTGTAATTTCAGCAAAGCTATTAGAGAATAAGTTCTAAACTAACATGAGAAAGCATGGCATCGTTATTTCAGACATTTAAAGTTTGTAGATCTTCCTAAGAGAAGGCTTTTAATTTCCAATGCAAAGCTTCATCAGCAATCTTCTACATGTTTTATAGTAATGCAGTAAATACTCAAATCAAGGCTTTTTCAAAATTGATTTGCTTGTCATGCTGGCAGAGGGCTTTGTCTTGTTTATGCTGCATGTCTGACCCTGTTGCTTATCGAAGCAGACATTTCCTTTATACTAAAAATAGTGAAACAAATAACTTAAGCAGCATTAAAACCCAGAGGGAGATTATTTTTTTTTTAAGACTAGGATGTGCTTTCTAGGATTCTTCTGGAAAGGGTTTGTAGGATTCTTATGATCCAGCTTTGACCAGTTGCATAAGCTTCCAGGAAGCTGCTCTATACAATGCAAGTCTTAAAAAGAATGTAAGAACTCTCCATCTTTGATTGCAGTAGTCTGTATCTGAGTGTGGAAGCCAGCACTTTAGAATTCTGAAAACACATGCTTGTTTCTTATCTGGACTGAAAAAACTAGTAAATAGGAAAGAATTTTCTGCAGTGGCCAACAAGTTGCTTTCAGTGTCACAATGTTTCTCATTTTTTTCATTGTTTGACCAGCGTGAATGACCTTGCAAATGTTTCAGCTTCTGCCTGTCTTGTTGGGCAGCTGTGTTCCATTCTCCATGTTTTGGCTTTCAGCCCTGCACGTTACCTCCCTGTTGCCTTTTCATGCCTGTTAGAGCTGCGTGTGCTTTGTGTAAGTAGTTGTGAGTTTGTGGTACAGCCACTTCCTTTGGTCTGAGAAATTTGGGTTGTTTGGTTGACCAGTGGGGTTGTCTTCTGCTGTGGGGATGCTGACATTGCTGCCCCTGCAGTTTGTAGCCTTGGTCACAAAACAGTGAGCAGCCACAAAAGGCTTTTCCCACTCTAACTACATGGGAATCTTGGAGCTGCCTATGTCTTAATAGATTTGGTTACAGAGACTTATAGGTAAATTAAATACTTGTATCCCAAAGTTATAAAGTGTTATGGTTGGGAATAGAAGAAAAACATATTTGGAAAGCTGTTCTGTGCTAATTGGATCTCAGACATGAAAATATGTTGGTGATAGTGCCACAAGAAGCCACTGAAAAGTGGCAGAAGGCAGCCCACTAGTAGCCAGAGATAATTGACCAGAATAAAGCCAGAAAGCTTATTACTGAGCTTTGGGAAAACTGCTTGTTTCTATTTTGATTTAACTGACTTTTGGGCTCTTTTTTTTCTATTAATAAGCAGAAGCACCTATCTGGAAGCTGAAGACCTGTAGCAGAGACATATGAATAGTGTTATTCTTTGAGGATTCACTAGATGTAGCTAAAAATGTTGGTGTAAAGGCTTAGGAAATTTAAAGTTTCTTTTTTGTCTTGCTGAAATTAAAAGTAGTGGCTGCACGGTAAACCTTGGTTTAGCACAGAACTCACATCTGCAGTACTTCCTTCAGATGGGCAGTTACTGTAGTTTACTGGGTGTAATTTCTAGAGGATACATTACTTTTGATAATCCAGAAGTCCTTTAGTCCCTTTGATGTGTGCATTGTTTTTGTATTCTCTTTTTCCCCTGACATTTGAAGTGACCCAAGGCTGGGTCACTTCACCTTTGTCATTGCAGCATTCCTGAGCAGACACATATCAGTTCACTGTCAGCATCTGTCTCTAGGTTGGCCTCTCCCTATCCTTTTCAGCCAGCCCATACTAGTGGGTGTAGGCTAACCCACCCAAAGAGCAGTGTGGAGATGGTTGTTATCTAATGCCCTGCAGTTCTGTGGGATCACCCCAAGGCCTGCCCTGTCAGGGTTGCAGTTCTCTTCTTGGGACTAAGCCAACCAAGCAGTTGCTGCTTGTGGGTGTTATGACTTTGACCTAAGTGAATAGGAGTGCATAGTACTCCAGGAATGGGATCTGGTGAAGTAGCTGTATATTTTAAAAAGTCTTCTCTATCAATAATTTCTAATGTCTTTGGGGAGAGCTTTGTAACTTTCTCCAAAGCAATCTTCCTTTGAAGAAAGAGAAAATTAGCAGTTTAGGGGGGTAACTTCTAAAGGACTATCTCCCTGTTCAAATGGGTCATGATTGTGACCACTCCAGTGGTACCTTGTAGCCAAATGGCTCTCAGTTTGAAGTGTGACTTGATATGGCTGCTAGGGATTATCAAAGGCTCTTACTCTGATGTGTAAAAACTATGTAAAAGTGGTAATAAATGGAGATGTACTTGCTGCTAGGAGCCCCCTGTCATGTGGTGATAGGCTTGGTGACATGTCAGACATTTGTGTGAACTGCATGTAAAAAGACTTAGGAATTGTGTCTGATTTGTATCTCAGCCTTTAGGGAGCCAGACACTTTATAGTAGAAGTAAGGGGTCTTTTATTTTCTCGTAGTTCCAGGCCTGTGTTTTTTCTCACATTCAAGAGGTATGTTTTGGATACTTGTCCTTGAGGCTTAATCTGTCCCAGCTGATTTTTGGAATGAGAAGACAACTTCTATTTCGGTGCCAACTTTAGGCTTTAGTCCTGGCTACAAATTGTTTCTGTACAGCCTGCTTAAATATGCTCTTTTCTGCTTCAGGTATTAAGCAACATGGGAAGTGAAGACTAAAGTTCCATCATGATCGGAGGCTTGTTCATCTATAATCACAAAGGAGAGGTTTTAATCTCTCGCGTCTACCGGGATGACATCGGGTAAGTGCTTCTGTTGCATCCCTGGTTTTTGCATTTTTGTCTCATTTTGGTGCAGTAAACAACCCAGAGCTGCTTTGTTCTGCATTAGCTATGCATGCATGTGAGACTGCAACTCAACTTGCTGCTCTAGGCTTAGCTTAGAATGAAGAAGTTTAAGCCCTGGTCACCTACAGTGAAGGGTGGCCTGCAGCCAAACCTGGGACTTTATTTTGGATGGTGGGGATCTGGCCATTATTCCAAATGCTTCAGCAGCATGGACTGCCACTGTGGGAGCCTACCTCACTGTAATTGCTAAAACTTTACAGGAGCAGTAATGTGAGAACTGTCTGCCACACACTATAGCCAGGGTTCTGGATTAGTTTCAGGCACTGGTGTCTAACATCAAGTACAGGCAGGAGACTGTGGTCTTGGAAAGCTTTATCTACAAGCAGTCTCATGGCTGTACTGCTACAGCTGGCTTTCTGTCCCCCAGCTTTGTATAGCAGCCTAGTGTGAAAAGCTTACATTCATTGGGTAACTAAAGTTGTGGGAAGCCTTGAAAACCTTCAGTAGATTGTAGGTGTCTTGTTGCACTTCCCCAAAGTGTTATGATGCTCACTTAGACTGGATCTGTGCAACCCTTAGACTGCTAGTTTGCAGAATGCATCTTACTAAAAATACAATGCCTTGTAGGCAGTGGATAGTGCTGTAGGGAACCGTAAGTGATGGTGCTGCTTGGGCTGAAAACCTTAAATTCAAGGGGTTAGTGCACAACAGTACTTTTTCTAGTGGGTTTTCATAGTGTCAGGCATTAGGTGGAGGTTAGTAATTAAGTTGGCAGGGTTAAGACAGAGCTAACAGAGGCAGAGCTGTGGTAGGCGCTAATTCAGAGTTCAGTGCGAGAGAACCTTCAGGCCAGTTTAGGAAAAAGTACCAGATCTCCACAATGACTAGTGGTAGGATGTGCTACGAAATAACTTGTTGCCATAAATGACAAAAAACAGTCAAGCCAATCTGCCTTCAGATTGCTCTGGTCTGAAGAGTATGTCCCTTCTGGTTATGGATTGTCTAGTGGAGGTTAAAAGTTGAGGTAGAACTAGTAGCTAGTCAAGGCTTGTACTGTTTCATTGAGGGAGTAGTCAACACAGTGTCTGTAATGAGGCTTCACCTAATGAGCTTTTAAGTCTCTTGGCTTGTTCTAGGTCAGCTAAGGTGAAGTAGCTGTTCTAAGGTTGACTGAGTTATTCCAGGACTTCCATACATAGCTGAGCCAAGGAAGCATTGTATTTCTCAAGCAGAAAGCCAGTGGCTGTGATGCTTTGCCTCTTTTCTACTGTACAAACTCTTATCAGTCTTCAATACCTGTTAGCTGAAGCTCTTCAGAGCAACTCATATGACAGAACTGACTTTGTAAAGCTGGTATCACAGTGGCTGAGCCAAGCCAGTCTGGATTATAGGTAACTTTGGTGTATATTTCAGGTGGGGGCTAGGGACACTTTCGCTGCAGTTTCTGGCAAAAATATTTTGTTGTTTGCAAACTTGAAACACATACAAGATGGTTCTCAAACTGATGTTTATTCAAGAAGGCCTCTTGATTTAAATGTCATTATGGCTGTGGAGATGCAAACTAGGGAGCAAAGTAGGTATTTTTAATATGATCTTCTACTGCTTTTTATCTTGGCTCGTTTCTCTTACAGACTGAGTGTCTTATGTTCAGAACATGATAAAGTACTTCCTGCTGGCTGGCCAGACAAAGTTAGAAAATGGGATTTCCTGCCTGATCCTATCTTAACTTTTTCATTTGGCAGAGTGCCAAAATATTCCAGTGTTTTCTCTAGTACTTGAGGTGCTCCTTTCAGTGAAATCATCCGTTCAATTCTTGTGAAAGTGTCAGTCTTGTGGCTTAGGTGGAGCTGGTGTTGGCTGTTGACAGAAGTTGCTCCCAAGGTGCTGGATTTTTTCTTAAACAGGCCTTCAGTTTGGATTTTTTTTTAAACATGTAGCCTTACACAAAAAGTTTTAATGAAATGGCTATGTCTCATCTTGTGTAATCAAGAAACTGAGAGTCTTTCCATTTCCTAGTCTGAACATTAGCATTAATGCCAGATCTATTTAAACTTTTTAATATCTTAACCCTTAGTGGGAGGTAAGGAGAGGAATAGCTATGATGCTGTAGCTTGTACTCAGCTTTATAGGAATTCTGTCTCTAACCACACGGCTGAGTGATGGACTTCTCGCATACCATACAGTTCTTAGGTCATAAGCAGTAGTTCTGAAGTGCTGAGGGCTGAACCCACCCTGCTTGTTGGGAGGTAGTTGAATAGGAAAAGAGCATAACTGCTCCCTGTCTTCATGAGTGATTGACCCATAGGACTCCTTAGTCTTGGCCATTGCCATTGGCATTCTGAAGCCTCAGTTTCTGAGCTGGGAGATAAAGGTCATCTGTGGTTATGAGAACATCTCCCTTTGCAGTTTAAGTGCCTTAAGAAGCACATAGCTCAGATATAATGACCAAAGTGACAAACAATGAGGATATCCTTCTTATGATTTTGTTAAAGGCAGAAGTACCACAAAACTTGAACTTTCTTTGCTTGCAACTTAGAATGGCTTTGGTGCATGTAGCGCGTCTGTCCATACAGCAGCTAGCTGCATGTATAAGCAGCCTTATTTAAAAAAAAAAAAAAAGGCAAAACACCATGCATATAATTCAGGACACCATGGAGAGTTCTGCTGTGATTTTTGAGTGCCTTGTTCTTCAGTGACTTAGTCGTTGGGGAACCTACCTGCATTTAAGAATGCAGCTGTGTAATAAAACTTCAGCTATTTGAAACTGAGCAGCTTACATGACAAACTGCATGCACTTTAAATGTAATAGATATTTGGTTTCTGAGCTTCTAATACATCACGTCAGCTTCATGGCTCTTGATCCTTAAGGAAAAAGTGCAAGCTGGATAGAGCAGTGTCTATATCTGCAGGATGTGCCCTATCTCTCCAGATGTGCTCCAGCTCTATCAAACTTGCTGTATTTCCTGTTGGCTGGACCAAACCAGAAAGCATCGACCCAAACACCTTCAAATGAGAAGTACTGTCACAGAAATTCCCACCCAGACTTGTAGCCCTGTCCTGAGGCAGACTGGGAAGAAGATACTTGATACTCTGCGGTCCCCAGGTGATGCCTCTGATTGAGGCTTTGGGGTTTTTCCACACCAAGGGCTGCTACCTATATTAGCAGAGCAGACTGGGTATCACTGTTGTGATACAGGTGCAGTTCACCTGGACTAAATGCCCAGTTATCCCTAAAGTTCAGCCAAACACAAATCTGTCCATGCTGACAGCCTGACCATGGCATGTCAGTGTTGTACCCTGTGTGAGGGCTTCATTGCTGCTGTAGCTTGTTACTGTCCATCCAATACTACCTTGGCCTTCTGTGCCAAGGAGCAGGGGGAGGGGGTGCTGTTTGGTCTCTTCTTATCTCTTTGGATTCATTGTGCCTTGTGTGTGTGTTTCTAACCCTTTCTCTTGTTGCTGTCACTCCTCCTTTCTCCGCTGGCGCCATTTCTGTCCATCCCATCTCATTGGCTGCTGTAGCAATAGGTAAGAGACGCGTGGTAGGCCACGACTGGCACTGCACAGTGGGCACCTGGTGTGCTAGCAAAGCCTCCCTGACCTGAGGCTTCTCCTCTAGTGTGCACCAGTCTGCTGACTGGTTCTGGTGCTACTTTTAGTGGGTTAGAACTTGAGGCTGGGAGGGCTAATGCTCCAGAACAAGCTGAACTTTCCTTGCAAGGCTTACTGGAGGGGAGGATTTGGGTTTTAGATATTATTTTATAGTAGATTAAATTACTTTCTTGTGGAAAAACTAAAGTAGAAATGAAATATTAATTTAACTCCAGCTTGCAAACTTTCTGGAGCAATAACACCTGAGAAGTATTCAAAAGCCAGAATTTTGTTTATGGGGGGGTGTGTTTACTGATGAAACTTCTACATATGTCCCCAGACCTTCAAGGAGCAAACACCTGCTGTGGTAGCATATGTTCCTTGGAATATCCTTTGTTTTCTAACTTGGAACTGTGTGTTGGATTGTTGACAACCCTCAGTGCCTACAAGCATTTGTATGCCTGTATCCTTGCTTGCAAGGATGATTTTACTGTCTGCTCTCAAACGTGTTTCTGCATAATCAGTACCATGGCCTTGATGCTGCAGTCAAACCCCCTGCTCTACAGAGTGTCTGAGAGAATGAGTAATAAAGCACGACTAAATGAGTCTTGGCTTTGTGTGTAGACTGTTGCTTTAAGTTTTGGTCTTGTCATATAAAGCACCTGGGCTTCCTTCCTGTATTCTCAGGATTGGTGGACTTAATTTGGGAAGTTTATTCTGACTTGCAGTTACAGGATAAGGAGACCATTGTGCAAGAGCTGGCATCCAGAATGTCACTTGGACTCCTTGTGTAACAAGGAGGGCTTTTTCCCCTGTTGCTAGTGTATAGACAGTTTGGATCAAAGAGGGCAGCACCTATGGGCAGCTTGCACAGCAGTTTTTCAGCACTGGGGCAGAACTCTTGACTGTAAATGGTCCTGGACCATGCAGTACTGCTGACATGTTTCACTGTGGGGACTCTGAGTCTGGATGCAAGACACCTGTTCTGAAACAGAGCAGTCTTGAGGTGACATGTAACTGGAAATCAAATGGTGATTCTAATCCTCCTGCTGCTTTGAGCCTGACATCCAAAGTGTGTGGGGTATGGAGGTGAGCTGGATCTGAGAACTAAAGCTCCCTTCTGGAGTGTGCCTGGGCACTGACATCTCTTGGGTGGCCTGGGCAAATTTTGCTGGTTTTCCCTTGGTTGTATGTCTGGGAGCAACTGCCATTGACATGTATCTTGGGAGATTACAGCTTGCTTTGGGGCAAGAGTGTGAAGGCCTGGCCATACAGAACAGACAATAATTAGGTGTTTGGTCAAAACTGGACTCTCTGAGCCATATGTTGCTAATGTGTTTGTTTCCAGCTATGACAATCAATTGGGAGTGCTGTCAAAATTAATTGAAGGGAAGGTTTCTTTGCCATTTTACTCCAGACAGAGGGTTGCTTCTCCTTCTGACTACAGTTACACTGTAGTCCAAACCTCCCTAGAGACCAGTAGCTCTCTCTCTCCTTGAACTTGTGCAGAATTTAGTGTCTAACTCTGCTCAGAGCCTTCACTTGCCGTCTTGGAGAGATCCCCAGGCATCCTCCCTAGGTGAGCTTGGTGTGTGTAGTTCGGTGTGTGTAGTTCAGTGTGTGACCGTAGTGGCAGAAGCAGAGCTGTGCAGCCAGCTGGTGTCACGTTTGCTGTGCTGACTTGTCTTTGGTGGTGCTTTCGCAGGCGCAATGCCGTGGACGCCTTCCGCGTCAATGTCATCCACGCGCGGCAGCAGGTGCGCTCGCCCGTCACCAACATCGCCCGCACCAGTTTCTTCCATGTCAAGCGCTCCAACATCTGGCTGGCTGCTGTCACCAAGCAGAATGTCAATGCTGCCATGGTATTTGAGTTTCTTTACAAGATGTGCGACGTGATGACTGCCTACTTCGGGAAGATCAGTGAGGAGAACATAAAGAACAACTTCGTGCTGATCTATGAGCTGCTGGATGGTGAGATGTTTCCCTTATATACTGTGCCCTGTGGCACTTGGTCATTCTGAAATCCTTAGCTTAGTATGATGTAGTAATAATCCTTGAAGTATTTTTAACATGTGTGGCAGAGTTCAAAATTACTTGTTCGGCTTTCTAATGCCACCTGTACTGCAAATGTGAGTGTCCAAGTCCATAGCCTTGTGCAGATTCCCTTCCCTGAAATGGTGGGAGCTGTGCACTTGTACGACTGAGACAATTGGTACTGGAGCTCAGCTTCTGAAAGGATCCTGTGTAGATGTCAGGCTTTCCTTACCCCAAGGTATATCAAGAGGACTGTCAGTAGCACCTCTAAGGTCAGCTGGTGCCCAGGTGGCTCTAGCAGTGTATGGAAGCAGCCACCCCAGGCTTAAGTTGATTGTCCCTAGTAAGTTGCCTTTTGGGCTCAATGCTGAACAGAAAGAAGTCAATAAAACACAATGTGCTCTCTCCCAGCCCTACCTCCCCCACTGATACAGCTCCAGATTTCACCACAGATTAATAATAGTGTCCCTTCAGCTGCTTGTGATATCAGCCTGCTTGTGGAGGTTGCCCTTGAGCTGCCCCTGTTTCACATATCATGAGGACTTCGTGTTAGTTATGTTTCAATTTGTTTTCCAGACAATGCACCATATGTGTGTGTCCTGGGATTCTTAGCCTAGGATCACAGTGACTGATGTTCTCCCTGTTCCCTCAGGGCACACCAAGAGACTGCCTGTTCTCTGCTTTGGTCAGTCACTGCTGCCTCCTTGCAGGCACAGTGAGATCAAACCTGCCAGTGTGATGTTGCTCAGAACCATGTTAGTGGTCTTCTTTCCCCTCTAAATCTCTTGTGGATTGTTCCCTTTCTCTTTGAGGGGGAAGTAGGTGTGTACTGTTTCCTGTGTGTAAACATCTGTTTCCCTCCTACACTCATCCTGCAGTGCCACAGCTCAGCTGTTGTTTTAGGTTTTGGTTTTATTACATCTTCATAAGAACAAAACTTGGGAAAAAAAAAGCTGCAAAGATAAAATTGCTGTGGTGTTTTAAAAACTCTCTATTGTCCTGGGTGTTTTTGGAAAAACTCCTCAGTGTGCCCTGTGCAGATGGCTAGGTTAGTTGATATTTAGTCCTGAGGTCTGGTTGTGTTTAAAAACTGGCAAATTCATCACTTACACAGCTTTCCATCACCCCTCATCTCCAAAGTATTGCTCCAGGAGCTCAGTGTAGCAAGAAGGATTCTTTTCCCTTGGTCAGGCATGCTGCAGCAACTTACCCAGAAATTCAATGTGTAAGCAGTACCTGTGCACTGATGGCCTCTCTCCATATAGTAGCAGTTAGCCTAGTTGATGTGTTTATTCCTTGTAGCTCTGATCTAACCTTTTACCCTTCTGTAGAAATCCTGGACTTTGGCTATCCTCAGAACTCTGAAACAGGGGCCCTGAAGACTTTCATCACTCAGCAAGGCATCAAGAGTCAGGTAATCAGAGGAATTTGGGGTACAGCACTGTTCTGCTGGTTAATTTTTGCTAAACCTGTTCAAGAGAGTATGGTCTTAATTACCATCTAACCATTTGACCCCTGTGGAAGGAAGGTGCCTGAAAAGGTTGAGAACACCCTGGCAGGGGTGTATCTCAGTGGCACCTTGTTCTAGGTGTCCTTGCACTATGCTACCTCATGTTCCCTGGCACATGATAAGATGAAGGAGGAAGAGCCCAGAGCTAGGATAATGTCAGTACCTTGCATGTAAATATGGTTGCTGGCTTCAGGCTCTGCTCTGTGTCAGCTTCTGAGAGAATAAACAAATCTACCTGCTGAACCAGAAGTAGCTTTTTTGCATGTGAATCTCACTGAGCAAGTCTCCACCAGAGCTGTCAGGATTTCATGCCTGCCTTATAATGAAGTATTCTTCAGCTTTGTGAATCTTGCTGTGAAGTCAGGAAGCCCATGTTGCTCTGTCTCTGCCTGTAACATCCTTGCAGGTCAGCGTCAGTACAGCCTGAGCTTTCTTAGGTCAGAGATGAGAATCTCTGCTGTGCTTTTAGCATAGTGTTAACCCTTGCAACAAGTTTACATAGAGTTAGAAGATAAAGGGTGTGTTGGGAAAAAGATGGTTAGTTGGACTGGTTTGGGGAATGTGTTTAAACTAGTTCTAATCCTACTCCAAGTACAGCCCTCAAAACTAGGCTTCCTGTCTCACAAGCTCATGCTTAACCTCTGAATTCAAAGGAAACTCATAGTCTGTTTCTCATGTCCCCAAGGAATCTTGTCCACCTTGTCCATCTGACACAGCTGTGCAAGTCAGTAATAAGGACTTAGCCTTAAAGTTAGTCCTCTCCCCTGCACAGCAGTGAGTCAGGAAAAAAAAGCTGGGAGTCCATAGTGAGTGTCTGTAATCTGTGGCAGAGTAAAGCTTCAGCCTCAGCTACAAGCAGAAGCAAAGGGCAAACAGGAGCCTGCATGGTGACTGTTCTTGTTTAGGTTAGCAGAGGTCAGTCTCTGGAGGCTCTGTTTCAACTCAGTTCATCAGCACTGATTTTCTGAGAATTCCTTTTTAGACTTTTAATCTAGTAGCAAAACTAACTGCATTTCAAGAGGAGGTGAGAGAGAGAAGCTGCCCCTGAGCAACATATTTCCCGCTAGAACAGCAAACTGTTTTGCAACATGGCCAGATGTGAATGCATCCGGTCTCAGTCCCCATCACGAGTCCTAGTGTAAATCTTTGGCCTTCTGCAGTCTGACAGTTTGGGCAGTCAGCACTGAAGATAGCTGAATCAGCTCCTGTTCCTAGGAGAACTCAAAACTAACCACCTCCCACACTTCCTTCCCTTGCTCTTTTTTTTGCTTTTGTTGGTTTTAACAAACTTCTGTGCTTGTTTGTGTGCAAACCACTGTCGCAGTGTCATGCTTAATTCAATAGCAGGTTTAGTCCTTTCCTTACAAAGAGGAGTATGGCTTTCAGCTTTACACAAGTAAGCAGTTCTTCTTCTGCTCAGTATTGGCATTTTGTGCAGCCCAGTTCAAAAATCAGAATTAATCTATTGCAGGCACAGGATGGCAAGGACACCAGTTGAAACAGTACCTGCCATGTTTCCTGCTCTCTACTCTGGTACTTCTAGCCTTCAGCTCCTCATTGACTTAGAGCCAGTTCACACAGGTACCTAGGACCAAAATCTGGGTCTGAATCATCTGGCCTATCATCTGTGTTTCCTATCTTCACGTAGTTCCTGGTGATGCTTTCCTTGGGCTTGTGTCCTGAGGAATTTAAGGAACAAAATCCATTCACGGCAGACTTTCCAAACTCAACTTTTTGACTTTGTTCTCAATGAAAGATTGGAAATGAAACTTCAAACCCAGGTGTCTTCAGTGCCTCCCTTAGGGAATACTCATGCTGCTGGGTGGTCTCAACTTCAGCAGCTGCTTCCAGATCCATCTGGTCACTTTACAGAGTAAGTGTCAGGTCAGGGTACTGGTGCTGTTGCAGGAGATGAGAACGTCATCACATGATCAACGTCCCTTTGGAAGACAGAGCTCTGGGTATTAAATCTACGTATTCTTCTAAAGCCTGAACAAAGCATTGAACAAGACAGTGCTTTTTTTGTGGGACAGACAAGAGAGGTACTTTGTGTACTGTATTGAGCACTTACCTAGGCAGTTCTCAGGGGAATATAAAACTCTGTCTCTTGGATGATGAGACAGTGCCTGTGCTCGCTCAGGAACCGACCCTGTCTGTGGCAAGAGCGTGTGTGAAGCTGAGATCATGTACTGCCACCTACTGTGAGCCTACTGCAGGGCTGCTGTGGGAGAACCCACTTGTGTTTTGGACCATTGTTGTGTGGAAGAGCAGAATTAACAAGGATACCACTTTATCCAGGACCCAAAGTGCCTGTTATTTCCCATAGTCAGGGCATCTGTGACATGGTAGACATCCAGGATTTGCATTAGGAACACCAGCATGAGTCTGTTCCTAAGAGAAACATTATTGGGAGTGGTATTTTGCCTGTCTCTCCCTCTGCTCCACCTTGTGTTTGGATTGTCAATAATGGGCCAAGTCTGAAAATTAATTTCACTGCTTGGAGTGCTGGGTTTCCTGCAGGGAGCTAAAGGTCAAAACCCCTCATCTTGTTTGTGCTAATTAGCTCCCTAATTAACAAAGAGCTGACCTGCTTTTTTCCTGTCCTCAGGTAGCCTTAAGCCTAATCTGCCTCTTTCTCCCTTCCTCCCTTCTCTTGCTATTGACCTGCTTGCCTGTTAACCCTGTCTACACTGCACTTGCTACTATACACCTACTTCTTGACTTTCTGCATGTGACTGGACCCCACCTCTAGCATCAGGTAGGAAATCTCTCTGTGCCTCTCAGCACAGCCCTTGGTACTCTTTGAAGGCTTAGAGCCTGGGTGCTGTTAGATGCATTTTGGGTTTGTGTTGGTATGTAACTTTTATGACTGCAGTTATTAAGAAACAGGCCTTGGGGATTAGCTCTCCTGTGGCCCTGGGGTTTCATGTTGGATCAGGGTGTGAACTGCTACATCAATCCATGTTAAGCTTCTCTGCTTAATATGGATTGATGTGACAGTCTGAGATTATTTGAATGCCATTGGTGGAGCCCATGCCTCCCTGCACTAAGAGGTAGCCTAATGGACTTACTGGCAAAACAGAACAACATTCCCTGATGTTGCTATGGCCAATTCTTGGTTAGGCATAGAATTTGATGTTCTGAGGAGGGAATCACCAAATCATGTGAGGTATCACAGCACCCATATTGAAGTGACAAAAACTTTTATGTGTAGTAAATGGCAAGTGTTTGCTCTTAGATTCAGAGCAAGGTTTCTTAGTCTTTGAATTTATTTATGTCTAAGATGTAATTTCTTCTCTTCAGACCAAGG
This sequence comes from Molothrus aeneus, assembly GCF_037042795.1. Lineage (NCBI taxonomy): Eukaryota > Metazoa > Chordata > Aves > Passeriformes > Icteridae > Molothrus > Molothrus aeneus. The sequence continues at coordinate 17,036,970 of NC_089655.1, forward strand.
AAGAGCAGTCCCAGATCACCAGCCAGGTGACTGGACAGATTGGATGGAGACGTGAGGGAATCAAATACCGTCGCAATGAACTCTTTCTTGATGTGCTGGAGAGTGTGAACCTCTTAATGTCCCCACAGGGTAAGTCGGTGGTGTTGAGCTGGCATCCTTCTCCTGCTCAGGGTTTGTGAGTGGTGACTCTTGTAAGTGTTCTGAACTGTGATCTTCTCTAACCAGGTCAGGTTTTGAGTGCCCATGTCTCTGGCAGAGTGGTGATGAAGAGTTATCTGAGTGGAATGCCAGAATGCAAGTTTGGCATGAATGACAAGATTGTCATTGAAAAACAGGGCAAAGGGACTGCGGATGAAACGGGGAAAAGGTAAGAGGTTTGGACCTGGTGACCACTTGCCACCAGGGACTCTTATGAAAGGGCAGCCCTTAATAGCTTTTCTGATCTGACAGACTAAAAGCTGGGGTTTTTTCTTCCCTTCAGATGGTACTGCTAACTTTGGGTAGATCAGTTGTCATGCAAGCTACCATCCTGAGGGCCTCAATACAGAGGGCTTCTCTTCAGCTCTTTAAGTATTAAGATTCAAACATAATTTTAAGTGTAGAGTTCTTGCACCTGGAAACACTTCCCCAAGATGGATTTTCCTATAATCTGTAAATCTAGCAGTTTTGCTCAGTGCTCTTAATCATAAAAGCAGTAGCAGTGCTCCCAAGAAATAGTGAAAGAATCCCTCTGCCTGCTTTACCTGGACTGTTTCCATAAAGTAGAACAAAGACTGGGGAAGCCCCTCCTGCTGATTACAGGTGATCAGTGGTTGTGTGAGTAGGAGGCACATCCTTTCTGAGAGCCCAGCTATGCTCCCTCCCAGCTGCACCTCAGTCAGTATCCACATTGAAGCTGAAAACGGCTCTTAACCCCTTCTCCAGCTTTCCTGCTTGGGGTGAAGAGATAAAAGCAACGGGACTGCCATTTTCGTCTCACTAACCATTTGCAACTCATCTGTATTTCTCTTGGTTGTCTTTTTTTTTTTTTTTTTGCTGACCCCCAGTGAATTGGGAAGGTAGATAATCTGCTTCAGCTTTGTGTGCACTCTGCTCTCCCTCTGTCTCTTGCTTTGTGTGACTTGTGCATGTAACTTGGATCTCAGACACTTTCCATGATGGTTCCTGTAAATGGAGCTGAGCTGCTATTTGCCTTTTCTCTCAGAACCAAGCCAAGAGCTATCGCTTCACTGTCACCTTTAAGCCATCTTTCCTGTACCAGAATTCAGCTAGTAAAGTGGATGAGCCTGAGATGGCTGATGGGCCCAGTGAGGATTTACTCTAGTGAAAATATCAACTGCACAGGCCTTGAAGAGTCAGTACACTGTCCCAAAGCTCCTGTGCCAACTGCCTTTGCCAGTAAATATGGTAGTTTTTTGAGTTACAGAAGTAAGATGAACAGGGATTCTTGGTAGGTGGTTCAATGATTATCCAGTGGGCATCTCCAGCTTGGAGACATTACTCTCCAGAAGCATTTAGTTATGAGGTGACCAAAAGGGACAGCTGCTATCAGTTGCTTTTTGGGATGTAGCTTGTGGCAAGGCCAACCCTGAGTAATGCTGCCTGAGACCTGGAGCAATCCTAGGTAGAGGCTTTCTCAGCTGTTAGGCAAAGAAATAGAAATCAGTTGACTAAGATTGGTTGTCATCTGGGCAGCAGATTAGGAAATACTAACTCCTCCTTTTGAAGCACAAACCAGACCACTGGTGGTTGTGTAACCAGACAGCCAATCAGCCTGGGGTCAGTCTGCTTCCCCTTTGTGTAGGTAGTGGTGGTTCCTAGGAGAGCTAAACCTGCTGTAGTTCTCACACTATCTTGGCATATTGGCATGGTTGTCCTGTTGCTTCCAGCAACTGAGGCAGCCTAGATACCATAGTGATACACTGCTGCACCTTCTCTACACTGCTGCCTCTTCTGTTGCTCCTGCCTTCTGGTCCCTCTCAGTAGCTGAGGGGTTTTGGCTGGACTAGGACCTGTATTTTCAGGAATTAGTACCTGGCACAAGTCCAGTGCAGGTTAGGCTGGCAGGTTAGGCTGGTGCACATACATGGACAGGTGGTAGCTCATCAGATTTTTAGGAGAGATACAGACTTGTATGTCACAATGTCATGGTTTTAGTGATTTGGTTCAGAATCAAACCACCTGCTGGCAGTGTGGAAATGAACAGCTTTGAAGAGATTTCTGAAGATTTCTGAACAGGAATACTCTGAACCTGGCATTTCCTGGCTGTGTGGCAGTGGGATAGCTTTGTGGACAGGAAAGTGTTTTCTCTCCTTTGAACTGTGCTGTGGGAAGACTTGGGCTGGCAGAGTTGCCTTTGCAGTCCTGAGTGCTGCTGGCGGTCAGACCCAAGCATTGTTGTGCTGGCTATGACAGAAGGGTGCTCTTCTAAGCTCTCTCCTCTTTGGGTAGAGGAGGGAGAAAATTCTTTCAAACAAGCTTCATGAAATATGATTTTTGTGGTGGTGAAACAAGGAAAGTCTGAGCCAAGAGGCTGCTGTCCCCTAATCTCTCCCTGCCTCCCCATTTCCTGGACACCTGCAATGGCAACATGCTCTGTAGAGTAGTTTCTGCCTGGACAGATTTTGACTGCACCAAGATACCAGAGCTGCAGCTTGTGCTTCTCTGACTGTGTTTTGTATTTTCAGCGGCAAACAGTCAATTGCCATTGATGACTGCACTTTCCACCAGTGTGTGAGGCTCAGCAAGTTTGATTCTGAGAGGAGCATCAGCTTCATTCCACCAGATGGAGAATTTGAGCTCATGAGGTACTGTGGGTGGAGGGTGAACAGGCTGGTGTTGGCATCTGCTTGCTGCTACAGTAGTGTTGCTGCTCCCAGGCAGACTTGAAGCCCTTGAGCACTTAAGAAATACACACCACCCCCTTTTCAGAGTGGAATCTGTAGGGTATCCCACAAATCCATCTGTTACAAATGTGGAAGCCCAGCTGTGTTTAGTTTTCTTTGCCATAACCATGGTGTTGGATTGGGTTTTCTTGCTTTTGAGCTTCTCGTATCTGTTGTTTTTAGTGTTTAACACTGGTGTCCTTGAACAAAGCTGTTGGCAGGAATCAGATACAAAACTTGAGACACAAGAAACCATTGCTGCCCTACAGCAGCATGGATCTTAACTACTATTTCCTTTCTGGCTGATGTTTCCAAGCTGTTTGGCATATTCAGAGGCTATCTCTTTAGGAGGGTGATACAGTTTGAGGCATAAGGGAGTTAATTCCTCCTCAGAGTTCACTGTAACTTCCATCCCTGCAGATACCGAACCACAAAGGACATTATCCTTCCCTTCCGTGTGATCCCACTGGTGCGAGAGGTGGGCCGGACCAAGCTGGAAGTGAAAGTGGTGATCAAATCAAATTTCAAACCTTCCTTGCTGGCCCAGAAGATAGAGGTAAGAGTTAAAAAAAAACAACTGTGGTACCTTGTGCCTGGAAGTCATGCCTCTAGTTTATGTCCACTGCAGTAGAGTTCTCACAGATGAGTCTTCAAGCTTGAACAGGGCTAAAAAAGTGAACTGATTTATCTCTGAGATGTGTGGTGCTGCTGTTTTGTGGGAATGGTGAGGTGCTATAGAGTAGAGAGGTGGAAGCTGTTTTCATTTGCACAGCTTCCTTGGCAGGAGCTTCATTCCATCCCTGCAGCAATTGTTCATTTAATTCCTCAGCCACTGTGAAAATTTCATGTTTTTCTGTCTGCATGATCTGATGGTATGTCAGATAGGCAGCAGGCTGTGAGCTGTGTAAGACAGGCTAGGGGTGGCTTTGCAGCTTAGTCCCCATCTGAGACGGCTTACTGCTGCAAGGCTGGGCTGTCCAGAGCCTGCTGCAATGCCTGGCATCCTTCCTGAACTCATCTTCCCAACATTACCCAGGATTCCTGCAGCATGGCAATCTCTGCCCTGTTCCTTACTGACTTTGTGTATTATGGAACTGTGAATGTGTACTTCAAAGCAAGAAACTGGAGAGCTAGCCTAGGATGCCTTGTGATGGCTGATGTTCTCTGGGCCCTGAGCTGGGAGAGAGAAGGCCCAAGGGGTGCAGGACAGACTGCCCAGAGTGCCCAGGCTGCAAACTCCTTGCCCCCGCTTACCAGACTGTGCCTTCCAGGTCCGGATCCCAACACCCCTCAACACCAGTGGAGTGCAAGTGATCTGCATGAAAGGGAAGGCGAAGTACAAGGCCAGTGAGAATGCCATTGTCTGGAAGTAAGTGAGCATGCTGGGGCTGGCATTTAGGGGCAGGCCTCTGGGAGGCAGGGTCTGTTCAGTGCTCCTGTCTGCCTGAGATTATGTAGTTGATGGGGAGCATAAACCCTGGCACCCTCTCACTTCTGAGCTTTCTCCAATAGGATAAAACGCATGGCTGGAATGAAGGAATCCCAGATCAGCGCGGAGATTGAGCTGCTGCCCACCAACGACAAGAAGAAGTGGGCTCGGCCTCCCATCTCCATGAACTTTGAGGTGAGTACCTGTCTGCCTTTCAGGATGCATCCAACCTTGGAGAAGCTTTGTCAGTCCCTCTGGGAGTTATGCAGGTTTGAGCATCCCCTGTGACAAGCTGCCAGGTAAGGTCAGCCAGATGGTAAAGCTAATGGAAGAAAATTGCCCTTAGAGCCACAGGAGTCTGGCACTGTGCATGCAGGGAGCAGGGAAGGGAACAGTGACTCTTGATGTCCGTTTCTAGATGCATTGCCCAGGGGTCCTCTGGCATTTGTGTACGGAGAGCATCTTACCCCCATTCCAATGCTCTCTGTTGCCTTTCCCTCTCTCAATAGGTCCCATTTGCACCCTCTGGGCTGAAGGTGCGCTACCTGAAAGTCTTTGAGCCAAAGCTGAACTACAGTGACCACGATGTGATAAAATGGGTGAGGTACATCGGCAGGAGTGGGATCTATGAGACCAGATGCTAGCCCCAGCAGGCTAGCAGGCTCCCTCTTCTCCAAGCCATGCTCTGCCTCTCCTCGGTCTTCAGCTACATTCAGAGATGTCTGCCTGGCCCCTCGACGCAGATTGAAAGACCCTGTGGCTCACCCCGGGAGTGGACTCGCCTGCCTGTGCTCAGTTACCACCCACGCTGCAGATGAAGTTCAGAACCCAGTCGTGTGCAGGGTGCAGTCAGCCTCCTGCTCCCCGTCCCAGGGTGGGCAAGGGCTAGTCTAACTCCCATCTTCTCGTGATCTTTCTAGGGAACGTCCACCATTAAACTCCTCTTCTGTTGGTGTCTCACTACTTGCATCATATCCTAGTATTTTTGAAGTTCTTGTGCATATGTACTCGTAGAATAGACCTAAACATAGACTGGACAAATCTGAGTTGAAGTTACCCTGGCTTCTGTACTAGCTATTGCTGTTGTGGTAGATGTTGCTGGCCAGTCTGAGATGGCTGGGGTGGTGAGTTTGTTGGGCCCCCACCAAGGAAGATGGTGGGCTCACCGGATCTCACCACCACCTTATTTCCTGCAAAGTTGTCAGTATAGAGTCCTGCTGTGGGAAGGTTTGTGACCAAAAAGGATGATGAGGGTTTAGGCTCTTGCTGGTGTGTATGTGGGTGGCACAGCATTTCAGGTCCTTGGAGCATTTACCCCTACCCACTGCTGGCTTGAGCCAGTCTGTCCTTTCCAAACAAATTGGAGACGTGGCCCCACTGTCCCAGGGAGTGTGGGCCAGCTGAGCTCTGTCAGGATGTGAACAGGGTCTGTTCTTGGGGAATCTCAAATGCAGTTGGCAGTAAGACCACCCTGACCCAGCCTGCCCTCTCCACACTTCTACCAAATGCTTCTGGGCTATAGGAATGCTGCTGCAACCCACAATCCTGCTTCCGGTAGTGTGGTCTCCATTTTGTACACTTTGTGATTTGTCCAGCTCTGAATCTAATAAAGTATGTAGAATGGAGAAGGCTGCCTGCACTGCTCTTTGGGACTGGTGCTGCAAGAGCCTGGGCTGTGCCTTGGGCCTGTGCCACAATGTCTGGGGGCTTGCCTGTGCTGCTTCCCCAGCCCTGGGCTGCTTGGGGGCTGGTAGGTGAAAAGAACAAGTGATGCTTTTGTTACCAGCTGTGCCAGTGCTGCAGCTCCCTGGAGAAAGGAGGATGCTCTGGGCTTTCCTTGGGGCTGCAGCTGGGATGAACTGAACTCAGTGGAGTGTGTCCCAGCCCCCTGTAAACCAAGCCAGGCTTAAGAGAATCTTGGTCATCTTTCCTTGCACTCACCTGAAAAAACTCAAAAGACAATTTCTCCTTTTAACTTGGCTTTTGGTGGCGGGGGCCAAGGTGGGTGCTGTATGGGGTAGCTGAGGGAATCAATAACTGCTGAGGAGCTGGAGCTGGCCCTTGCCTCAGCCCCTCTGCCTTCAGTCTGTGACCAGGTGAGGATGTCCAAGTGCGCATTTCCCATCGGTGGATGAAAAAATTCAAACCCAAACCCCAACCTGCAGTGTCTTGATTGTGGTTTAAAAGCAAAAACTTTTTAAAAGAGGGAAGAAAAAAACTCCAAGTTCTCCCAAATCCTCTTTCCCTGGGTGACAGAACGAGCACGGGCTGAGCGGGATCCGGGCCCGTCCCGATCGCTCCCGTTTGCTGCACGTGGCGCCGGGCGCACCATCCTGGCCCCGGAATGCGCAGGCGCCGTCGGGCCCGGACTACATCTCCCGGCAACCCCCGCGCCATGGCGGCCGCCCGCCTCCTTCCCGGCAGCGCCCGCCGTCCCTTCCGGCTTCGAGCGGCGGCGGCGGCTCCGCGGGGCGGGCCCGCCCCGCCATGGCGTCCTGCGCCGACATCCTTCGCTCCGAGTTCCCCGACTTGGACGGCGAGCTCTTCGCTTACGTGACGGGTGAGTGGCTCCCGCCTGCCCGCTGCGGCTCGGCCTCCCGCGGCGCCGCATGTCGCGACACCTCCCCCTGTGGCGGCAGCGCCCGAATCGCGACAGGCGGCGGGGAGGGGTGCGGTGGGGGGACCGGGAGGGTGCCACCTGTCGCGACAGCGGCGGGGTGTGCAGCGCCGGCGCCGTGTGCCCGCAGGGATCCTGCACGGCGGCGGGGCGGACTTCGAGTCGGTGGACGAGCTGGAGGAGGCGGTGGGCGCACTGCTGCGGGAGGTGTCGCAGGACACCAAGGACGACGGCGCCATCAGGGAGATCTGCCAGCGCCTCTTCAACACCCTGCAGCTGTAAGGGTACCCCGCGTCCCCTCGCACCTCCTCACCCCACTCACGCACCTCACCACCCTCCTCCTCCTCCTCCTCCTCTCCGTAGGGACGAGGGCCAAGCCCAGCGCTGCAGCCAGGTGTTGCTGGATGCCCCCATCCAGCTTTCCCAGATCACGGATGGATACGGTGAGTGATGCCCTCGGCTCACGTCCTGCCATCGGGGTGCTGGAGCTCGGGAGGGCTCGGGGCACCGGGAGTGCTCTCCTGACCTTGGGAGGGGAGCCTCAGGCTCTCCCCCACAGCCACACGTCTGTTTCTCGTTCTGCTGCTGAGCTCCGGGCAGCAGTGCCCAGGGGTGAGCTGGGGTGAAGGTGGAGGTGGAGAGATGCCCTTTGGTCCCCTCATCCTGTCGGCAGAGGGATCAGTCGTGTCTGGGCATGGGTGGTCATTAAGGCAGGGCTTTGCCAAGCCTCCGGGCCACACGTGCTCACCAAGCCCAACCCCACCGTGTCCTTGCAGGCGACGCCAGCACGGATCTGCTGCCGGGGCTGCTGCTGAAGAGAGGCCAGAGCTCGGTGAGTGAGGGCTGTGCCCTTCCTTGTGAGAACAGCTGACACGTGGTGCTGCAGGTGCCCTGCCCTGCTTCAGTCCAGGTTGCCCTTGGAGAGCAGCCAAGGCAGGCAGCAGCCTGGCTAGGAGTATAGCTGCAGGGGGAACTGCTCCTTCTTGTCAAGCTCTATAATTTGGGGAACTCTTGACCTTGGTCTGGTGAAGGGACTCCAGATGAGTTAGTAGCTTATTAATCTGACGAGATCTATTTTGCTGTAATTTCTTAGTGAACTCTGACTTTTGCAAGGACCTTTGGCTCCTACAGCAAGGATTTGATTGAGAAAATAGGATGTCCCTGAATGACATCTTGAATATTCAGCGAGGGGTAAAGCCCGGGGTAATGGCAGGAGAGGAGGGTCTGACAGGTGGGAAGTTAGCAGAGGGCTGCTGCAGGGACATTTTAAGCTCTAGGGCCATCTGTAGATTGTTGTGATTTGGGAAATAAGATCAAGAGCAGAGAAGTTTGGAAGTAGTTCCACTCCATGACCTGAGGAAATCAGGATGTGTGTATTGATGGAATGTGTAGCTGCTCAGGAGCAGCCTTGGCTTGCTGTCTGTGTTGGATGTGCCAAAGTCTGAGGATGGGTGAGGTGCAGGTGTACGTCCACAAAGCAAGGATGGCAGTAGCTGCACAGTGTGGGCAGTGTCATTGCAGGCTGGTCCTCCCAGAGCTCCCTTTCCATGGGTTAGTGTGTTGAGGATGAGAACCCTTCCCTTGGAGGCTGAGACCTAACACAATTCCCACGTGTCTGAACGGGAGCCTTAAGCAAAACCTGGCAGCTCTGGCTGGGTTTGGCACCACAGTTGTTACAGCTGGATTCACTTTCCAGCTCTCGTGTTTGCAATTCAAAAAAGGATCTTCAGAAAAATTGGAGATGATTCTGAGCAGGTCTGGGGAGGCCTGTCAAGCTTTGGAGGACGTCTTACTAGGAGATTCAGAAAGCTGGGTATGGTTTACAGAGTGACTCTGTCTGTAGGTGTGGAGTCACAGCTCTAGCAACAAGACTCTCTTCAGTCTGGCATGCAGGTCTCTAACGTGCTCTGGTGCCTGCAGAGTTGCCTAGAAATACCTAGGAGTGTTTTTGGTCAGCCACAAATATTTGACTCTGTGCGGGAGTAAGCTGGAGTGGGCTGAAAGCCTGGCCAAGACCAGAAGCCAGGTTTAAACACTTGGCACCTTCTTGCCTTCAGGGTTAATTAAATGCTTTTTGTCTCTGATCCACTGCTCAAGAAGAGTTTGTTCCAAACTGGCTAACGTTTAACGTGTTGGGAGGGGAAACACCTCATGGTGCACTTCAAGGGTGGGTGCAGGGTATGTCAGAAGAGGCACTGGGATGGCAGGTTGCTGCTGTTGAAGTGACTTGGCTGATCCAGATCCCTGGAACTACAGAAACTGACTTTACAAGAAGGTCAGCCAAAACCTCTGTCTCGCAGAGGCAAAACTTGTGTATGAGCTGTTGATTTAGGACTTCATTCCTGAGGTAGCTTCCTGGCCTGATTAGCCTCCTCAAAATATGCTTGAATCTGTCCCACTTTCCCTGTCCTTCCTCCCTCCCTTTCTTCCAGGCTTGATCTTTTTTCCTCCCCGAGCTGGGCTTTTGGGGGTTTTGCTGAAGATGCTCTGTCTTCTTCAAACTCTGTTCTGTGTCCCAGATGGTGAATGCCAAGAAACTGGAGAAGGCAGAAGCCAGGCTGAAAGCCAAGCAGGACAAGAGGCTGGAGCGGGATTCTCTGAAGTCATCTGGCCCTGTGTGAGTGTGCAGGGCACTTTGAACATCCCCATCCTGCTCTGCTGAGCATGGCTGGGATCTGGCTGTACCAGAGCTTTCCTGTTGAGCCCCCTCTCTGTGTTCTGTCTGTCCTCAGAGTCCTTGAGGAGGCATCTGCCAGCCAAGCTTCCAGCAAGAAGGAGACTCGCATGGAGTCGTCAGGCAAGAACAAGTCGTACGACGTGCGCATCGAGAACTTCGATGTGTCCTTCGGGGAGCGGTGAGTGCACTGGGGACTGGGACAGAGCCTGCCTGGGATTTTGGACTATGGGGGATTGAGGCTGGATTGGAGAGCAGTCGAGAAGTTACAGAGGGTGTGGCAAAGATCAGGAAGCAAGGTGGGCACTGACCCTAGTGGCTTTGGGCAGGAGGAGCCTGTGATTTTTGCTTGGCTGCAGCACAGCCTAAAATACAGCAGCGGCAGGTGGCTGTCAGTTATCCCCTCTTCATGGGACAGTCTGAGCAGGGAGCTGCCTGTTCCCTTGCTTCAGTGTCCTGCTGACGGGAGCAGACCTGAACCTGGCCTTTGGGCGGCGCTACGGGCTGGTGGGCAGGAACGGGCTGGGGAAGACCACGCTGCTGAAGATGATCGCCAGCCAGAGCCTGCGCATCCCCTCGCACATCAGCATCCTGCACGTGGAGCAGGAGGTGGCAGGGGATGACACACCAGCGCTGCAGAGTGTGCTGGAGTGTGACACCACTCGTGAGAGCCTGCTGCGGGAGGAGAGGGACCTGACAGCCAAGATCAGTTGTGGCAGGTGAGGTGATCCCCTGGACTTCCAGCCCTTCTGCGGCCTCCTCACCACAAGGTCTCATTCTGAGGTCTGTCCCTTCCAAAGCCAGGCTCTGGCAGGGTGGGCTGTATCTTGCCCACCTTAGTCCTGCCTGGGGAGATCAGCCTCCCCCAGCACTCAAACCCTGACTTGGTGAGTCCCACACACTCCTCCTTTTTCTGCCCTAGGGGAGAAGGGACAGAAGGTGCCAGACTGTCAGAGATCTATGCTAAGCTGGAGGAGATTGAAGCAGACAAGGCCCCAGCAAGGTGAGCCAGCCCTGCGAGCACTGCTGTGTGTTGGCATGGCCAGGGCTGAGCAGTGGTTTGGGGTATGGAAGGGTCATGCTGTGGCCCTGGGAATCCAGCATGTGGGGATGGGGTTTTCCCTGCTTTTCTTGTCTCTTCTCTGTCACAGCTCTGCTGGTTTAGGAATAGTTGGGCTTTCTGCTGAAGCTGGAGGGAATTTTTTTGCCCCCAATGGCTTTATAGGCTACAGGCTGCTGCTGCTGTCTGACCTCCCTAGGTTCCTGGTGCCTGGGGAGCATTTTTGGGATGATAGTGGTGGTGTGACTCTCTTCCTGGCCAAAGAGATGAAAACTCTTTGCAAATCTCCTGGGACTTCATGTGGATACTGTACCTGCTGGGCTGCATTTCCTAGCCAAGTGCTTCTCTCGGGTGTGCAGGGATATTTTCCTGCACCAGAATGGCTTTGAAATATGCAGCAGAGTTCCCTTGGTGGTTGTGGGTCTGAGACCTTGGACTGTGCCCTGACATTGGATGCTGTTGCTGGATTCCAGTTCTCTCCCCTTTTCCCCAGGGCGTCCGTCATTCTTGCTGGGCTGGGCTTTAATGCAAAGATGCAACAACAGACAACCAAGTAAGTTCCCAAACTTTGGGCACTGAGGCAGTAATGAGGCTGGGGAAATGTTCCAGTTGAGCCCCAGGCACTACTGTGGCTGTAAGGAAGAGCAAGGGTTTATTCTTGCCCATCCAATGTGGTCTCCTGCCCTGGAGGTGCCTGTGGTCTCCTGCCACCTTTTCCTGCTGGACCTCAGATCTTGTGCTGTGCCTGAAATCTTTGCAGGGACGAGTTATCTCTGGGTGACAGCAGAGCCAAAAGAGCCATGGGGGAGCAGGGATTCTGCAGGCAGGCAAACACAGTGGTTCTGTGTTGAACAGTAACTCCTCTCTGCATCTTCTCTCCTCAGAGAGTTTTCTGGAGGCTGGAGAATGAGACTGGCCTTAGCCAGAGCCCTGTTTGCCAGGTTGGTGTCCAGGCTTTCATGCTCTGGGGTTAAGCCTCCTTGTTGTCTGTGCTGCAGGGGTGCTGCCTGGGGGTCCTCTCAACCCAAGCTCTTGAGGTGGGGGGTGTTGGAGGCACTGCAGCTCTGTGTGTGTGATGAGACACTCTGCACTGACCCTGTGCCCCTTCTGCTTCTGATACCCATGTCTTGTTTTCCTCAGGCCAGATCTCCTTCTGCTGGATGGTAAGTTGATACTGTGAGTCCCCCTCTGACACTGCTGTGCCTGCCTGTGCCCTTCCTGGGGTTGAGAACATGCCATGGCCTTTATCTGTCTGCTCAAAATAGCCCTGTGTGATGGGCTGGCCTGGCAGCATGGTTGGCAGCAGTGGCACAGGGAATTCTGCCCGGGCAGCAGCTCTCACTGTGCTCAGCAGAGCCTTGCCCTCTGCTCCAGCCAGGTGGTCTGCATGTCATCCTGCCCCAAGTTTTGTTCCCTTTCCCTTACTAGTCCCTGGAATGCACCTTGGCTGTCAGTTTGTGCTGGGGGAAGTCCCTTCGCTGCAGAGCATGCCCAGGCTGGGTAGGGAGTCTGGGTGAGATGCTGCTGTGAGGAGCATCCCTGCCTGAGCCTCAGCCCCCGTGCACACGTGGCATTACACCCTACACATGAGTCCCCAGAGGTGGGCAGGGAAGGTCTCCAAGCAGGCTCTTTCCTCCCCAGTGCAGATCACTAGCTTTTCCTATGGGAAAAAAATATAATCCAGCCATCCCCATCCCTCCTGACCTCCTGGCCTTTTCCCCTTCCCTCAGAGCCAACGAACATGCTGGATGTGAGGGCAATTCTATGGCTGGAGAGCTACCTACAGGTATGGGGGGGGAGAAGACCTTGATACAAAGAAAGGGTGAGGGAGGGACGTGTCCTCACCTCCCTGAGTGATGGGACCAACTCCCGAGCTCTGGTTTGATGGTGCTCAGGCCTCCCTCGTGCTGTCTCCTCCAGACCTGGCAGTCGACCATCCTCGTGGTGTCCCACGACAGGAACTTCCTGAACGCGGTGGCCACGGACATCATCCACCTGCACTCGCAGCGGCTGGACATGTACCGTGGGGACTTCGAGAACTTCATCAAGATCAAGGAGGAGAGGCTCAAGAACCAGCAGCGAGAGTACGAGGCCCAGCAGCAGTACCGTGAGCACATCCAGGTACTGGGAGAAGCCAGTGGAGCTGGGCCATTCTTCTCCCAGCCTTGTCCCTTTCTCTCTGCCTTACTGCTGTAGGTTTGGCAGTGAGCAGGGTGGCTGGTGCTGAAGGGGATTTGAGGCTTTTCTCTCTCGCAGGTTTTCATTGACCGCTTTCGCTACAACGCCAACCGGGCGTCCCAGGTCCAGAGCAAGCTCAAGCTGTTGGAGAAGCTGTGAGTGCCTGTCCTGCTCCTCTCTGGAGGTGGGAAAGGGGCACTGCTCATGGGAAGAAATGGAGGTTCCCAGGGAACCTGGCAGATACAGTTCTGGTTTGGACTTTTTGGGTGTGGTCCAGAGGCTTTAGTTAAGATGAGGTGTCACAGAGCTAAAGGCTCTATCTGGGCTTCTGGTGTGGGAGCAGGCCTACAGTGCAGAGCACCTTGGTTATATGTGTCCTCTTCTTTCAGGCCAGTGCTGAAACCTGTGGACAAGGAATCTGAGGTGATCATCAGGTAAGTGTCCCCTAAGCCATTGTTTGGAGGGCACCTGGCTCCATTTCTGACATGAACTTCTCCAGGGTGCTGTCCCAGCTGGGACAGCCACTCCTTTGTGTGGGCCAGTTTTACTCTGACAGGGAGACCAGACAAGTCTCCTCATTCAAGCTGGGTTCCCTCTTGGGGCCAGGGCTGCAGGTCTTTGTTGCTTTCTCCTGACCATCCTTCCCTGAGGCCCTGCATGGTAGGGAGCCCTCCTTGTCACCTGGGGGGTTACAGAAGTTGTTCTGGGTGGTTGGGAGTCTCTGAAGTTCCTGGCCATCTCTCTCCTCTTCCTGCCTCCTCAGGTTCCCCGATGGCTTTGAGAAGTTCTCCCCCCCAATCCTGCAGCTGGATGAAGTAGACTTTTATTATGAGCCAAGTCACTACATCTTTCATTCCCTCTCTGTCTCTGCCGACCTGGAGTCCCGCATCTGTGTGGTATGTGGGATGGCAGAATAATGGAGGCTGTGAGGGACCTTGGGAAGACCCTGCCCAAAGCAGGGATAGCTTTGATTATAGGTCAGGTTGCTCAGGTCCTTGTCCAGTTGAATTTTGGATGTTTCCAGGGAGGACTATTTCTTCCATTCAACTGGGTCCGATCAGAGCATTTGATCATCCTCATTTTGAGGAACATTGGGACATTTTTCTTGGTACTGTTTAGAACTTGTGATTTCATCCTTTCACTAGATACCTCTGGGAAGAGACTGAACCCATATACAACTCCTGTTAGATGACAGCAGCATGTAGTGGGGGCCCTGCTACATTGGATGGGGCAGCAGACACTGTGCTTGCAGATGAGGCTGGGACTGGGTGATCCTTAGGCTTGAGAGTTGGGGAGGGAACATCTGGCACTGCTGCCAGAGCTGCTTGTCAATGATAGAAATGCAGCTTCCTGGTACACCATTTGTGCTCTGTCCTGCTCCTCCTCATCAATTGCAAGAACTGAAATTCCCTGATCATTGCCCCCTGCTCCTGCCTTCATGGATTTCACATTCTCCAATGCTGCTGCTGCTTCTCTAGGTTGGGGAAAACGGAGCTGGCAAGTCAACCATGCTAAAGATCTTAATGGGGGAGCTGGCACCAGTCAGAGGGATCAGACATGCTCACAGGTACCTGGTTGGAAGGGCTGGAGGACTGTGGAGGAATGGTGCAGCTGGGGGCCACGCATGTGCCCCCTTATGGCACTGCAGCTATGAATGCTGGTACCAGCTCCCAATCACTCTTCTCATTCTGCAGAAACCTAAAGATTGGTTATTTCAGCCAGCACCATGTGGATCAACTAGACTTGAATATCAGTGCTGTAGAGTTACTGGCAAGAAAGTTCCCAGGTGAGTTTTTGTTGATCCCAGAGGACCCTGTACTGTGCATGGAGGAGCATTGCTTTGTCCATGCTCCTGGGCAGAGGGCTCTGTTCCATCAGTGCTTAAGGGTCACTGCCAACACTGGGATAACTCCCCTTGTCCAGCCAAGTTCAGGTCATCAGCCATGAGAAGCAGAGGTAGCTGGTAGTCTGCAGATCTCAGGCTGGTGCCAAGTTTTGGGGGCAGATGAGCTGCTTTCCTGCTCATAGGATGAGCACTGGATGCCCCTTTCCCAGTTGCCAAAACCTCTGGTTCCTTTCTGGTTCCTTTCTCCATTACTTGACACAGTGACAGGGACTTGGGAGTAGCATCACTCGGTGTCAGTCACCAGCCCTGCAGCCCCTGTCCTGATTGTGTTAGTCAGGTTTTCCCTACAAACCCCTGCATGGGAGGGAATTGCCTGGAAGTGCCGCTGATCTCCCATTTGCTGGCCTGGCAGAGGCTGTCCAGCTGTGACCCTGTGTCACCAGATGTGCCATAGCTGTGTTGTGACCTGATCCTGCAGGGAAGACGGAGGAGGAGTACCGGCATCAGCTGGGGAGCTACGGCATCTCCGGGGAGCTGGCCGTGCGTCCCGTGGCCAGCCTGTCCGGGGGCCAGAAGAGTCGGGTGGCCTTTGCCCAGATGACTATGCCCTGGTAATGTTCTCCCAAATGCTGTTCATTTTTGCATGGCTTCATCTCTGCACCTTGTTTCACCAGGAGGAAAGCAAGCATCCAAGGACTTTCTGCTACCCCACAGAAGCCTTGTCCTTGGGGGTTTTTATGGAGAGGGAGGTGTCACCCTGGGGGGACTGTGTGGAAGGAGGCAGGTGGTTTTCTCCCACTGCTTTGGGCTCACAGGGATAAGAGGTGTCCCTGGGACTGGGCATTGCCAGTCCTGGGGCCAGGCACATGCCAATGGCTGTGGCTCTAAGCAGCTAAAGCAGCAGTCAGGGTGCAGACCCAGCCTGAGCCTGTTTCACTGCATCCTCAGAGCTGTCTTCTCTTCCAGTCCAAACTTCTACATCCTGGATGAGCCAACAAATCACCTGGACATGGAGACCATTGAGGCACTGGCAAAGGCACTGAATAAGTTCCGGGTAAGGTTCTCCCAGCAACATCCTGTGTTTTTCTAACACCTCCTGCAGCCTCCAGCTCAAGTTACTTGGTATCTCAGCCAGAGGCAGATGGTGAAATACCAGCAGTGACTTCAAGTCTAGGGCAGAATTTGGGAAATTAGTCACATTTCTGCCTTAGCCATCCATCCTGGTGGCTTGTTTTCATGATGGCTTTGGCTAGGAGTGGCTGAGAAGGGCAGTAGCAGCCCAGAGAGCACCTTGTCCCATCCTCACCTACACTCTGGCTTCTCACATGCTGTGTGCAGCTCCTAGCTTTGCCTTGAGGCCACTCAGATCTTCCTTAGGCACGTTTTATGCCTGATCTCCAAAGACAGCCTCCAGATACCACAGTGATCAATCTGGATCACACTGGTTGTTGCTCAGGTTGGGACAGTTTTCCAATGACAGAAAAGCTTAGCTGAGGCTGCTCAGGGCCGTACCCAGACACCTTTTCACTCTTACTGACTTTGTGTGGATTCTCTATCCTTGAAGTTGTTGGAGACCTGGAGAGCCAGTAACAAACCTTGCACTTGCCTTCTGAGAGAGGAGATTAAATATGTTACTGCTGCACATGGCTTCTCCATAGATGATCTGTCTGTCCCCCTGAAGGGAGGAAAAGCTGGGATGAGCTCCCTGCCAGTAAAATACTGTCAAGTTTCCCCTGGAGCTGATGGAAACCTGAAGTGCTGGGCACAGGCTAGACAGAGGCACAAGATCTCCATGCCACCAGTCCTGGGCCCTGGGTTATGCTCCGCTAAGTTCCCCAATTTCCCAATTGTGTATTGACAGGGTGGCATAATCCTGGTGTCCCATGACGAACGCTTCATCCGCCTGGTGTGTCAGGAGCTGTGGGTGTGTGAGAACGGCACCGTCACACGCATCGAGGGCGGCTTTGACCAGTACAGAGACATCCTGAAGGAGCAGTTCCGCAAGGAGGGTTTCCTATAAGGCAGGTGGGAGCCGGACTGTGCCAGGGGCTGGAGGGCAAAGCTCAGCCACCTCGGCTTCCATCCCAACTGTGCCTGGCAGAGTGCCAAGGACGCTGCTGCCCACATGGACCGTCAGCCATGCCATCAAACTGCCACCTGGCCTGCTCTCCCCTCCCGGGGCCGGCTGGAAGGACAGCGCGGGAGCACGAGCCTGGTGTGCGTGGCCAGGGGCACGCCAGGGCTCTGGCACTGGCCAGGGCTGTGCCTGGCACTGGGCACACTGGGAAGGCTGTGCCTGGAGCTGCTGCTGTGCCGAGAGGAGGGAAGGCAGAGCATCCTGACCCTCAGTTTAACTCCGTGCTCTGCAGGGCAGAAGAGCTGTTCTCCGTGTTTCTTCGCTTCACCCTCTGCCTTTTTCTTTCTTTGTTTTTTTGTTTAACTGCCTGAGCACTAGTCCGGCTCCATCACATGCTACTGTCCTCCCTGCTGCCTTGGAGGGAAACGAGGCATTTGCTGCTAAAAGTGACCCCTGCCTCTTCCCCAGCTCCCCGATGCCGGGGCTTGCTTACGTCTGTAGTGCCAAGGGAGCCAGAGCCCGGTTCTCCCGGGTGTGCTCCCTGCTCCTTTCCCTGTGCTGCTGCCGGTACCGCCTCGCTGCCTGCCTTGCCTTTGAGCCGGCTCGGGGGTGGACTGCCCTGGGGTGGGCTGCCCAGCATCCCTCCCTGCCCACCCACACAGAGGTTGTGGTGTAAATAAACCCAGGACACAGTGGGTGCAATGCTCTCCTTTCCTTGGGGGGCTGTGGGACTTGATTTAGGAGGGGAGGGGGGGATTGTCCTGCTGTTGCCTCAAGCACAGGGCTGATAAGGGGGAGATGCTTTCCAGATTATTCTCTCTGAGTTAAATGGCAGCTCTGTGGTGCAGGTGAGGCTGTGACCTCCTGGATGGAGCATGCCAGTGTCCCACTGGGCAGTGGGAGGCCACCGGCCACCTTTCAGCGCATGCAGCTGGTGTGAGGCTGGCTTGGGTGTCAGCTCTGGAGGGTACCGGATCCAGTGGTGGTTTGGGGGGGAAATGGGCCCAGGGTGGGCAGGAGGAAGAGGGCAGAGCTTTAAATTACATTGAGCAGGGAATGGGGATCTGTTTCTGGGTGTCAGAGAGGAATCAGGAAACATCAATACCTTAGGAAGCAACAGGGTAATACCCATAAATTGTCTCAAAGGAATTATTAGACACGGCTTCTCCCAAATGGCAAAAGGCCCCCAGCTGAAGTGTCTCCACACCAAAGCATGCAGCATGGGTAACAAGCAAAATGAGTTGGAAACCATGGTGCTATTAAAAATCTATGACATAATTGCAATCAAAGAAACAGATGTGCCACACAACTGGAATACTGCAATGGGGGCTACAAGATTTCAGAAGAGAGGATGGGAAGGAGGGGCAGGGGTGTTGGACTCTCCTAAGGAAGGGACAGGTAGTGAAGAGCTGCCTCTGAGTAACAGCCATGAACAGGCTGAGAGCCTGTGGGTAA
This sequence comes from Molothrus aeneus, assembly GCF_037042795.1. NCBI lineage: Eukaryota > Metazoa > Chordata > Aves > Passeriformes > Icteridae > Molothrus > Molothrus aeneus. The sequence continues at coordinate 17,055,191 of NC_089655.1, forward strand.
GAAATCAAGAACAGGACCAGCAAAAGACATCCTGTGTTTGGCATCTACTACAGGCTGCCGGTGGGAACGAGGGGGGTTGCTTGAGGTACGTTGACAAACTCAGTGTATCTTCAAGTCCTGCATCCAAGTTGTTTATGAAGATTTGAAGAGCACTGGCCTTAAAATTGAGCTCTGCAGAACCCCACAAGTGACTGGTCACCAGTCTGATGCCACCCCATTCACTATAACCTGATCCATGAGCCTACTGCTCACCCACCCAATGACATATTTATCCAGCTGTGTGCTGGACATTCTGTCCAGAAGAATCCTGGGAGACCGTATTGAAAACTTAACTGAACTCCACATTTTGTATCAAGGCTTCCCTAAATCAACTACTTGAGTCACCTTGTCCTTAAAGTAAATTAAGTTTCTCAAGCAGAACTTTCCCCTCATGAACTTGTGCTGGCTGTGACTGATGCCTGCGTTGTCCTTCAGGTATTTTCCCATAACTCTCAGAATAATCTCCATAATTTTACTAGGCACTGAAATGTGACTGATAGGCCTATATTGCCCAGGATTATCCCTCTAGCCCTTTCAGGGAAAATGTTTGCCAGTTTCCAGTTGAGTGGGATCTCTCCAGATTCCAATGGCAGTTCAAAAATCATTGAGAAGGGTCTCATGATGACATCTACCAGCTCTTTTGAGTACTCTTGGATGAATTCCTATAAAGGGATTCAGCTGGAACACAGATCCTGCACAAGTTTGGGATCGACTGGGAGTTTATCATTCTCACAGCCATGGTCCTCCAGCTCAGGGACCCCTAGAGCCCATCACTGGTGTTGAAAGTTGAAGTGAAGAAGGCATTAAGCATCTTTGCCTTGTCTATGTACCTACTTGGGGGGTGCCCATCCTCATCTAGCAACGAGAAAATATGAATTCTGGGGTGGCTTTTGCTGTTGACATATTTTGCAAAGAGGGAGTGACTTTTTACACAGGCAGATAGGGATGAAAGGAGGGGGGATGCCTTTAAAGTGAAAGAGGGGACACTTTGGATATTGGGATGAATTTCCTCCCGGGGAGCGTGTGGAGGCAGTGGCACAGGTTGGCCGGAGCAGCAGTGGCTGCCCCAGCCCTGGAGCTGTTCCAGGCCGTGTCGGACGGAGCAGCCCGGTGGGGTGGGGTGGGGTGGGTGCCGGCCCGGCCCGGGCGCGCGGGGACCGTTCGGACGCGGAGTTCCCCCCGAGCCCCAACATTCCCTGAGCCGCGACCCCGCGCGGGCGCTGGGCGGTGCCGCGGCGTTGCCGTTGGCGGCGGCGGCGGGTCCGGGCGAGTCCAGCCCGGCTGCGCTCCCGTACTCGGTACCGGGAGGGGCGGACACTCACCGGCACCCCCCCGCACCGGGACGGCCGGGACGAGGCCCCGCCCCCGCCTTCCCCGCCACCAGGTGGTCCCGCCCCTGCGGCCGGGGCGGCGCTCGAGCCTCGTTCCCACCGGCGGCGGGCACCGCACCGCACCGCACCGGGACTGCTACCGGCACCGGGACTGCTACCGGCACCGGCACCGGCACCGGCATGAGCGCCGGCGGGCAGCCGGCGGAGCCCTGCCCCCGCGGCGGGCCGTGCTCGGCGGGGAGCAGCCCCGTGCCCAGCCCCGCGTCCCCGGCGCCCGAGGAGGTGAGCGGGGCGGCGGGGAGCGGATGGTGGTGGGGGGCGGCTGCGAGCTGGGCATCGGGGGTGCCCTCCGGAGCGGGGGGGGATCGTCTGTGTGTGCGGGAGGGGGGTGGGCTCGTGTGGCTGTGTGTGTGCGGGGGGGTCCCCCCTATGTGTGTGCGCGGGGGGGGAGTCCCTTCTGTGTGTGCGTGTGCTGGGGGGGTCCCCTCAGTGTGTGTGTGAAAGGGGGAGGGTGTCCCCTGTGTGTCTGTGTGTCCGGGCGGGTCCGCTCTCCGTGGCTGTGTGTGTGTACGGGGGGGTTCACTCTGTGTGTGTGTGTAGGGACAGGGGTGCCCTCTGTGTGCTGTGTGTGTGTACGGGGGGGTCCCTCGGTGTGGCCGTACGGGGGGGTCCCCTCGGTGTGGCCGTGTGGCGCGGGGGGGCTGTGGGTCCCTCCGTGTGTGTCTGTGTGTGCTGGGGGGGGGTCGTGTGTTGCGGAGGGCCTCGTGGGGGAGCGCTGTGTGCGGGGGGGTGGCGGTGCTGGAGGGGGGAGCTTGCTGTGGAGGGCTGGGGGGGCTCTGTGTGTGTCTGAGTGTCTGTGTGTGCGCGGGGGGGGGCGGCTCCGTGTGTGCCCGCGGGGGCTGTGCGTGGGAGAGGAGCCCTCGGGGGGTGGCTGTGGGCACGGGCGGGGGATGCCGCCCCGGGGGGGGCGGTGGCGGCACTCGGGGTCCCCATGAGGGGGCCCGGAGTGCTCCGGTGGGCTGGGGGCTGCGGGGGTGCCGGGGTGCCCGTGTGTGTGCAGGGGAGCGGGGGTGCTCCGCGCCGGTCCGGGGGGAGCGGGGGGTCCCGTGCCGGCGCGGTTGCCGCGGGCGCGGGGGTGTCGGTTTGGGGGGCGGGGTCCCCCCCGGCCGGTCGGCCGGGGCAGGACCGGCAGCGCGGCGCCATCTTGGGAGCCATCAGGTGCCCGGCGCGGGGACGGGCGGTGCGGGGGGGGCCGCCATCGACACCCCCTCCCATCCCCGGCCGCCGCCGCGGGGGGAGCGCCGCGGCCTGGCCCCGGCTCCCCCTTGATCGGCCGCGGGGTGCGGGGCTGCCCCGGTGGGGCGCTGGTGCTGCCGGCGGCGCCCGGCCCTCCCACCGCTCCCCCCGCGGGACAGAGCCCCGAGCGCGCCGGGCGCTGCCCCGGGAGCGTCCCCCGTCCCGGAGTCACCGCCCGTGGGTGGACATCCCGGCACCGGGCCCCCGAGCCGCTGATTCAGGCTCCGCCAGCGGCCGCCCGGCTCCGGGTGTCCCGGCATGTCGTCACGGTGTCGTCGCGTGTGTCCGGCCCTCCCTCCCCCCCCGCCCAGCCCCGCCGCCACCCCGCCCGGGATCTGGGTTTAAAGGGAAGGGCTGCATTTTCCTCGGCAGATGAGGAAGAGTTACGAGAAGGATGGGTGTTTGGGTGACCTCGATATTCTGTGCTTGTAAAACTGCCCGGTGGTCCAGGGCTGCCGCCAGAGCCGGCTGTGATATCGGCTTGGTTGGGATGTCCCGGGAGTTTAATCCACTCGTGGTGTTCGTTGCAGCCACTTCAGAAACGGCGAAGAACTGTGGAGGATTTCAACCAGTTCTGCACCTTCGTTCTGGCCTATGCAGGCTACATCCCCTACCCTGAAGAGGTAAGTGGGCTTGCACAGTGTTCCTCTACAAAGACACTGGTTCTTCTGGTCTCCCTGCCGTGTGCAGACTCAGCTTCTAATCTTTGAGAATCATGGATTGGTTTGGGTTGGAAGGGACCTTAGAGATCATCTAGTTTCAACTCCCCTACCATGGGCAGGGGTGCTGCCCACTAGATCAGGTTGCTCAGGGCCCAACCAGTCTGGCCTTGGAGTTTGGGTAGACGCTGCTGGAGAGTCGTTCTCTCCTTACCCCAAATATCTGTGCTCTGGTCTCCCTTGCTAATCCTTCATCTTCCCCTCTTGCCACTAGTATGTGCCCTGGACCCACGGAGGCAGCATGAGCCCCCAGAACAGCACGGGGAGCACTCAGGACAGCGACAGCTCAACCTCATCTCACTCCTCTGATGGCCACATCCCCATGGACAGTAGGAAGAGCAGGAATGCTGTGGCCAGGGGCGCTGTGGGCAGTGGCCTGCTAATGAGCAGCCCTGCCTTTTCCACCGCCTTCTACAACGTCCGGCCCCAGCAAATCAAACGGAAGAAGCCACCAGCAAAGAAACGCATTTTGGAGCAGGAGGTGAAGAAGAGGGTGCCGCTGAGTGCTTGGAAGGACTTTGGGGCAGAGCAGGATGGGGTGAAGCAGCTGGCTGCACTGGCAGGACAGCTGTCTCCTGTGAAAGAGGAGCTATTGGAGCCTTCCCTCAACCCACCTGGGGACCCCCAGCCCAACTCCCTCCTGGAGGAGCCAGTGATGGAGGAGAAGGACTCGATGTACGGAGCACAGGGAACTGAGAAGCCAGCAGATGATCCTCAGCTTAAGGAGCATAAGGACTCCTTTTCTGGAGAGAGGAAAAGCCCTAGTCCCTGTAATACCTTGGACCAAAGCACAGGGGAAGATACAAGCAGAGAGACCTCCCAGTTCAGTGGTAAGTGCCTGGGGGACTGCAGAGGGTCCTGTTGTGCTGCAGCCAGTGCCAAACATTGTCCCTCCCTCAGCTGGAGCCACCCTTGCTGGCCACAGGGAGGGCCTGTCTGTAGCCCAAGTTTTTCCCAGTAAGAGGAATACTTTTGGGACCTGGGGGACTGAGGAGCAGAGGGCAGGAAGCTGACCAGGCCTTTGGTAGCTCTGTTCTGCAGAGCAAGCTATGCAGACCTGAAACAGGTCTGAAGTGTGGTGTAGGGCTGCCTTACTCATCTGATTTTGGGTTTTTTTTCTTTTTCCCTCTTTTGCAACTTTAGCAGTTGAATTCGCAGAAGTTCCTAACACCAAAGCAGAAGGTGAGTGGGGGGCTGTCCCATTTAACAGCAGTAGAACTGGCTGGCGTGGCCACAGCCAGACCTGCAGCTGGTAAGGCAGTATCTGAGCCATGTCTCTCTCTCTCCCCGAGCAGATGATGATGCCTGGGATCTGATCACTTGCTTCTGCATGAAGCCCTTCGCAGGGAGGCCCATGATCGAATGTAACGAATGCGCTACCTGGATCCACCTCTCCTGTGCCAAGATCCGCAAATCCAACGTGCCTGACATTTTCATCTGCCAGCGGTGCCGCGATGCCAAGCAGGAGATTCGCCGCTCCAACCGAGCCCGGACAGTGCCCCGCAAGCGCCTCGTTGACTGATGCTCCTGCAGAGCAGGGAGGCCGGGGGTCCCTTTTTAACCTGAAGACTTAGACAATCAATGCACTGGCAGGGGAGGGGCTGGGACAAAGGGCCGGACTGTCCCCCTCACACCTCTGGCCCCTGAAAGCTGCCCTGCGTGTTCTCCCCGAGGATCGGATCGGCCACAGAGCTCGGTTATCCCAGAAGTGTGCAGGGGATGGGAGGGTGGTCCAGATGCTCATCCCTGTGGGTGGTGTGTTAGTGTTTGTGATCTCCTGGGGCCCCACATGCACTAACTGTTGGATCCCACCTCCTCCTCACAGCCCCTCCAAAGAGCCCTGCCCATGTGCCTTCTGCACTTTCCCTGGGGGATGCAGGCCCCGCTCCTGTCCTGGTGACACTCAGCTCAGCCCCTACCTGCCAGTCCCCATGACTATAATTCTTAACTGGGTTCTTTCCTACTTGCACATCTGGTTACTGTGGGACCACAGCTGGGGGCAGGGTGTGGGGCAGCCCCCTGTCACACAGCAGCCCCCAGGCTCGTCCCTGTGCCTCTCTCCTCCTGTGGAAAGCCTGGGCCCCAAAAGTGCTTTATGTTTTTATAGTTACTTTGTATTATAGTTACTTTGTATTATAGTTACTTTGTATTATAGTTACTTTGTATTATAGCAAATTCTGGTCCTTGCCCTGTGGAGTGTGACTGGAGTCTTATGTATATAATAAATACTTTTGCCATAACAGTGGTGGCTTTGACATAGGTCAGTGACCTTGATTCTCATGTTCCTTGGGGACCCAAGTGCTCCCCTGCTTCCCTTCTGCTGCGGCTGGGAGGGGACCCAGTGTAGGGACACCTCTCAGCCCTGCTACTCCCCCAGGTAAATCCCAAGCTGCACAAACAACAGGAAACGAGCAGACCAGTGCATCTATGTTTAATCTGGGAATGACCACCTCCCACACTACTGCAGTTTACAGGGATGCTCCATGGGTAGGTTCTCAGGAGGTGCATGGCCTGGGGGACGACCTCTTCAGTAGGAATCATGTTCCAGAGCCTGCTGCCATCTCATGGGGAATGTCATGGGTTATTCCACAGACGCAGCAGGTCAAATGGCTCAGGGAGGAAGGGTGTCCTTGTGCCTTTGATGCTTAAGGCACATCACTGGCTCAAAAGGAGAGTTTTGCTCTTGGGCTCTGACAAACCTTCCTTGTCTCTGTCTCCACTCTGGAGTGCAGTTAGAAATTAGTCCTGACAGCAACTGAGGTGTGAAAGGTTCCAGTTTTCTCCACAAAATAAGCCTCTAATTCCAACACAGAGATGTCATTGGTTTCATTTGCAGATCCAGACATGTGTCAGCTTCCATCAGGCATGCTGTTGGGACAGGTGGGAGATGCAGGGAGGGTGACAGGACAAGAAGGCTCTGGGGTCTGAGTGCTGACCTTGGGCAGCAAGAAGGCACTGTTTGTGGGGACCCTTACCAAGCAGGGTCCTGCTGGTACAACTTTTCCGTTCCAAGGCTATAAACGGTTCAGGAACAGCAACTAACCTGGGTATAACTTCTATGCTAGGGAACAAAGCTGGAGTTAGGCAACCAAACAAGTATCCAGTCGAGGTAGGCAGGCAGTGGTTTATTCCTCCTTGGCCCACACAGAGCTGCCTGCCTTCTGCTCCAGGTGGGGAATCACTGCCTCCGTGTAAAACTTCTCCAGCTTGGGCACTGTCTTCCCCCAGAACTCCCTGTCAAACTCCACGGGGACCACAGCTGTCTCCTTGTTGGTGTGCACCACAAAGTCAGCCCTCTGCAAGCCAGTGGTTCCCAGCTGGCACTGGACCTGGGTAAAGTAGGGATGATTCTTCTTCAGGACATAGGAATCCCCATCCACCTCCAGGCAGAAGTCCTTGTCCTTGCAGGCCTCACGCACCGTCCTGTTCCTATGCTTGTAGGGACACTTCACCTCCAGGAGCCCCAGGTCCTTCCCTGTGGCTGGATCCTTGATGATCCCATCCGGGCTGGCAGCAAGCCAACTCTTCTCAGGGTGGATGAAGAGGCCACAGTCCTCCACTTGCACTGGCTTGCCCCCCTTCTGTAACTTCTGCTTGTAGGCCTCCACAGCCACCTTCTCATTGCGGATCCCCCAGGACATGGCTGGGGTCTGCACCTTGGAGCCAGAGCCCACCACCTCTTTTAGGTATGACTTGGGTACTTCGTCTGTCTTGCTGTTGGCAAACCTGCTGTTGGCAATTTTGGGGGCCACAGAGGCAGTGATGCGGTTCTCCCGCCACTCGTACCACTTGGGGTTCTCCCGCTGGCCCCGGGTCTCCTTCTCCACCCTTGGGATGTCTTGGCTCCTTACAGGGGGCAGGAACTGGTCACAGGCCTTCTTCTGTGGGTACAGCTCAGTTCTGGCAGGACCAGTGGCTCCCTTGGCATCAGGTGCCTTCTGGGCTGTAGAACTCCTGCTGGGTGCTCTGCTCTTGTCCCCAGCATCGCCTCGGGCTCCGCGGGATGCTGTGGATCTTGGCTGAGCAGAGTCTGCCTTTGTCCCCCGGCCCTGCGTGGGGGTGGCAGCCTTGGCAGCCGAAGTGCTTCGGGACTGGCTCCCTGCAGCTGCGGCCTTGGCCCGGGTGGCTGAAGTGGAAGGTGGGGGTGCAGCGGGAGCAGTTTTGGAGGTGGTTGTGGCCGGTCGGGGGGATGATGTGCCAGCAGACTCCTTCCTGGGTCTCCCCATTGCTACAAGTCAGAGGATCTTGTACTGTGGACATGAAATAAAGTTTAATGCAGATTAACACAACACTTCACAACACTTATTTCCCTTTCCTTAGCCCTCCCTGCGCCTGCTCCAGGGCACACCGTGTCCCTGCCAGAACTGCTACTCCCACACCTTCCCTCGGCTCACGTGTCTCGGTGGAATGGCAGCAGGCCCAGCTGGGGTGCTTGTTCTCACCCCCCTTCCCGCATCCCAGCCCGGGCCGCCCCGAGGATAGGGCGGGGGCACAGCGGAGCCATCCCCGCCGGGAGCGGTGCCGCAGGAGCCGCTTCTGCCCGGGGACCAGGCGCGATCCCCGCGGGCCCATCCGCTCGGCCAGCGGGGTGCCGGGAACCCCCAGCACCACCCCGGGGAGTCCCGGCGCGCTCCGGGACCGCGGTGCGGAGCTCCCCGCCCGCTGCCGCCGCTCTCACCGCTCCGCCGCCGCCGCCGCTCCGGAAGCGCGTCCCGCCTTCCCCACGTGCCGCAGGGGCGGCGGGCCGAGGCTGCGGGAGGGAGGGCGGTGCGGGGCCGGGCCGGGCCGGGCCGGGCCGGGCCGGGCCGGGAGCAGCCGTCGGTCAAGCCCCCGGTCCCCGCTAGAGGGAAGCAGCCGCTCGGGCATTGGCGCCGCTGGATGTGTCCGGGCATGCCCGCTCCGTTCCGGCCCGACATCCCCCTGCCTTCCTCCGCATCACGGTCCCCGGACATTTTACGCTGGGCTGGGGACAAACTCCGCAGCCTCGTCCGTGGGTACGGGTCCGAGCCCGGCCCTCGCGTAGCCCATCCCCGCCCGTGGGCAGAGGGCTGAGCCTCCCGAGCTCCACTGTGAAGGGACAGGCTGACCTGACGCGACCCCGCCCCGGTGGCCCAAGCTGGTCTGATCCTCCACGTCCCACCGCGAGCAGACGTTCGGGAGAAGGGCAGGAGCCGGAGCGGCGATCCCCACCTGGAGCGATCCCCACCTGGAGCGCCCGCTGTGCTGCTGTGAGCAGGGCCGGGCGCAGGGACGGCACAGCCCCACCCCGAAGCTCGCCGAGGGCTCGGCCCCGTGCGGGAAGCAGAGAGAGGCGTCACGGCACGCGAGTTTCGGGTTCCTCAAATCCCGGCAGTTTCGGTTTCTCTGGAGAGGCTGGCGCCGCCGAGCGAGCCCCGGCGGGGAGGCTGCCGAGAGCTCGATCCCCCTGGGCCCGCCCCACGGCTGGGAGCCCCTGTTGTTTTCGGCTGCCGAAAGCAAATCCAGCAGCCGCCGGTTTGGCCTGGGTCTGTGTCAGAGCCAGCCCCATAGGGGCTTCCAGTCCCCCCATCTACCTCTGCCAGCATGCTGGGAAGATTTCGCTTAGGCAGGCTGAAGTGCTGACAGCATTCCCAGCCCCTCTCCCCAAGGATCCCAGATGTCTCCAGCAGCCATCTCTAGCTCTGCTGATGTGTCCTTTCATTTCCTCCCTCCAGGCCCTCTGTAACTCCCCACAGCAGGGCAAACCAGTATTACCTAGGTTAAGCCAAAGTGTGCCTGATTTTGACCAGAAACACCACTGGCACCTTCCTCCTCCATGGCTGCTCATCCCCAGGATTTGGTTTAGTTCTTGTTTATTATGGAGCAGCTAAACAGGATGCCCCTGCCCCTCTCCCTGCAGGCAAACCTGTGCCATCTTCAGCAAGGCCTGACGAGTTGCAGCTGCATTGAGCACAGCTCCTGCCAGCCTGGGTTTTGGGTTATTTCCCAAAATAACTCAACTCACACTAAATTCACGGGGTTTGTCAGCTACTCAGGACCTGAGAGCATCTGTAAAATCTCTGTGGTCTGTGCCCCCTCCATCAAGCCCTATCAATGGCTGATAATTCGGCTCCAGGGAGAGGTGATTTGAGGATAAACAACCAGATCCTGATTGGGTAAAACCCTTGGGTTGTGCTGCAGCTGCTGGTGAGGTGTTGCTGGGGTGTGAAGGAGCTGAATGGAGCCATTGGGCTGAGCTGGGTCTCTGTTTGCAGAGTTTGACATATATTAGCTCAGCACTCTGCTGAAGAGCAATGCCAAACTCTCCAGGTCTGATTGTGTCTGTGATGAGCTGCTGTCGGGAAGCTGCGACAGTGCCGAGCAGGGACACAAATGCCTGATGCTGCTGGGAGCAGATTGGGATGGAGCCCTTCTGAGTCTCCTGCTGAAGCTGCCCACACGCTGGGGAGACAGACCCAGCTGTGTCCCCAGTGCTGCTCAGGCCATTGTCACTCACCTGCTGTCACACCGGGGCTGACCTCTGACGCTGGGGGCTGGCCAAGCTCCAGCACCCCGGCTGGTGGCACTGAACCAGTGCTCGCATTTGGATGCTTTTTTCACCTCAGCTTGGCCTAGAAATGATATCTCAGAGAAAAATCAAAGCTTGTGGGTTTTTTTCTGGGGCTGGAGTGGCTGTGGCACTTGCTGTGATGATGGGAGTGGGAGTCCCATGCACATTGTAGGCTGTGAGGATGTGTTGCGGTGTGTGTGGGGCCTCCAGCAGCTCCCAGAGCTGGTGGCTGTCACGGGGGGATAACACATGGATTAGCATCCTTCTCCTGTGGTCGTAAAGCAGAGGGAATGGGAGCAGCTGCACACTTCAGCTCTCCTCTCTGCACTGGGAGGGGAAGTGATGTGCCACGGGGCATCTCACATGGGGGAGGGAATGGCTCAGAGTGCTCTAGCAAGGGCCCTAGGGATGCACAGAGTGCCTCTTGGCCAGATAATTGTTGGCTAACGCTCCGGGTGAGGGGTCAGGAAGGAGGAATGCGTCTCATGCCACCGTGTGCAGCCTGGGGCATCTTCCAGCGAGATTTCCGTGCCTTGCTCCTGCTGTCACCTGTGAAACCCGTGTCAAGGAGCTGCAGCTGCAGTGGCATATGGGTCAGCTCAGAGGTGAGATCTAAAAATACCTGCTGAGGACTGGGGACTGCTCCCCTTGTGGTGCTGCTGGATTTTCTGCCCCAGTTTGTGCCTGGACTGGCTCCAGGTTCGGTGTGGCTGTCGTGGTGGGTTCTGCCGTGCCGGAGGTGGGTGGGGGGGACTCCTCTCTGTGTCTCTATAAAAAGAGCTGCAGCAGCACAGTCCTATCTATAGCACAGGGAGCTGCCTGGGAAAGGCAGGGCAGGGATTAGCCCAAATCTGATGGATTTCTCTGGTCCTGCTTGGGAACGTGGGGCTGTCAGTGGCTGAGGGATTCCCAGTGTGCCCCGGGCTGTGAGATCTCCCTGCCAGCAGACATGTCCTGACTTTGCTGGGATTTCCTGACTGCCTGCACCTTCCCCAGGGGGGCTTGTTGTCACACTTGTGTCCCAAAAGCTGCGCTGTCCCTGAATCCCCCCTCGTTCCTGCTCCTCAGGGCTGTGATTTCACTGCAGCACATGGAGGCTGATGAGGAAAGCCCAGTGGTACCCCAGGGCATCTGGGTTTGGGGTGGATATTGAGCATCTACCTGCTCCCAGTCATTTTGTTATGGCCTCAGGGCAGCTGAGACATTTCCTAGTGAAGCTGGTTGTGACACTTGTGGCCAATGTGATTTGTACTGGAGAGTTCAGCTGGTTGATGGGGGCTCTTTTGGCTCATGATCTGTTGGGGGGCACACAGGGCGTGGTTACATGTCCCAGTCACACAAACCCCCTGGTTTTTCTTGCTGCAGCATCACCAGGGGTCTCACCAGTACCCCAGTTTGCCTGGACACTGCTATTCTGTGGGTACAGAGCAGCCCACAGCCATGGACTGTGCTCTTGACTGGTGCCTGTCACTGGTGCCTGTCACTGTCTGAGGCTGTTGTCTGTCCCCTGAGACCGCCAGTATTCCCTGTGAGAGCATCCCCCCACCCCCCCGGGGTGCCGGTATAGGGAGTGTGTCTCTTTAATGAGGCTGGGCTTGGAGCAGCTCTGCTGCTGGCACAGGGAGTGAGGGATGGAGCGAGGGCGGTGAAGGAGCCAGTGCCAGAGAGGGAGCCTGCAGCAGGGAGAGGCGGGGAGGGACCGCTCATCCCCCGGGTACCGCAGCCACCCTGACGGAGGGACAGGGAAACCCATCCCCAGGGAAGGGGGCTCTGCAGGAGGCAGGGACCCAGCGGGTGCTGAAAGGAGCCTGCAGCCTCTGTGTCATCCTCATCCTCCTCCTCCAGGTAAGGAGCAGGGCCAGGGGCAGGCAGGGCAGGGACCACGGTGGCTTGGGACCCCGAGGGTGTCCCGCAATTCCTCGGCGTCCCCGGGTTGTGCATCCGCTGCCAGGGCAGCTCTGGGTCAGGGGAGGGGTGAGAGGTGGAGATGAGACAGCAGGGCCACAAAAGTGCTGAAATCACCATCCGGCAGGGACCAGACAGGGCTGGCTCCAGCAACTGCTGGGAACACGCTCCAGGTTATCAGCAACCAGTCCCTGGGCCAGGCCACATCTGTCCCGTGGTGGGGGACACTGGGACCCTCCCGTGGGGCTGCCCTGCCAGGATTTGCCCTTGTCAGGGGAAACCCATGGGGCTGAGACTTTTCTTTTGGGGGATGCCTGTGTTAGGGTGCATTGAGGACAAGTAGCTCCTGTTCCCTGACACAAGGATGGGTTTTTCCAGGGGTTTAGTGGCTCTGGGGGGGTGAGAGCAGCAGCTCAGGTCCTGGGGGTGGCAGTCCTGGATGTGTTATCGGAGTCAGGGTGTGGCGGTCCTGGATGTGTTATCGGAGTCAGGGTGTGGGTGCCAGCTTGCACGCGCGTGTGCAGTGGGCTCTGCTCTCTGTTCCCATTCCCCAGCAGACAAAGCAGGAGGCACCACGGGCTGGAGAGTCCTTTGCCCCATCCAGCAGTTCCTTTCCCCTTCACTCTTCTTTGGGCTCTGCAAAGTGGTGTGTCCAATAGGCATAGGGCAACAGCACCATCACCTCCTGGCTCCATGGCCTTCTCCATGCTCCAGGAGTTGGGATGGATCCTGCTCTCCTGCCTTTGTGCCCCTTGGGATGTCTCACAGGGAGGGAAGGCCAGGGAAGCTGGGGTAATGCAGTTGAGCAGCAGGGGCAGCAATGGCTCCTCACTCCCGGCACTCTTGAAGAGGTTGGGCTCCTCTCCTTCCATCCTTTACTTTGAACCTGCCCGTGTGTCTGTCACCAATGGAAATTTCCACTGGGTTTGCCTGTGTCGGGTTTGGCCTCTTCCTTCCCCCGGACCATGCTGAGCCCCGGCTTGGGCGGCTGTTGCTGCAGCAGGTGAAACTCTGGCAACTCCCCAGGCAGCTGAGGAGGGTCTGCTGGGCTCAGACACCTGCCTCCCTTTCCAGCCTGGCTGGAAAACTCAGTCTGCCCACAGGCAAGACGAGAAACATTGATTTATTCTGACCCAGGGAAGGGTCAGCTCCGTCTTGCCTTCACAGACAGTTTTTAGCTGCCAGCACAGAGCTACCCCCAGCTGCTGTAGCCCTTTTATACTGGGGGTGTTGCTGGTTAAACCAGCTCCTGCAGGCAGTAGGTGGAGGGAAGGAAGGAGAGAAGGCTGTGAAGGTACTGGAAATAATGCTGGGCATGGGGAGAGGGCTGGGGACCTGTTGGTGATGCCACATTGAACTCTGGGGACAAGTTGCTGCCCCAGGAAAAGAGGATGAAGAGGCTGGGGTGAGGACCACCAGGTCTGGTTTTATTCATTAGCACGGGGCACAGAGCAGCCAGCACAAAGAGTGGCAGGGCCAGATGGGGCCTGTTTACCCTGTGAGGTGAAAGTAAAGAGCAGTGATAACACCCAGCCAGGACGGCCTCTCCAGCAGTGCCTGGTAAACACGGCAGTGACCCGGCCGGCAGGCGGCACGGCAAACACCGGCACGTTGCTGAGCATCAAACTGGCTGCCTTGGGAACAAATTAAACAGCTCTGGGCAGAAATACATCTTTAATGCTCAGTGTGGCTGGGTTGGAGGCACCCTGGTCTCCAGATCCCATCTGGGTGCTGTGTCAGGGCAGGAACCAGCTGTTGATGTGCCCAGCTGTGGAACTGCCAGTGAGGAGGAGCAGCAGGCTGTGCAGGGACCCTGTGCCACCTCGTGTGCTGGGAGCACAGTTTGGGGGGTGCAGCAGTGCGTGCAGCATCCTGCACAGAGGGTGGAGGGCTGGTGGTAATGGGGTGGGTTGGGTGGCCAGGATCTGCCAGCATAACCTTGCAATGCCAGCTGAGCAGGTAAATGGCTCTCCTCTGGTGGTAATGGACTGATTTTCCTGGGATGCAGCCACGTTGCTAATGCACTTTTGCACTTCTCCAAGGCTCCCTCTTTTGTGCAGCTGAGAGTTTGGTCCTGGTGCTGCCTCCAAGGATGTAGCCCTGCTCCACTTTCAAGGATGCTCTGTGAGAGGCACTCTGTGACCCCACACCGAGGGCACCCCGAGCCTCCCATTGCCAAAGCTCTTACGAGCTATTCCCAGGATGAAGGCCACTGGAGTGGGGGCACTGAACAGATGGCTCGGTTGTACCTGGCTTTGTCCTTGCCCTGGGCACATTGTGTGCTGCAGCACCAGCACATGGCGTGGGGCAGGGGCCTCACTGGGTCACAGGTGCTTGGGGCAGAGCAGAGGTGCAGACCCACATGTGGAGCAGACCCCATGCACACTGTCCACAGATCCACACAGCCAGGGCTAAGGCTGACAGGAATATTTTACACAAATACTTGATGGCACAGGATGGGTTGATGTTGGAGAGATGCTTTGACTCCAGACAATTGTTTGTGATGCTGCTCCTGGGTGTTTTTCCCAAGGGAAAGAGAGGTGTGGAGTGGGTTGGTGCCATGGCTGAAAGGCATCTCCAGCCACCTCTCTTCCTGCCAAGAGGTGGGAGCCTAGACACATCCATTTCTGGGCAAAGAAGGTGATGATCATCCACTTGTCGGGCTCCACCCTGCAGTGCATTCCCTCTGTGCTGTTCTTCCATGCAGCACTGACCTTGTTGTTAATTATTAAACCCCCAGCAAACACTGCTGGCTGCTTTGTCCTAGTTACATTGTGGGCTTCTCACCCTTCTGGTTGGCTTTTTTTTTTAACAAATTACCCTGGTAACCTCTGTGGACGAATGGAGATGGGAGCAGCAGACGCTCCAGTGCAGGAGATGGCCTGGAGAGGCTCTGGAGCTGCTCTGGGGTGGCTGAGAGATGGGCTGCATGTGGTTGGCCATTATCCATTCTGTCCAGGAGTCCCTGTTGGTCTGCCAGGGCTTGGGGCTTGCATGGAACCACTGCCCACAGGAGTTTTGTTGCTCTCTCTGTGGGCTCCTGTGGCTCCAGACCTGGTTTGCAGGTGGGCTGGGGTCCAAGGAGAGACGTGGATCCAGGTCCATGTGTTCTGTGCATGCTGAAGAGCAGCCTGGCATGTGGGAGGCCTGGAGACCTGCTCCCTCTCTCAGGCTGGTCAGATGTAAATGGCTTGTGGGCAGAAGCCCCTTCCAGCAGACCCCATCCTTGGGCATCCAGTGCCTGCCTTCCCTCTGCTCACAGCTGCCCACTGAGGGACCATGCCAGGCCTCTACGCCCTCTTGTCCTGGGAGGCTCTGCCCCTGAAGAGCTCCACGGTGAAGGCTTGTGCCAACGGATACTCCCTGAGCATCACTGCTCACCTCCTGTACACCAACCCCCACAAGGAGCCCGTGGAAGGTAAGGGAGGGCTCTCAGGTGTGGCAGGGACTGCAGGGCCCCCTGAAAACCCCATGCTGGTGGGCATTCTGTCTGCAGCCCATCTGTGTCCTGACCCCCAAACCTTGCTCAGCCTGGGGAGCAAAGACGGAGGCCAGCAGAGGTGGGGCCACTGTCACGCACTGTGGGCAGGAGGAGAGTGAGACTGAGCAAACAGAGGAAGAGGAGGGTTCCATCCTCGCTCTGGGTTGCTCCTGTGTCTCACTCACATGCTGTCAGACAGGGGCTCCCATGGGCTGTTCGTGCCACAGCAGCCATGCCGGCCTCTGCCTCGGGGCTCTCCTCTGCCTGCAGGCATCTTCATCTACCCGCTGGAGGAGTCGGAGGTGGTGGCTGGCTTTGAGGCAGCGGCGGGCAGCCGGCGGGTGACGTTCCAGCTGCAGAGCCGGCAGCGGGTGCAGGAGTGCTGCCTGCAGTGCAGCCCCAGCCCCGGCCGCCCGCGCCGCTGCAACAGCGGTAGGTGCCCTGGCACGGCTGCTGCTCGTGGGTGCTCCTGGCCTGGTGGCTCAGAACGGGCAGGGGGGGAGTGTGGGGGAATATGAGGGGCTGAGAGCCCCTGCCAGGCCACCCCAGTGCCTGGGGGGGTCTCTGGGGCTGGAGATCTCCACGTCTTCTTTCCCCTCCCTCCACCTCTTCTGGGGCTCTGCCACCATGTGCACAGCCTTCGTGGCACTTGTGCTCTGCTGTCACCTCTGGGAGCGATTAGGGCCACTAATGACCTCCTCCAGAACCCCACATGCCTCACTGATCTCCCCCCATCCCTCCTCCCTCTCCTGCCCAGGCCACCTTGTCTTGGATGAGGACGTGGAGCGCTCCACCTTCATCATTGTCACCGGCACGCTGTGCCCATCGGAGAGCCTGGCTGTCACCCTGAACACAGTGCAGGAGCTGCCCACGCTGCCAGACGGGGCCCTGCGCCTCCTCCTGCCCCCCATCCTCACACCCCACGTCCCCGCCGACCCCGAGAGCGAGCCGGCAAGCTTGTGTGACGACAGGTTGGCCCTATGGTGATTTTCATGGCTTCCTCAGTCTCTGCCATCCCAGG
The DNA here is from genome assembly GCF_037042795.1 of Molothrus aeneus. Lineage (NCBI taxonomy): Eukaryota > Metazoa > Chordata > Aves > Passeriformes > Icteridae > Molothrus > Molothrus aeneus. The sequence goes on from NC_089655.1 coordinate 17,071,512, forward strand.
GGGGCGATGCCAATGCTGGGCGAGCAGGTCGGGGGGCAGGAGCCATCACCCCCTCTCCCCTTGCAGCCCCACAAGCTGTTTTGGGGGGCCAGGTGCCCGGAGCCAGTCACCCACTATGGTGCCTGTGGACAGCGTGGATGTCTTTCGGGGACAAACCTACAACCCTTTTCCTTACGAGTTCACCTTCGAGCTGCTGGTGAAGGGCCCCTGCTTGCTGGCAGGTAGGGGTGTGGCTTGGGTGTTTTCAGTTGGTTGTGTAAAACTCCTTAAAATGTGGGTGATGTTCCCTGGTCCCTCCCTTCTAGGAGGATGTGAGGGCCTGTTCCTGGGCACCCTCTTGCACTCCCTCCAGGTGAAAAATCCCTTTTTCCTTTCCATCCCTGGGGCTGGGACCCCTCAAAATCACCCTGCCTGTGCCTTTGGGCAGCTCTGGGTCAGCAGCCTCCTTCCCTGGGGGGATGTAATGCACTGGGGGGAGGGTGGGTGAGGAGAGGAAGATGGTTGGTTGGTGGGGATGTGCTCCTTGCTGCTGGCCCAGTCAATCCCATTAACTCTGTCAGGAGCAAGCCACTGCTGTGGGGCCTGGTGGGTGGAGGGGCTGAGGAGGGTGTTTGTGGGGGACTTACCTGCTGCCTTCCTTTCTTTGCAGGGCTGGAGAGCCCATCACATGCCCTGAGAGCTGATGCTGACCCTTGGGCCAATTCTGCCACCACCACCTGTGTCACCCTAGCCGAGCCCCACCGCTACGACAGGGACCTGGAGATCATCCTCTACCCTTGTGGTGAGGGAGATGATGCCCTTGGAGGGTTTGAGGCATCACCCCAGAAACATCCGGAGCAGCCCAGGGTAACTCAAAACTCTCCTGTGCCCCCCAGAGCCCCACAGCCCACACCTGGTGATTGAGGATGGCACCATGACGTACCCCGAGTACGAGGCGCACATCCGGAGCCGCCGGGATTACGTGCGGATTGCCAGGAAGGACAGCAGTGGCGAGAGACAGGTGACAGGGCACAGCCCCTGCTGCCCCAGCCACAGGGGGAAAGGGGAGGTGGTGGGGCGTGGGTGAGGCAGACCTTGCTGTGGTCCAGAGGGTGTGAGAAGGCTCTGACCTGCCTGGCTCGCAGGTGGCTTTCGTGCAGAAGCGTTTCCACAAGGACATCTTCCCCAACCCCGTGCTGATGCTGAACTTCTGCCCGGCTGTGGAGGCTGTCCCCGGGGCCCTGCAGAGCGTCACCCGTGAGATCCTCTTCCTCATCGACCGCAGCGACTCCATCAGTGGCCCTGACCTTGACAAGGTCAAGGTGAGGCACAGCCATGGGTCTGGGGGTGCTCCCTGGGTGGCCAGCCCTTAGCAGCTGTCCCTGGTCCCTTCTGTCACCTCAGAAGGCTTTGCTGGTGGCCCTGAAGAGCCTCCCGTCAGGAACACTGCTCAACCTCGCCAGCTTCGGCGCTGACATCAAGCCGCTCTTCCCATCCAGTCGCCTCTGCAGCAACGTGAGTGCCACAGGCAAATCCTGGGGATCGACCAACCTCTCTTTGTCCTTCTCCCAGCTCCTTGACTTGGGCTGGGGGCTGGTGAGCCAGGGGGTGGCTGCAAGGCCGGCTCTTTGTGCTGACAGGAGACGTTGCGCCGTGCCTGCGAGCACCTGGGCGGGCTGCGGGCAGACCCTGGTGGCACCAACCTGCTGGCAGCCCTGGGCTGGGCGCTGACACAGCCCCTCCACCACGGCTACCCTCGCCAGCTGTTCCTCTTCACCGGTGCAGTAGCGGGCAGTGCCAGCAGGATCCTCCGGCTGGTGCGCAGGCAGGCCAGCACCGTCAGGTACAGCACCGGCACTGCGGCAGGACTCCATGTTCCCCAAATCCCCCGCGCTGTTCCCACTGATTTCTCCTTGTGCAGCCTCAAATCTTACCTGAGCCCGTCCCAAGGGTGTCCTTCACCCATTGCACCCCTCAGCCCATCGCCCCGGCTCTTTCTGGGGTGCCCCAGCCCAGCACAGAACCAGGGCAGCACTCTGGCTGTCAGATCCCCCTGCCCATCCCTGCTAAAGGGCTCATCACTGGGTTTGCCAGCCCCCAGCCCAGCCCAGCCAAGGTTTTCCATCCCCTGGCTCTCCTGCAGGTGCTTCAGCTTTGGCATGGGCCCGCGGGTGTGCCGGCGGCTGCTGAAGGCCATGGCCAAGGTGAGCCGGGGCCGTGCTGAGTTTCTGAGTCCATCTGAGAGGCTGCAGCCCAAGGTAAGACCCAGGCAGGGCAGGGGGGCACTGGGGACACTGCCATGTGTGACACTGTCTGCACTCCCCCTGCAGCTGATCAAGTCCCTGAAGAAGGCGATCGAGCCGGCCATCAGCGACATCACCATCGACTGGTACGTCCCCGACAGCATGGAGGCTCTGCTCTCGCCCACCGAGCTCCCGGCCCTGTACCCTGGGGACCGCCTCATCAGCTACTGCGTCCTCTACAGCATCGCCCGCTTTGGGGACAGGCGCCCGCTGGTACGGCTGGCACGGCCTGGGCAGGGTGGCCTGGTCCCTGTGCCACCGGCTGCTCCCCAGCTGGGGGCTGATGGTGCTGTCCTCTCTCTCCTAGGGCCAGGATGGGGCTCGCCAGAGCTCCCGGGGCTCAGCCTTTCTCTCCCAGCAGGAAGTGCCCAGTCCTGGGGAGAGCCGCCAGCCACCCCAGACCCAGCCAGGAACTGGGGATGCCTCCCTGGATGTTTTTTCTGGAAGTACAGAGGTGTCAGAGCGGAGTGAGTGGGGTCCAGAGCTGGGGCAGGGAGCAGTCGTGGGAGCCATGGGCTAACAGGGCGTGTGCTCACCGGGCAGGTATTGATCCTGTTTCTGGGGGAGACATCTGGAAGCGGATCTACCAGCCCTCCTACATCCAGGAGCAATATGTCCTGACACACTGCTCTGTCAGCACTGACCGCAGCCAGGGGCTGCTCTCCCGCAGCTCCACCAGCAGCGAGTCCACTGGTTCCCGGGATGTGGCCCCCGAGGGTGGCTCCTCAGGCCCTGGTGCTGATGTCACCTCCCAGCAGGGCCAGAAGAGCCTGTCCCTCTGCGAGTCCTCCACCAAATCTGCCCCGCTGCCCTCTGCCCCAGCTGGCACCAAGGTAAGGAGGCCAAGGGGGTGCAGGGGCTCATGCTGTGGGGGTTGTTCATGGCTTGGCTGGGACCTTGCTGCCCTGTTGTGCCCAGGCATCTGCCCACTTGGCGGGGAAACAGAGCTCTAGCCTGAATTTTAAGCAAGGATCAGCAATGGATGCCATGAGGATGTTCCTGGGTGGTTTTGCCCTACTGAAGTGGGACAGCTGGGGACCAAGCAGCTGGTTCCTTAGTGTCCCTAGGCAGCAGTCAGCTGAGTGTCTAACAGACCCCTGAGCCAGCTCAGTGACGCCTTAAAGCTGCAGAGACCAAATGAAAATAGCTGGGCTGGCATCACGTAACAAATCTGTTGAGCCAGAAAGGCAAGGCTGAGTCGCTGGGCTTCAGCCTGGCTCCTTCAGCCCGCAGCCAATGCTCCAGACGCTTCATTAGCGATGGGCCACATCCCTGCTGCTTCATACCTGGGTGTAAAACCCAGCTGGGTCGCTGGGGTGGGGAAAGGCAGCTGCCCCAGTGACGATGGCCCCAAGGTTTGGTGAGGCCAGCTGTCACCCAGCACCAGGACACGCTCCTTCCCAGTGGCACGGCTTAGGTAACCCACTCCTGTCACACAGCAGCACAGCTGGTGCCCTTTGCTGCTGAAATGTCAAGCGTAAGTGATTTCCCTGCAGAGTAAATGATCCTCCCAACTCCCTGCTGCCGAGGCGAGAGGTGGCATGGGTGCCACTGCCCTGACATGGCTTTTAGGGGAAGCATCTCAATGCAGGGACACCACTCTGCACTGGGGAATGCATCCCTTTGTAACACCATCTAGCCTGAGTATTCTAGCTAACCTCACTTCTGCACACTCATAAATCCCTGGCAACTCCAGCATCAGCCTGAGTCACTCCCCAGGGATGTTTGCAAACTCCTGTGTGGGTGCTTCCCATGTCTGCGGTGCCAGGGCAGCATCCCTGGAAGCAGCTGGTGCCAGCCTGCAGAGCACTGATGACAGCTGAGGCTCCAGCCAGCAGCAGGAGAGGTGCAGGTGCCCATTGCAGCTCAGGGCAATCTGAGTTCGGTGCTGGCCTTGCCAACAGCCTTGTCCCCACTGCAGGTGACAGTGGCCCTGAGCACAGAGGAGCTGGCGCGTCAGAAGAAGGTGCTGGCACGTGCTGCCCTGGCTGGGCGCAGCTTCTCCACGCCACACGGGGAGCTGGATACCCATCGGCTCTGCCAGGCCCTGGAAAAGGTGTCTCAGAAGAGGAACCTGTCCCTGGAGGGGCAGCTGGATGAGCTGGGACCCCAGCCACGGCAAATGCAGCCCGGTGCAGCGGAGTCAAGTGTGTGCCGGCTCTGGGGACAAGGGCGGTGGGGTGAAGCCAGGTGCCCCCGCCTTGCTGAGCCCAGCCTTTGCCGTTCCCAGATAACCTCCTCTCACCCACCCACCTGGACTGGGACATGCTGGTGGAGCCCTCCTACCTCTTCAGTGCCTCGCCAGCGCCCGAGGCGGGGCAGCCCAGCCTGGGTGATGCCAGCATGCCCCTGCGCTGCCAGGTGGTGATCCACGCGCTGCGAGCCGGCACGCCCGTGTCCTGGGAAGTGACAGCTTCCCTGGAATCCCTGCTGCAGCCCCGGGAGGGGCCGGGCAGGGAGGACCTGCCGCGGCGGGCGGCCAAAGCCTGGGACAAGCCCCTGCACCGCCTGGCAGCGCGCTCCGTGGTGCGGGACAATGAGAGCGTGGCGCAGCGGGAAGCCAAGCTGGAGCAGGGTGGGTGCTGGTGCGGCTCCCCGGGGCGGCTCCGGCATCCCCCCCGCTCTAACCGCCTTGCTCCGGGCAGGTTTTGCCCGCCGGTTCCGCCTGAAAGCCGTGCAAACCAGCAAAGCCTGCAACGTGCCTTCCCTCTACACCCGCCTGGTGCCCGTGGACGGTGCCACGCAGACAGCCCTGCCCGCAGCCCCCGAGGTGTGGGGCGTAGGTACGGACAAGGGCCTGGTGGGACAGAGAGGGGGCAGCAAGGGGACAGAGGGCTGAGGTGGCATCGTCCCTTGCAGCTGGTTCAGCCAGCCGGACACGAGCTGCTGCGGCAGGGAACTGGCACCACCGGAGCTCCTCAGCGGGTCAGGGGCAGCAGCAGGAGGCAGAGGAGCAGGATGAGGCCCCTGGCACTGCAGGTACTGACTCAGACCTTTATGTCAACTTATCCTCCCCGGGGATCTGCACTGGGGTCTCTCGAGACCCTCAGCTGGTGGCTGTGAGGGGCTGGTCCTGCCTGGGGTGCTGTGGATATCTGGAAAGAGGCATCTGGCTGTACTGGGGAGGGGGGCATAGGGGGACAGCATAGCAGCCCCTGAGAGCAGCTGTGAACCGTGAGGGTCCCTGGAGCCTGGGACCCCACAAGATTTTGCTCTTTTGCAGGGCGAGACGAGATCGCCAGGTCCCCGGGCAGCACCTCCTCCCCTACCTTTGGCTGGGAAAAGCAGAACTACTCAAACGGTGTGTCCAGGCTGGATGAGGGTGGGAGATGGGCTACCCTTGATGCCCTGCCACAGCTGGAGCATCCACTGTGCCCTCAGTACCCTGGGCATGTGGGCTGAGCTGCCCTCCCAGGTACTGGTTAGTAGGACACACCTCTGGGTGCATCATTTTCCCACTGTGGTTAACTCTCTCTCCCCCTTGCAGGGCCCCCATCCAGCCCCTCCACCGCCTCCATGGGCTCCCAGAAATCCACAGAGAGCATCGCAGGCTCCAGGTGACACTGTGGGATGGGGGGATGCAAGGGACCAAAAAACGGCAGGTTGTGGGGATAGGGGGACAACTACTGATTCCCTGTCCCCTGCCAGCTCCTGCAGTATAAGTGGGGGGGTTTGGCACTCCAGCCCCTTCCCTGCATCAGTTTGGTATCCAGCTGCCTTTCAGGAATTCCTCCCAATCCTGTTATCTTGCCTGTGACCCTGCAGGTTTAGCCTGAGCAGGCGCAGGGGTCCCAGCCTGGTGCTGCGCCCGCAGTGCCTCAGCCCAGAGAGCGAGCGCTCCAGCAACCATGCCAGCCATGACTACCTCCCACTGGTAAGGACCTGCTGCCTGTCCCCTGTCCCCATCCCAGCGGGGGGACCTGCCCTGCTGGGTGCCAGCTGGGCCACCCAGGTCATGCCTGGCAGCACAAGCAGTGGAAGATGCTGTGTCAGCCCTGCATAGGGATCTTGGTTGGCTTTTTGGGGGCCATTAGACTGTCCCTGTGCCCCAGGGACACTCCTGCAGCCCCCAGTGGTCGGTGCTGTGGTGGGTCTGCACCCCTGCCTGCCCTCCCCACTCGTCTGTGCCCCCTCCTTGCAGGTACAGCTGCAGCAAGCCCGGGGGCCATTCCAGCTCACCGAGAGCTTCTCTGAAGTGGTGCAGATCCCCCTGGACCGCCTGCGCCGCGCCTCCCCCTACGCCTCCCACCGTGCCAGCCTCAGCCCCGTGTCCCCAGGGGCCAGGAGCCTCCCTGAGGCAGGAGCCGGGGCTGAGGAGGGTGAGGAGCCCCTCACAGCCCTGCAGCCCAGCTCGCCCCCGTCCCGCAGCACTTGCTCCGAGGTGCCCAGCGCGGCCGCGTGGGCGCAGGCGGACAGCGGGCACGGCTCTGAGTCTGACACCGGGCCCCACTCGGCTGCCCCCTCTGAGGCCGGTGTGAGCTGTCAGGACGTGGGGCCAGAGGAGCTGGAGAGTGCCAGCTGGGCCACGGCGGTGGCCTTGGCGTGGCTGGAGCATCGCTGCGCCGGGTTCTTTGAGGAGTGGGAGCTGGTGGCAGCCAAGGCGGACGCGTGGCTGCAGGCACAGCACCTGCCCGAGGGGGTGGACGTGGGCTGCCTCAAAGGGGCAGCCAGGCACTTGTTCCTGCTGCTGCGCCACTGGGACGAGAACATCAAGCTGAACATGCTGTGCTACAACCCCAACAACGTCTGACGGCCGCCCAAGGGGCCAATAAAGACACCTGGCTCCAAGCCACCTGCACTGGTGTCTCTGTTATCAGCAGAGAGCTGCTGGCTCCCTTCAGGCCATGCCAGGACTCACCAGAATCATAGGAGGGGGTCACCCCCTTCCCAGCCATCTCTGGTGGGAGGGAGCAGGCAGGGGAATAGGAAAAGCTGTACTGGAGGGACTCCTGGGCTCCATCAAAACAAATGAAATTGTGAGGCAAAGCAGTTCTGCAGCTCCTCTCTTGTAACCTCACCCCAGAGGCTGCTGCCTAGCCCTGGGCACCCCTTTCCCACAGCTGGGAAGCCAGAGTGCTCATGGCGCTAGAAGATGCTCTACCTTCCCTCAGGTGGGGCAAGTCCAGGGACAGCTGTTCTGACATCATCACAGGACAAGAATTTAGGGGAAGAGCACACAAAGCCCCCTTTATTCGGAAGTCCTGCCTTTTGGGGATCCCCACACCTGCCCCCTTGCACAGTTCCAGGGCTCATGGCCCTCTTGGGCTTTCTGTGGGTAGCCTGGGAGTCAAGTGGGAAAAGAGCAGGCAGATGGGGCAGTTCCAGAGGCCAGTTCCCACTGGCCAGCCATCCCCACTCTCACTGGGCTTTCTTGGACGTGGCTGTGGGTTTCCTGCTCGGTGGAGGGGTGTGTGACACTGGCGTGGGGGCTGTGCCGTACCAGAGCTGGAGCAGGATGAGTCCATGGCAGATGTGCAGGGAGAGAGAGCTGCAGACTGTGGAGGGGTAGGTGTTCCAGCAGAGCTCAATCACGCCCAGCAGCAGCACCCTGTGCAGGGGGAAAGCTGGGGGTCAGCGTGGGGGACACACCAGCCATCCTCACTCCCAGAGCCCCAGCAGATGGGTGCTCCCCTCCCTGCCAGCACGTACTTGGGCATGTGGGCCAGCTTGGTGGTCGGGGTGCACCAGAGTAAGTAGGGCAGAGTGTGGAAATACCAGACGTAGAACTGGTAGTGCAGGGAGCGGCTGCAGCAGACACCCAGGAAGTTGGAGGAGAAGAGGATGAAGACAATCCATGCACTGGCATTAAGGGGGCAAACACAGGAGGCTGGAGGTGTGGTCCCACAAGAGCTCCCCAACACAGCTCCTTTCCCCAGGGCAGGCTGGTACAACAGCACTGCATGGCCTGGGACCCAACCAGGTTTCTCCCTGCCTGCCTTCTCCCTCTCTTTCTCCCTCTCTCCTTGCTGCCCACCCTGCCAAAGGATATTGTTGACAGTCAAGCGAGGGGATGCGGGTTTCCTTTTGGCAGGATCCTTCAACAGAGTCAGGATGCTCTCTTTGGAACTGAGAGGGAAGAACAAACATTGATCTCAGATGCTGAAAGTCTCTCCCACCCCAATGTTCCCCTGTGAGCCACAATGCCTGGGCTGTACACTCCCCAAAACAGAACAGTAACTGCTCTCCAACTCACACCTGGAATCCCAGGACTGCAGCACTGCAGGGGCAGGGGAGTCAAGGATCTGTATCCTGCAGGGCTCACCTGTGCCACCGGTGCAGTGCAAAGAGCCCCAGGCCTGCCAGGTGAGCCAGGAGCAGAGCAGCATGGAAGACTCGATTCTGGAAAACCTCTTCTGGGAGGAAGCGCCAGTTCACCGTCCATTTAAACTGGAACTGGCGGCCCAGGTCAAAGGAGCGGGTCAGGTACCCCACAGGGTTCACCAGCAGGAAGGGCAGGCCCAGAACCACCTGCAGGGACACCAGCACCATCACAGAGCCCTACACCAGGTTGCTGTTACCCCAGCTACCTCCTGAGAAGCCCAGTTCCACGTGTAGTGACAGGGACAGTCAGCCCAAGATGAAAGTCAAGTGAGTTAGATTATTTATCAACACCCAGCTTGCTGTGAGAGGCCACAGGTGCTGGTACCACTGTCTGCACCCACGGCTCTGCAGCCTGGCAAGGCAGCCCCCTATTCCCTGCTGCTGCAGCCGGTGCAAACAGGGACCCACCTGGAGCAGGGCACAGATGCAGAGCTTGGGGATACAGCCCAGGAGACCAAACCGCTGCAGGAGGAGAAAGAGGAGTCCAGGGGCGAAGAGCAGAATGTTCATCTTCACGGACACAGCCAGGCTGAGCAGGAAGCTGCATTACCACTGCGGACCCCACACGGAGCCCCGGCAGCCCCTGAGCCAAGCGCAGCCTCCTGCTGGGGCTGAGCTGGCTCACAGACCCAGCAGCCGTGGAGAGCAGCTCCCAGCCCCTCACCTGAAAAAGAGGCAGCCCCAGGACCAGCGCTCCTCCAGGAAGAGATTGATGGCGAGGAAGAGGATGGCCATGGCCACAGGGTCATTGAAGAGCCGCAGCACAAAGATGGAGTGGATGCGGTATGAGGCGCAGCACATGAAGAAGAAAACGTACGGAGGGACCTTGCAGGGGACAGAAACACAGAAGGGTCATCAGCAGCCTGTCCTGGACTCCCTCCTGCTGCTGCTGAGCTCCTCCACACCCCAGCCCTGAGCCCGTATCCGTTCCGCCGGGGTGAGAGCTCAGGAGCCCTGGCCTCAGGGCACCTTGTTGGTCCGGCAGTAGATGCGGAAGACGAGGAGCAGGTTGAGGAGGTAGAGCCCGGCGAAGAGGTACTGAGCCAGGCGGATGTCGGAGCCGCGGCCCGTGGCATAGTACAGCCCCAGGAAGATGTACACGAAGCCGGCGGGGTAGCTGTGGGGAGACGGGAGTGAGGGGCCGGGCCTTGCGGCCCCTCCAGGAGCCGCCGGTCACGGAGAGCTGGGTGTCCCCGTCACTCACACCAGTGGCCCGGTGTCACCCTTCAGCTGGGTGTAGTCGCGGGTGCCGTTGGCGAACCCCTCCACCTCCTGCATGTAGGCCTTCCAGTCGATCTCGGTGTCTGCGGGACGGCGGGGTCAGCGGGGCTCGGGGGCACTGCGGGGGCTGACCCAGCTCCACACCCGCCAGCCTGATCCTGTGCCTCGCTGCCATGCTGTCAGCACGGGCTCTCCCGAGCCGCCACATCCAGGACCCCCGGCCCAGCCCCGCGTCCCTCCCTGGCCCCCTCCAGGCGCGGCCCTATCCCCCTGCCCGGGGTTGCTGTCACCCGAGGGGCCGCGGCAGGGCTGTCCCCGTGCCCGCGGCATCCCCGCTCCGCCCCGCACCGCCCTGGACAGGCCCCGCCATCCCCGGTGGCAGCCCCAGGCAGCGCCAGGCCGGGCCGGGCCCCGGCACTCACAGGGGACCCTGCGGATGACCCAGAGGTTGACGCCGCCCTCGGCCAGGCAGAGGCAGGCGGCCACCAGCGGGGTGTAGCGGGGCTCCAGCAGCGCCTCCCGCCGCTCCCGCCATGCCCGCCGCAGCGCCGCCGCCCCCCGCCCCGCCGCCATTCCGCTCTCTGTTTCCGCCCGGAGCGCTTAGTGCGGCGCGCCGGCCCGGACCGGAAGGCGCACGTGGGGGCGCGGGCGGCACGTGGCGCCCGGTGCTCCCGCCCCGCGCGCGGGCATGGAGAGGCGGCGCGCGCCCGCCCCCCCCCCCCGGTACGGGCGGCGCCGGTTCTGGGACGAGCTCTACCGGCGGGAGGGCGCCGAGACCCGCGAGTGGCTGGGGGGGCTCTCCCGGTTTCTCCCGCAGCTGGAGCCCGAGCTGCGCCCCGGTGATCGCATCCTCGTCCTCGGTACGTGCCCCGTGCCCGGCGTGCCCGGTGGAGGGCGGGCGGGCGGGGCTTGGGGTCCCGCCGGTGGATGCGCTGGCGCTAGCCGCCAGAGGGCGGTGTGGCACCGGGCCGGTACCGGGAGCTGCGTCCTGCCCGGCCCGGCGGGATGGCCCCGGTGTCGGGGGTGCTGGTGGGTATAACCGCCCCGTAATCCCACCTGCGGTCTGATCCGCCGGCGGGATTAAGCGGGTGTAATCACCGATCCTGTTAGCGGATCAGCCGCTGCCAGCTGCGTTTAATAGCCCCCAAATCCGCCCCCCTCCCCGGGATCCCCCTCGGCTCTCCCGGTGAGCGGCCGAGCCCCGGTGGAGCGGCTCTGAGGGGAGGGCTTGGTAGCGGGGCACTCCCCGTGTCCCCCCGTGTCCCCCCGTGTCCTGTTGAGACACCAGTTCTTCCACTCCTCTCGCCATCGCACCCAGTTAACCCCCCCGCCGAAGTTCCCTAATTTCCCAATGGAGTTATCCAGCAGGCTCTTGGGACCGCAGCCGGCTCCTGCCTCACAGCACTGCGGGAGGGATAACTGGGGACGCCCCCTGCCTCTTTCCTGCCTCCAGCCTCCCCCTGCCTCCCACGCCAAGGTGAGGGGATCGGGTGTGCAGGGCTGCCCCAGGATAGGAGCCCAAAGCACCCACCTGGCAGGACAGGGGTAATTAGTGACTCGCCCAACCCTCACTAGCTGATATCAAAGCCATGACCTGCCCCTGCCCAGCAGCCCCAGCCCACCCACACCCTCCCCTGCACCACGGGAACAGAGTTGGGGCGCTGGCACGGGCACCCCGAGCTCTGTGTCAGCTGTGCCCCACACAGGCTGTGGCAACAGCGCCCTGAGCCACGACCTGCACGAGCTGGGCTACACCGACGTCACCAGCATTGACTTCTCGGCCGCCTGCATCGCGGCCATGCGCGCCCGCTACGCCCACTGCCCCGGCCTGCGCTGGGCTGTCATGGACATCCGCGCCCTCGCCTTCCCTGACGCCTCCTTCGACGTGGTGCTGGAGAAGGGCACCCTCGACGTGCTCCTGGTGGAGGAAACCGACCCCTGGCACGTCTCGCCCCAGGCGGCCGCTGCGATGCGCCGGGTGCTGGCAGAGGTACGGGCTGGGGGGACCTGAGGAGGGGTGCAGAGGGTGGGACCCCATCCCTGTTTTGGCTGAGGGAAGGTGCTGAGTGCCTCCTCACCACCCTGCTTCCCTGTGCATGCCCCAGCCAGTGTTTCTGTCCTCCCAGCCGGTGTTTCTGTCCTCCCAGCCAGTGTTTCTGTCCTGCCTCTCAGCTGTGTTGCAGGGGGGCACCTGGGGAGCTCCCAGGTGCTGGAGGTGGGAGACTGCCCCCTCTTACAGCCCATCATCTCCTCCCCAGGGAGGTGGACGGAGCAGGATGTGTCCCTGGGTCCTGCTGGATGATCCCCCTCTTTATTTGCATGCTAAATACAAAGAGTTGGTCAGAAAAATGGGCCCTGTCCTAGCGTGGGTGGCTGTAGGGGACCCAGGGGGACACACCGAGGTGGCCCTGCCAGCCCAGGGCAAGGTGATGACCGTGGGGCTGTGAGAGCTCTGGCCCCCCCGCACCCCCCGCCCCAGCTTCGATCGCCTTAGCTGGGGTCCCCATCATCTGGTCTGGTGTTGCCATGGCAACTCCCATCAGCATCGACAGGGCCATGGCGTTGCCACGGGGACGGGTGATGCCTCGGGGCCCTGTTAATTGGTGGCGGCGGGACCGGATTGAACCTGTCCCGGCGCGGGGGTGCGGGTCCTGGCAGCCTCTCCCACCCTGCGGGAATAACTGCCAGGATAATTAATTGCTGCACCTCCCTGGCACCCCGGGGTTGCAGGCACGGGGTGCTGGGAGGGTGCTCATGGCTGTTGACAACCCTCCCAATCCTCTCTTGCCTGGCTGAACCTGGGAGGGAGCTCAACCCCCGGCGGGGCAGTGGGGCTGTGCTCGCTCTCTGTGCTCTGCCCTCCTTGCCAGCGCTGCTGCCTGTCCTTGTCATTTTGCCAAACGGCAGGGATTTAATTTTCCCTTTTTTTTTCCCTTTTTAATCCTCTGCTCAATCCCTGCCCTCCCCCAGCATTGCTGGGTACCAGCTTCCACCCGCAGCCGGTCCCTGCTGTCTTCATCCCCGGGGGATTCGCTGGGTGTTCCCACTTGCTCCCTGTTTTGGAGGTCCTTTCAGAGGGATCTATCCGTGGTACCTCCCTTCCCACCCCCATCCCCCTTCACTGGGGTGTTCACAGCCTCTGTCTTCCTCTCCCCGGGGGCATGTAAGAACCTGAAAATCCACACTGCCTGTGGGGACACCGCAGGGACGCCCTGTCCCAGCGAGCTGGGGACAGCGGGTGTGGCGGGAGCAGCCCCTTGGCCCCCCTGCTCCCGCTGACGGATGGGAAGGTTTCCTGCGCTCGTCTCCAAGCAACGGCCATTATTGCTCTATTAACGAGGGATGGATGTGGACATGCGGGATGCCTCGCTCAGTTCCAGCCGGAGATCCCTGCCTGCCCCCACCTCCGGGGACCCCCCTCCCCGCCCATTGCTTGGGAAGCTGTGGGGTCTTCCCAGGGCAGATTTTCAGGCACTTAGCAGGGAGGGATACTGAGCCAGGTGCCCAGAGAAGGATGTAGGGACCTGCCTTCCCCTTTTCCTGGCCAAAACCGGCTTTTGGTTCAAAAGCCACCGCTGCAGCAGGGGAGGACACGCAGGCTGCCTGTCCCCTCCACTGGCCCCAGCCAGAGCTCCCCAGCTGGAGCTTCCCAGCAGGATTAAAGCAGAGAACCTCGGGAAACCCCCCAGTTGGCCTCCAGGCCTGTCCCCTGCAGCGGTGACTCTGTGCCCTTGCCGGGGGGGTCTGGGGGTGTCCCCGCCTGGGGCAGGGTGCAGGGAGGGGGCTGGATGCCCGCCCGCCCCGGGCAGTGCCTTTGCATGCTGAGCACGCGGGCGCTGGCCGTAAAAGCCTTTTGACATTGGATAAAGCCAAGCAGGAAAATTGATGTTCTTTTCCATCCTGTTAGCGGGGCTTAATTCCAGCAGGGAGAAAATGGTGATTAAAAGGGTTGAGTCCTTTCCCATCAAACACCCCCCTCATCCCCCTCTGATTCTGGGTGTTGGTGGTAGTATTGGGTGGTCTGGGGAGGGGTGGGTGGGATGGGTGTCCCATGCTGTGCTTGGGGGGGGCCCTGTGCTCAAAAGGGTGAAGCTTTTCCCATGCCAGGGCTGGGTTTCTATGCTGTCTGCTGTGGGTGAGAGTGAAGAGTTTTGGGGTGCAGGGAGAGATGGAGCATGGGGATCCCTGTTCCCTGTGGGTGGTCTGGGGACACGTCAGACCTGAGGTGTCTCTTGGAGGGGTCAAGGTTAGGACAAGAGGTTTTGGGGGTGTGATGGAAAAGGCTGGGAGGGTTCTTTGGCAGATGGTGATGGGGACCCTGGGAACGGAGCCAAAGCAGTGAACCTCATGGTGTTCCCCCACCCCATCCTGGGGCTTTTCCTGACGCAGGTGAGCCGGGTGCTGCGCCCAGGGGGCTGCTTCATCTCCATCACCTTCGCCCAGCCCCACTTCCGCAAGCCCCACTATGCCCAGGAGGCCTTTGGCTGGTCCCTGCGCCACGCTGCCTGCGGGGACGGGGACGCCGGAGCCTTCCACTATTTCCTGTACGTGATGCGCAAGGGGCAGCCCCTGGAGCCCCGGGATGTGGCCTTGGGGCGCCGCCTGCACCAGCCCCCCCCGGCCCCCGCCCCGCCGCCAGCCCCCGCCCCCCCGGACGACGACGAGGACTATCTCCTCGCCATCCAGCTGTGAGCCGGGGGCTCACCCACCTCCCAATAAAGCCTTAAGGTGCTCCATCCTCACAGGTGGGAGACAGGGAACCGGTGCATCCCCTGCGAGCTGCCCAGCGGTGTGGGTGATGCGAGCGAAGAGGGGGTTGCTTGGCCTCCTCCTGGGGGCACAGGGATTCTCTGGTGATTCTGTGCCCCCTCCCTGGCCTTTCCTTGCTGAGCTGGAGAGCAGCCAGGTCTCCAGACTTTGCGGCCAGTAATGAAACCAAATCGGGTTTAATTTCACCCATCCATGTTGCAGGGAGTAGCTCCCTGTCCCCCATCCCTTCCCCTTGGCACAGACAGCCAGGCTGAGGGCAGAATGGGGGTGCTGGCACTGGCTCTGGGGGACAGGATTGGGGGTGCACACTGCTCCAGCCCCTCCACCCCATCCTGAACCAGGACCTGGCCCTGGGGATGTGCAAGGGCACCTTGTCCTTGTCACCCCCCAAGTAGTGGGGGGTCCAGGCTGGAATGTGCCAGCATGGGGCAGGCGGTGCCACAGGGCAGGAAGGGGGCAGCATTTTCCCCATCTATCCCCACTCCTGCCTGTGGTGACAGTCCCGGTGTGCTGCACACACCTGGCCCGTGTCCCCCTGTGCCTGGGGCCAGCAGCATGGTGACACGTGTGTGCCAGGGTGGGTGACAGGTGGGCCACCACGTGTGTGTGCTGCTGTGGCAGGTGCATGGGTGCCACTGGCAGTGTCCCCAGAGGCTCTTTGGGCACCAACTCCCCCTGGGTGGGCTAAAGGGACCCTCCTGGGCAGTGACAGCACAGAGGCGCGAGTGGCTGGGCTGCTATTTCGGGCAGAAAGTGTAAGTGGGTCAGCCAGCGGCTCCCCCTGCACCAGGAGCCAGCCAAGGGCTCTGGGGTCAGCCCCCATCCTGGCACCCCATCCCACAGGCACCCCAAAATCCAGCTGGCATGAGGAAGGGACAGAAAGGAGCAGGCGACTGCCGGCTTCACCTGGGTACATGAATGTATTTTATTCATTGCATTTTGTTCACCAGTACAGTGAAAAATGGCATTTAAATTTACAATGGATCATTCGTAGAACATCATGACACAAGTATCTTTTATTTTTCTTTTTTTTTTTCTTTTTTTCCTCAGTTTTTTGTTTGGGTATTTTTTTTTTTTTTTGTGGGTTTTTTGTTTTTTTTTTTTGCGTCGTTGTCTCCATAAATGCCACTCGTAGGTTATTGAAAAAGATGACAAGTTTCTCATGCACATCAGAACCCCCCGAGAAGCTTCTTAAAAAATAAAATTAAATTAAAGTATAAAATTAAAAACAACGACTCAGGCCGGTCCCTGCCCTCCCCACTCTCCCCAGACCCCACCACCCTCAAGCGAGGGGCAGTGCTGGGACCCCCCCTGGCACCTGCAGCCGGCCCCGGTGGGCTCTGCCCCGGTGCTGCCGGGAAGGAACTGCAGCGGCCGGTGATGCTGCCAAACCCGCCGGTGCTCCTGCTGCCTGCCAGCGGGGGTCGGGCCAGGGGTCCCTGCTCCCCTCCCTCCTCCTGTGGCTTTCCTCATGCTCCCTCCATCACTCTCGCCCCCCATTTAATTTTTGCCCTCGTTTTTTTCTTCTTTTTTGTCTTTTTTTTCTTATGGAAAAAAATATGAACCTTTTTGTTGGTTGGTTGGTTATTTTCGTTTGTTTTCTCGATGCAGTTACTTTGACATCTCAACGTCAGCAGATCGTTTTTAACAAAGATTCGGATATAAAAATACAAATATGAGGAGTTTCTGTTTTAAAAAGAAGCGTGCCGGAGTGGTGGGGCTGACCCTCGGCCCCCGGGCCGGCCGCCCGGGCCACCAAGCTCATGCAAAAAACGATGGAGCAAAAAATGTCTCTGGACAGCAGCGCTCCCCCTCCCGCTCATGGGGCCGGGTGGCCCCGGAATTCGGGGACCCTCCGCCAAGGAGGATCGGGGGGACGCGCCGCGGAGCAGGGGGCTGGGCCCCTTCCCCGGGCAGGGGGGTCTTCGCCCAGGGTGGGGGGCTCGGCGGTTTGTCCCGGCCCCGGGGAGGCGGAGGGGTAAAGTGCATGGCTCGGGGGGGGGGTGGTGGTGGCTGCAGGGCCCCCCCCCGGGCCGGGGGGGGCAGCGGGCATGGCCTCCCCCTCCTCGTCGGCGCTCCAGCCAGCATGCGGGGCGGCGGGCTGGAGCGGGGCTCGGCCGGCGGGTCCTGGCGGCGGCTCCCGGCTTACACCCCCGGCGGCGACTTCTCCGTCATGCCCTTGAGCACCTCGTCTATCCGGTCATCCTCGATCACCACTGCGGGGACAGTGGGGGCGCGTGGGCGAGGGGACGCGACAGCCTCTGCCCCCCTACCCCGGCTCTCACCCCCGTCAGGCTCCAGATGTGTCCCCGGGAGCGGGACAGAGGGGGTTCGGGTGGGTACACTCGGGATGAAGGGTGGGGATCACCCCCCTGCCCGGCTTGGGTAGGGGCAGCATCCCCCCCGCAGCCAGCCGGTTGCCTCTGGATGGGTGATTAGGAATGGGGGGGGCAGGAATAGACCAGGAAGGACCCCCCCCTCCTCTCTGCGGCAGGCGCTGATGAGAGCAACAGGACTGGAATGGGTAATGACCCAGCGGGGGGGGGCACCGCCTGCTCGGCGGGGGTGGCAGCCAGACCCCCCTGAGCATCACCGCTGCGCAGGACACCCACCCTCACCATCGGCATCTCTGGGGGGGCCGGACAGCCCCCCACAGCACGGCGGGCTGCACGAACCCCCATCAGCGTCACCGTGGGGGGCTGGAGAGCCCCCCCGTCAGCTCAACTTCCAGAGAGACCCCCGCAGCATCACCCACGGGGCAGCCCCCTCCCCAGCAGCAGCAGCAGCGGTGGGAGGCTGGACAGACCCCCGTGAGCATCACCAGGGAGCTACACACACACACACACACACACACACACACACACACACACACCTCTTCCCCTACCCCACACCGTGACCGCCGGGGCAGCTGCCTCCCATCAACATCACTCTGGGGGTGGAGGGCAGACCCCCACCCCAATAGCACTACTGGGGGGGTCAATAATCCCCCCCATCGCCCTCCTGGGGGTGGATTAACCAGACCAGAATTACTGGGAGAACAGATGGAGCCCCCAACACCACCGAAGGAGAACCATCCCCCCATCAGCCCGGGGGTGCTGCTAGCGCCAGCCTCCAGCACTGCAAAAGGGGGCAGTGGAGCAGGTAGTGCTCACCCCCCATGGGGCTGGGGTGTGTTGGAGCTGGGGGGAATTCTCCCCTCCCTCCTTATCCCTGCAGCTTAAGGAGGGGTGTTTGCATGTGGAGGACCCCCAAGCAGGTGGGATGGGAGCTGCAGGAAAAGGGGGAGCCATTTTTAAAGGTCCCCAAGGCGTTGGGGAGGATCAATGGTGACAGATCAGGGTGCAGGAGGGAGAGGGGGACAGTTCTTTGGGTCCTGATGGAAGCAGGGGAGATGCTGCTGGGGTCTCTGCAGCAGGAGGGGAAGTAGGGGGGGGCAGGACACAGCTGGGCTCACGGAGTCCTGGGGGGACAGTAAAGTGGGGGGGGATTTGCTGATCAGCATGGCCAGAGGCTGCTGGTGGTCTCTGCGGCAGGCAGAAACGGGAAGGGAGAGAGGTTCAGGGGGCCAGGAAGGCTGTTCTGGGGATCCTCGGGTAAAGAAAGGCTTGTTTATCCACAATGAGAAGGGGGCAGTCCCGGGGGTGCTGAGGAGCAGTTCCGAGGGGTCCCAGGGGCACCATGGAGGTGCTGGGGGACAGTCCCGGGGCAGCCCCAGCGATGCTGCAGGGCAATCCCAGGGGTAGTCCCGGCACGAGGCGGGGGCTGGTGCAGGGCAGCGCTGGGGGAACAGCGTGGTGGTGTCTGGAGCAGGGGATGGGGGAGCCTGGGGTTCTGGGGGCGGGTGTCAGTCACAGAGCTGGGGAGTCTCAGGGTTGCCGGGGGACAGTGCTGGAGCTGATGTAGGGCAGAGATGGAGATTCTGGGGATGTTGGCGGCAGTGCCAGGGGTGGCAGGGGACAGTGCTGGGGATGCAAGGCAGAGCCGGGAGTCGCAGGAATGCAGTGGGGCAGTGCTGGGGATGTTGCAGGGCAGAGACAGGGGTTGCCGTGGGGCAGAACTGGGAACACAAAGGCAGAATCGGGAGTCTGGGGATCTCGTCAGGCGATATTGGGGGTGCCAGGGATGCACTGCCCAGTGCCGGGAATCCCGGGGAAGCAAGGGCAGAATGCTGGACCCTGGGGATGCTATGGGAAGGTGCTGGGGATGCAAGGGCCAGTGCCGGGGATGCTGCAGGGCAGCAGGGCAGAGCCAGGGATACTGCAGGGCAGAGCCGGGGATTCCAGGGCAGAGCCGGGAATGCAAGGACAGATGCGGGGGTCCCGGGGATGCCGTGGGGCAGCGTCAGGGATGCAGGAGGCCGTGCCGGGGACGTTGCGGGACAGATGCGGGGGTTCCGAGGATGCCGTGGGGCAGCGCCGGGGATGCAGGAGTCAGCACCAGGGATAAAAGGACAGATCCGGGGGGCTCGGGGATGCCGTGGGGCAGTGCCGGGGATGCAGGAGTCAGCACCAGGGATGCCGGGGATGCTGCAAGGCAGATCCGAGGGTCCCGGGACAAACCCGGGGATGCTGCAGGGCAGATGCGGGGGTCCCGGGGGGGCTGAGACGGGGTTGGGGGGCAGAGGCGGGGGTCGGCGGTACCTCTCTTGGCGCGGCCGATCTGTCCCAGCTTGGGGGGCCGCTTGCCCTGGTTGCCCCCGAAGAAGGCGTTGGTGTCCTGCAGGCGGCAGCTGAAGGGCAGCTCCCCCGCCTCGGGCTCGGCGCCGTAGCGGCCCACCTTGTCCTCGCCGTAGGGCAGCACCTGCGACATGGCGGGGCCGAGCGGGCCGAGCCGCGCCGCGCCGAGCCGGGAGCCGGTCTGCGGCGGCGGCGGCGGCGGCGGGGAGGAAACCCGGGCGGAAGGATGAAGTCATGCATCCGGGGGGAGCGGGGACCCCCCCGGCGGGGGGCGGCTCCGGAGCGCCGCGGCCCGGCCCGGCCCGGACAGGACAGGGACGGGGGACCCCCGGGGCCGGTGCCCGGGGAGCGCCCGCTCGGGGTGGGGACCCGACCGCGCCACCGCCCCGGCCCCAGAGCGCAGTGCTCCCCCCAGCACAGCCCTTCCGAGGCGGCCGCTCTGCTCGGGGGTGCCCCCAAGCACGGGGTGCCCCTGTGGAGAGGGGAACCCTTGTCACAGCCGGGTGCCACCGGGTCAGACAGCTGAGGACCACCGGACACGGCTGAGCTCTCCCCTGGCATGCAGAGGTGATGCCAAACAGATCCCCAACACCCTGCTCCAGCCCCCCAACACCCTGCTCCAGCCCCCCAACACCCCACAGACCAGAAAGCTCAACCCTCAGGATTCCAGGCCAGCTCCCACCCTGGGTCTACCTCAGCCCCTCACTTGTGTCTCTTTCCCAACACCCATCCAGACACCCAGTCTTGTAACCCCATTCAGTGCTGGGATTCCCCCTTGGAGCCACACCAGTCCTGCCTCAACCCCTGCCAGTCCTCTTGGCCCCCACGTGTGCATGTGTTTGTACACATCCTCCCATTCTGTATCTTTGCAGGAGTGCAGAGGTGCACAGGTGTAATTCTGCAAGTGTCTGTAAGTGTGGCCACATGGCTACTGTGCCCTAGGACACCCCTTGTCCCACTGACCCTTCCCTGGGGACTCTCTGTGGAAAAGGGAAAGGGTTATCCCCTGTGGGGACCTGTGATGAGGCAGCAAGGGGTGATCCCAGTGTCCCCCCAGAGCCCCATTTGATCTACAAACCTCTACCCCAGACCCACCCTGGATCTTTCCTCCTACATTGTTGACAGCCAGGGCAGTGATTGCGTTAATTGGCATTGGTGGTTCTGAGCAGCCTCACCCAGGACCTCCCCCATTCAGGTCACCTGGGGCAGCTGGGGGGGCTATTTAAGCTCAGGATAAAGGTGCTTCTTGAGTGACCTGTGGCTACAGCCATGACCCCTGGATCTTAGACTGATGGTGACAGCAGCAGTGGCTACGGCTGGTTGGAGAGGACCATCCTGTCTTGGAGCAGTTCCCTCACATCCAGGTCCCGTTGCTCATGGGGGAGTCCTGGGTTGCAGCAAAGCCAGATCCCTGAATGGAAATGGCACTTCATTCATGCCAGCCCACAGCCCAGTGAGAATATCTTGAGGGGGTGAGAGTGGCATTTTCCAGACAGTCCTGTGGTACATCTTGCTGTTCCAGCATCTCCATAGCTGAGATTCTGTTGAAAGGTGCTGCAGAAGAGCATCAGCTGTGCTGATCCATGAGGGAAGGCAGGTTCTTCTATTTTGGGAAGGCTCAGCCATGCTTTTACCTTTGTGTCTGGATCTGCAGAATATCGGTCCCTGCTGTCCCCTACCAGAGCCAGGTCAGGACAGTGGTACCTGCTCTCCTGGCAAGGCAATTCTTTTACTCATGCCTTTGCTGGGGAACCAGCTTGAACTTTTTCATGTGAAAGCTCTTGCTCCTGTGAAAAGTGCCTGGGAAAATAGGCAAGAGGCCCACGCTGAGATGTGGCCTGCTTTTCCCGTTGCTGAGCCCACGTGCCCTGCCCGTGGGCAGGGACAGGCAGAGCGTGGCACGCGCGGGGCCAGGGCTGAGCGAGGAGAGGAGCAGATGGGCTGTGTGGGATGTGAGTGGCACCGGTGCAGCACTCCAGGAGGGCTTCCAGCCTGGCAGGCTGCTGGGGAGAGGCTGGAAAGGGGTCACCCTGGGAATGGCCCCACATATCCCACACCTGTATCTGCACAGTGCCTCACATCTGCGGGAGCTACTTGACTTGGCTGTGGAGTGGGGGGCAGCTCTGTGGGGCTGCCTGGGATGTGGGGTGTGGGAAGGACCATCTGCCCATCCCAGGCAGGAGGAGGGCTGGATTTGTGCCAGCACAGCTGGGCTGTGGGTGGGACAGGGCAATGCTGTGGCTCTGGGCTCTGCATCTCCTTGGGACAGCTCTAGTCTCTGGTTCCCCAAGGGTGCTGCTTGTCACGCATCCCTGAATAGCAGGGGAAGGTACCAAGGACCTGGATGTGAGTGGGCTGGCAATGGAGTGCATAAGAGACCCCCCTCATCCCCTGCCATTGCATGTAGCATCCCCCCTGGTGAGCCAGATGAGCACCCTCCTTCCCCTGGCTCTCATCCCACCTTCCTTATTCGTCTTTTAGCAGCCACGTAATCTCCTTTCTTGCTTCCTTTGCAGCCTTTTGTCCAACACAAAGCCAACTCCACCGGAAAGAAGAGGCTGTGGGGGTGGGAAGCAGGGTGTTCTTCCTGCCCTGGCTCCTTAAACCTGGGCAGCAGCCCCTGGGCTGGGACACCTTGGGGATGATGCAAGGGCTGGAGGCCAGCCATGCCCCCTCAGTGGATGTGGAGCTGGGTAGGAGGCACAGCATCAGACTCCCAGCTGCAGTGGGGTGGGCAGGTTGTGCTACATTGCCCACACTCGGGCTGTGCTGGGAGCTCACCAGTCCCTGCCATGCCCTAGCTCCACACATGGATACTGCCCCTGAGCCCTGCACCCTTGTGGGAATTCGGGTGCCTAGTCCAGGTGCTGTGATGGAGGTGAGAGCTCTTCCTGCAGTCACTGATGGTTCAAGTGGTTTTATGGTGGAAAATCACCCTCTGTGTGTGCAAGTGGCTTGTGGTGGAGCACCTCCTGCCCATGCTCTGCAGGAACCCCAGGCAGCTGGAGCTGCGAACCACCAGGCACTCCCATCCCGTCCAAGGCCTGGCAGGAATGGGGTCAGTATCCTGGCAGGCAGTGACTGGATGTCAGGGAGCTGAAAGGAGGCAGGAAGCACCAGCCACAGGACCCAGGGCTTTCTCTGCTGCACGTCTGGGAGGTAGTGCTATCACCTGGGGCTGGTGCCACAGAGCTGGGGGCTGCCAAGGCATGCCAGGAGGCCAGTGCGGGTGCCTCCATCTGTGCTGCTTCCAGCCCTGCCAAGAAACGTGAAATGGCACTTCTGTTTCACAGCAGTGGCAGCCACTGGGGGCCTCACTGAGCGCCTGCTGTTGGCACTGATGCTCTCCCTGAGTCCCCATCCCAGCACAGGGACTATGTCACTGGTAAAGCTGGGGATGTGCCCACCCCTGACTGTTGCTGCTGACTCTCAGTAGCCACAGTCCAGATGGGGATGCCACTTTGTGTGCTGCCTGTGCTACAGTCCAGGTGTTTTGGAGGAGCAGAGACACACACTGGGCTGGGTACAGGCACTGGGAATGACCTTGTGGGACAATGGTTGTGGTGAAAACTGTCACCACAGGGCAGAGATGTTGGGGGACAGGTGTCCTGCTTGGCAGCTGTCCTGTGGGTGAGCCCAGGGCAAGTGTGCAGGAGTGGCATGCTCCTCATCTTCTGCTGTTCCTGCAGCTGCTGCTGTGGGAAGATCAGGCTGTCCCTGGAGGGACAGTGTCTCCCCCTGGGAAGAAAGACAGGTTGTCATTACTGAGATGAGTTTGTCTGTCTCTGTGCACAGCCTGGGAGATGCCCTGTCAGGGCAGGTGGAAGGAGGATGGCACTGTCCCCATTCCTCACATGAGCTGCCTGGGACACAGCTGTGATCCTGGCATCTGAGCAGATGGAGCAGCCCCAGCACACTGCCTGGGGCAGGGGCTCCACGGAGGGTCCTGCCGAGACCCGGGGGTGACGGGGAAGAGCAGGAAGCGGGGGGAGCCAACCCTTCTGGGCAAACAGCCCTGCTGGGGTGTGAGGCTCCATCCTCGCCTGTCACCACATATCTGGTCACCATGACAACAGACAGGGAGGCAGGCAGAGCGGGCTGGCAGCCCTGGGGGGAGCGGGTGGAGGCCATGGGCATGGGTTGGCACACAGGGGCACCCTGTGGCTTTCAGGAGGCATCTGTCAGGATGTGTGACATGGAGGGAGGCTGGGCAGTGCTCAGCCCAGGCACTGTGAGCTCCCCACTGTCCTGCCCCTGACCAAATACCCATGAGGGGCACACAGCAGGTTTGTCTGGGGATGTGGGCACTGCAGCGTGGCCGGGCAGCCCCTGTGCCAGCCCTGTGTCAGCCCCTGTGCCAGCCCATGGCGTGGATCTGGCACAGCAAGCTCTGGCTGCTGGTGAGCTGAGGGGGTGAGTCATGCTGCTGCCCAGAGCCATGCCAGGCAGGACTGGCAGCTGGGGCTGCAGCCAGGCCACTGCTGGGCTGGTGGCCTCCCGGGAGTGGCAGAGACCCGCGTGGGGCTAGAGTAAGGCTGTGCCCCAGCACCGGGGGGTGGCAGCCTCCCTCCACAAGGGATGTGTTCCCTGCCCTGGGCACCTCTGGGGGCAAAGGGGAGTGGGGGGGGTGCAGACCCCTCTCTAATTGTCCCGTCCTTGTCTGGCTGCTGGGCCCTGGGGAACGAGGTGAGCAGTCTCGGGGAGCAGGGGCACCCCCCGCCCTCCCCGGCCCACGCGCCCACTCGCGCCAGCAGCTCTTGGCATGCAGGGAGTGTGTTCCTGGCAGCCCGGCCCTCTCCCATCTGGTATTTATCTCCTTCCCGAAATCCCTCCTGCTGCGGGGGGGATGCCCGATGCTGGGAGGGGTGAGAGGGGGAATCTGGGCCCCACTGCTCACTCTGCAGCCCAGGGAAGAGGCTGGGCTGAGAAAAAGGCGGGGTGGGGGGAGAGAACTCCCCTACACATCCCCACCCCAAAAAGGCATGTGGGTCCCAGGAGGCCCTATTGGGTCCTCTGGGGCCTCCTGTCTGCTTGCAAGTCCTGGGGGCAACCCTGCCAAGGTACCTTTGCCCCAGGCAAGCTCCCAGCCCAGCTGCAATTGTGGCCACTGCCCTGGGGAGGGGGCACATCATCCCCCTCCAATCCCAACACTGCTGCCTGGCTGACAGTGGCCTGTCAGCACTGTCCCCGACCCCCAAACCCTGGGTGCCCTAAAGCTGCAGGAGCCAGGAGAGCCCGTGGGTTGCCTGGGCAACTGCAGCCAGGCAGTGATGGGGAGCAGTCCAGGGGAGCAGTTGCCATGGAGACCCGAGGAGCACAATCACCTTGGCAACGGTCCTGTGTGTCCTGCCACCCCCCATCCAGGGCTGCATCTGGAGGAGATGCACCTGGGCTCCATTGTCAACCTGGGCCAGCCTCTTGGATGAGGAAGGAGGGGAGGCAGTGGTGCCCACCCCTCCAAGGGGAGAGCCTTGGCTCCCAGCACCCACCCAGCCCCCAGCTGAACGGCGCGAAGGAAGAGGTGAGGCCAAGCTCAGCTCCTTGGCTTTATCACTCACACACCACTGCAAGCCATTCCCACACCCAGTCCTGTCCGGGAGGTGAGCAGGAAAGCCGGGTGCAGTGGGGCTGGACACGAGGGCAGGCTCTGTGGCAACCTAAAGCTGTTCTCCCTGCAGAGAGTGACAGAGGGACACAGCTCCCATCTTGGTGGCAGAGCAGCTGGCAAAGGGACTCATCACTGCCAGCCCCTGGGTGTCCCCAGTGTCATCTGGGCAGTGGCTGTAGGCACACGGATTGGGGTGGCAGGACAAAAGTGGCACCAAGGTATAACACTGCAGTGGGTCAGGGGGGTTTGGGTCTCTGCCACTCCACTGTGCCTGCTGTGTCCCACCAGCCCCGGTCTTGCCCTAATAATCCTCCCCATAAATCCACACACTGGGAAAAAACCACAAGGAAGAAGTCCTGCGTGGCTTTTGGGAGGTCATGGCTCAGAGAGGCACAAGTCCAATAGCTGGCAGCCAAAGTAGTGCCCCAGTGTGGGGTTGGGGTCTCAGCTCCTCAGCTCAGGCATTGTGTAGATTTTCCCCAAGCCTCCACGTTTAGGGGGGGTCCTTCTGGCAGACAAAGGGAGGATGAGGAGGCTGTCATTTCCCTCCTCCCCAGAACAGATTGAAGGGCACACCAAGACCCCTCCCTTCAAAAAGGAATTGCACAGCTGCACGTGAGGAGACAGCTGAGATTTCTGCGGGCTCCAGGCTTGGCCCGGTTCACACTGCCCCTCCCTGGGCACCCCCAGGTGCTCTCAGGCCTGGTAGAGGGGCACCACGCGGTCAATGGGCCCCCTGCAGATGGGGCAGAGGCGGGTGGGCAGGGCTTGGAAGCAGCGGAAGCAGCAGCAGATGTGGCCGCAGCCCAGGAGGACGCACTCGCGGGGCCGCGACAGGCACACCACGCACGAGTCCTCGGGCGCCCCGTCGCCGCCCTCCTCCCCATCCAACTCCTTGTCCTCCTGCTGCTGCCCGGGGCGGGAGCGGCGGTAGGCGCGGCACAGGGCGTGCAGGAGGACGGCCAGCCCCGCCGCCGCGCACAGCAACGCTGCGCCCTTCCAGAGGCCGCTGGCCGACTCCAGCTCCGATAGCACCGTCTGCCAGTCCCCCAGGCACAGGAAAAACTCGCCTCCCTGGGCCGGCGGCTGCAGGTGCAGGGAGCCGTCGGGCTGCAGGAACAGCTCCCCGATGCCCGTCAGCCCGGCCCCCACCCGCAGCATCTCCTCCGTCTCCAGGATGCCCTTGGGCTTCTCCCCGATCAGGTACTGGCCCAGCAGGTCGCGGAAGCCGTGGGATGGCTGCTGGAACCGCTCGTACACCATCTCCAGGGGCAGGCACACGGCTTGGAGCGGGCTGTCCACACTCACCTGCGTGGCTGCCTCAGGGCCTGGCGAGGCCAGCAGGAAGGGGACGGTGTAGATCTGCTCTGAGAGCACCCGCTCGCTCTCACTCCTGCAAGCACAGAGGGTTGGGGTGTGGAGAATCACAGCATCAGTCAGGCTGACCTCTGAGATCATCATGTTCAACCTGTGACTGAATATCAGCCTGTCAGCTAGACCATGGCACTAAATGCCATGTCCAGTCTTTCCTTAAAAACCGCCAAGGATGTCAACTCCATCACCTCCCTGGTGGCGAAACCTCCTGCTCCCTGGACAGCTCATTCCAATGTCTAATCATCCTCCATGTGAGTTCTTCCTAATCTCTAACCAAAACTTCCCCTGGCACAGCTTGAGGCCATTTCCTCTTGCCTTGTCACTGGTTGCCTGAGAGAAGAGGCTGATCCCCACCTGGCTACAGCCTCCTTTCAGGGGGTTGGAGAGAGCAATAAGGCAACCCCAGAGTCTCCTCCAGGCTAAACATCCTCAGCTCCCTCAGCTGCTCCTCATCAGACATGTGCTCCAGCCCTTCACCAGCTCTGCTGCCCTTCTCTGGACCTGCTCCAGCAGCTCAATGGCCTTCCTGAGTTGAGTGACCCAGAACTGGACCCAGGACTTGAGGTGTGGCCTCACCAGTGCTGAGTACCAGGGGATGATCACTACCCTGCTCCTGCTGGCCACAACACACAGAAGCTCTGAGCTCTCAGGGCTGAGTTAAGCATAGGGACTAAAGTCTTGAACTAAGTTATTTTCTGCCTCTCACGTGGCCCCAGATGACGGGGTCTGGACTCGCTGCTGCAAGCCCCCTCCTGCAGCCCCTTCCCATCACTCACCAGCTCCGGGCCAAGCTGTTCCAGATCAGCCGATGCTCCTTCAGCTGCAGTTTCTGGATCACGCCCTGCAGCCCCTCATGGTAGTGGCTGGTCAGTGCAGCCTGGGCTGGCAGCACTATGCCTAAGGACAAGGGATGTGTCACGGCCAAAAGAGATCCTGGCCCTTGTCCCTCGTGCAGGGCCACAGGGTGTCCTTACCTTCCAGGGCAACATAAGGCAGGCACCGCCCCTCAGCTGCAGACACCAGGGCTGGCAAATTGTCATCGACCTGGAGCTTTGGGGCCTCCTGGAAGAGCACGGACTCAGTGTGAGCATGGGCAGGGACAGGACAGTGAGTAGGCCAAGAATGGCTCTGTGGAGACCTCTGGCCTGCAGGATGTGGCCTGCTCAGATCTGCATGTCATGAAGTCACCAGAGGATGGAGCAGGCTGCAGGCATGAGTGTGTGCACCCAAATCAAAGCGTGGAGGGCAGTAGGGAACAGACAGTGGGCGGGAAAGAGCATCTAAGAGACAGGGCTACCTGTATGCGTGCCACGACTCTGGATTTCCTCCTGTACAGGTAGTAGAAGAGGCCAGAGAAGGCGAGGCTGGAGCCCAGACACAGCAGCTCCCCTGGAGTGATGTGTTTGTCCATGGTGCCAGGCTTGGGCGACAACGCCTGCAAGGTGAGCATGTTGTCTGGTCTGGGGAATGGGGCCGTGTCACCCATGACAGGGACATCCCACTGCCCCTGTTCCGAAGGCAGGAGTGTCCCTGGATCCCTGTCCCCAAGGCAGCGCTTTGTCTCATTGCCCCTGACCCCAAGGCAGGGATGCTCCTCCGCCCTTGTCCCCATGCTCTGCCGCCCCAGGGCCAAGCCTGCCCACGGCCCCAGAGGGGGCAGTTCACCTCCAGCACCCACAGGTGCCCGGTACCCGGCTCGACCCTGCATCCCGGGCCCAGCCGGGGCCCAGTCCCGCACCCGGGATCGGGCCGAGGCCTAGCGCCCGTGACGCAGCCCGGGACCTGGCCCAGGCTCCCACCCGGGTCCGGTCCCCCGATCTGTCCCGGCCCAGCCCCCGGCTCGGTCCCGGCCCGGCCCCGCCGCCGCGCCCGGCCCCGATGCCCCCGTACCCCCGAGGCGCACAAGGCCCGGACCCTGGCCCTACCGCGCTTCCTGCTGGGAAATGTAGTCCAGCTCTCGCGGTGAGGCGCCGGCCCTGCCGTGACCGAACTACTCCTCCCAGCATTCCTCACGCTGAACTGCAGCTCCTGTCGTGCCCTGCGTCGTCCGCAGGCATAACCACAACTCCCAGCAGCCTTTGCGAGCGGCTCTGTCCGCGGCCGAAGCGTCCCGCGGGGTCTCGGTACCGGGAGTTCGGGACACCCCGGCGTGGGGCTGGGGCCGCGCTGTGCGGGGCGGGACCGGCCGGGGCGGGTCCTGGGAGCTCGGAGTGAAGGCTCGGGGCAGGCGGGGAACTCCCGTGGCTCTGACTGGTCCCCACCAGCCTTGCAGTTTTCTTCCCCACACCTCGCTTCCCTCACTCGGGGAATGTCCCCCCAGACACGCCGCCCCCGCTCCCCTCCCTCGGCGTGTCTCACCGCTCACGCGAGCCCAGCCCTGCAGTCTCCCCCCACAGCGGTCCGGATCCCCCTCTCCCCCCGCCCCGGTACCGCCAAGGACCCGGAGCTGCTGGAGTAAGTGGAAACTGCTTTTAATCGTTAAATAAACTCGGCGACAGCCACCCACAGCTGAAGGCACCAGAGTCCCCGCTGCCGCCCGCTGGTCCCAGCAGAGGTGGATGGGGAAGCCAAGCTGGAGTGGGAGGGGACAAGGGAAGCGCGGAGCCGGGTGGCCCCCAGCCTCCATCTCCGGCAGGTTGAGGGGGCAGGAGCAGGGGGATCGTGGCTCTGATGCTTTCCCCGGGACCCCTTTGACCTGCCCGCCTGAGGGGGGGACGCAGCGCAGGGGCCACTGAGCTGTGCCCGACTCAAGCACATCAAGGCTGCGGGGCAGAACTGCGTGTTGGGGGTGCTACAGCCTCTCTGCCGGCCGTGTCCAGCCCGAAGCCGTGGATGGGGCTGCGGTGGGTGCCTGGTGCGGGGCCGTGTATGCCGGGGAGGGTGCAGAGGGGGGTGTGCAGTGTGAGCACAGGAGGGGCACTGCGCTCTGCCCGTGGCCAGCTCCGGCAGCCACTGAGGTCTGGGGAGGGGGAGCACAGCAGAGTATCGTCCCCTCTGCCCCCAGCACCCTCCCCGTCCCTACCACACCTCACAGTGCTTGCCGGGGTTCATGGGGGAGCCCAGGGGGCAGCCGAAGTGTTCGACAAAGTCCCGGGAGTTGCTGAGGGTGCCGATGACACGGTACTTGTCGGGGCTGTGCGGGTCGGTCACCAGCCCTTCGTGGGAGCTCTCGGGTGTCCGGACGGAGCACCACACCTGGCGGAGCGGGAGCAGCCTCAGGGATGGGGATCGAGCACCCCCCGGTGCGGGATGGGGAGCTGCGGGGTGGGTCCGAGCAGCCACGGAGGCACGGGAAGCCCATCATCCTGCTCCGCCCTACCTGCGCAAAGCCCACGAAGAAGAGCTGGTGGTTGGTGAGCCCCAGGGCGGGCAGGCGCTTCTCCTCCCCGTTCTTCTGCAGCCAGGACTTGTAAGCCTGCGGGAGAGCCGGCCTGAAGCTCCGGGAAGGGACAGACAGGGACGGGGGTTCGTGTCCCCTCCGGATGGCGGCACTCACGTTGTAGGCAGCCTTGAGCCCGCCGTTGTCGGCGATGTTCTCGCCCAGGGTCTGCCGCCCATTGACCTTCTCGCTGTGGACGGTGTAGCGGCCGTACTGCTCCGTCATGCACGCCGTCCGGTTCTTGAAGGCCTCCAGGGAGGAGTTCTGCCACCACGGCCGCAGGTTTCCCTCTTTGTCATATTCCCGTCCTGCAGGACCGAGCTGTGGGTTGGGGTGGGACCAGGGGAAGCCGACCCACTGCAGCTCCTCTGCTGCAGGGGGTCCCAAAGCAGAATGGGGTGCGGTGGGGGAATGGGCACCGGGGGATGCCGGGGGGACCTCGTACCTTGGGCCCAGGCCCAGGGGGGAAGGTATCCCCCAGCCCCTGCTGTGGGCAGGCTCTGCCTGGGGCTCAGCCATTCACTTGGGTCCCCAGGCATCCCCCAGTGCATTCTTGCTAAGCCAGCCCAGATCCGTGACCCCAAATTCCCTCAGTGACCCCATGTTGGCTCCGGGGCTGTGATGAGGGTGCAAAGCAGAGTGGATGTGAGAGGGACCCATCCCACGCCCGGGAGGGAGGAGGATGAGGAGGGGGCTGGGGCTGCAGACACTGTGTCCTCACCAAGCGGATGAAGCGAAAGCTGCACAGAGAAGCCGGGGGAAGGTATCGGCAGGTGCCACCTGGGGAGACAGGACGATAGAAGGGGGTGGCCAGGGGGGCACAAGCACACATGATGCAATGGATGGCAAAGCGGGACCCCTGTGCACCCAGGGCACCTCTTTCCCATGCCAGGGGCAGGGGCTGGGCGGGGACAGGAAGGTGACAGGGGTCAGGGCCAGCGCTGCCTGTAGGCTCTCACCTTGGTCATCAAATGCATGGGTCAGCTCATGTCCCATCACCACACCGATGCCACCGAAATTAAGGGCTCTGTGGGGCCATGGGAAAGAACCAGGTAAGCACAGGATGTGTTAATGATGCCATTGCGGCCACCCCATCTCTGTCTGGACACTCAGTGACACTCTATTCCAGCTGGGACCCAGCTGGGAATCACTTCTGTTGGGGACACTGGTGGCCCTAAGGGGACTCAGGCTGTCTTGACTGCAGCATGTAAAACCCTGAGAGACACTCAAGCCCTTCAGGGCTTTTATTTGTCACTGTGGGGGGACTCTGTGGCATGCTGACCCTGATCCAATCCCTGGCTCCAGGAGGTGTCCCCCGTGCCAGACTCACTTGGGGTGGTTGCGGGCGTAGAAGGGAGCCTGGAGGATCCCAGCAGGAAAGACGATCCCGTTCTTGGTGGGCAGGTAATAGGCATTGACAGTCTGTGGGGTCATGCTCCACCTGGGCAGGGAGGTGGGACAGGGCACAGGCAGGGGTGTGTCCCTGTCACCCCAGCCCCAGCCCCCTCCTGTGCCACTGCTCACCACAGGGCCCTGCCCAAGGCTGACACTTTTGCCCCCATCCTGTTACCAAGGACTTTGCCTGGGGATAAGCTACAGCTACCACAGGTGACCTGTGCTACCACAGGTGACCTGCTGTGCTGTGCTACCCCACGAGGGTGACCTCCTCCCCACTGAACCAGCGCCATCCAGGCACCGAGGATCACTCCCTCCCCTCCTCCCACCCAAGTCCACCCCTTACTGGTCGCGGTTGGGGGGTTTCCGGAGCTGGTCAGCCATCACTTTGGCAGAGAAGTTGTAGAAGTTGAGCATGTTTTGGAAGAAGGAGTCCTCAGAGACCTCGTACTGGTGAGGAAGAGGAGGGATGAGGACAGGTCCACTGGGGTGGTTCCCCACACCCTGGCCAGGATGAACTCAGTACTTGGGTGGCTTTGCACAATGTCCCAAATAGGGGCATCGCTCGACAATGGGGCCCTCTCAATCTTGGCATGACTAAGCTTCTCCCCCACAAGCCAGGTGCCCCCTACCCCATCATAGACATCGTCCAGCTCCTTGTTGTCCAGAATGAAGTCAGGGAAGCCAATCATGTCGTAGATAGCATCCGCCTGCATGGGGAGAGGCCCCAGCAGTGAGACTGTGGAGCTTACATGGATAGGGCAAGGTTTCCCATCCACTTCCCTCCCTGGGGTCACCTTCTCCTTTGCAGCCTGCCTGGTCTTCTCATCCATCCAGTCCAGCTGGTCCAGGGATACCTCGAAGGCTGCACGGATCTCGCTGATCATCTCCTCAGCCTGGGGAGGGGAGGGAATGAGGGCCCCCTACCCCCCACAATGCCTCGGTGGGGACAGGGTGGACAGGGTACAACCTCCCCAGGGCTAGGGGCCCTATTTTCCAGCTCCCTGCCTTCCAGCCCTGGGGCTTGGGTGGAATTGGGATTCCCACAGATGGTGATGGGGAGGGAGGGGATGGGGACAGAAGTATTCTCACAATGGCCTTGCTGTCCCGGTCAAAGGTGGCTTTGACGAAAAGGGAGCCCAGTGCAAAGCCCAGTGTGTCATCCGTGTTGGAGATGCAGGTTTGCCAGCGGGGTGTGCAGGACTGTGGGAGCGAGATGAAGGTCAGTGAAACCCTCATCCCACTCCCCTGCTCCCCTGCCTTCACCCAGCCTGGCTCTGCCTCGTCAGAGGGGAGATAGGCAGCAGCAAAACCCCCATTTCAAAAGATAATCCCTGAGTTCCCACTGAATCATCCAGGTCTTAGCATCTCAAGGGCATCTGAAGGACAGAGGAGGTCCTGGCTGCTTCCAGGCTGAGTGTGGAGGGGTCTGATCCCAGGGCCCTCTGTTACCTTCCTGGTGCCATAGAGTGTCTCCAGCAGCCTCTCCTGGGCTGTCTCGAAGCGCTGGTCCAGGCTGGAGGCCGTCTTCTGCACCAGGTTCCAGATCAGGTAGTTGTTCAGGATGCTGCAGGGGTAGAGAAGATGCTGCAGCTCACCACAGTCTACGACTTCAAGACACTGATGAGCCCAAAATGTGTCCCTGCCGTGGGGGGCACAGCCAGGGATATGAAGGAGCCTCACCTCCTGTCAGTGTCATTGATGAGCTCAGAGACCTGCTGAAGGTAGGTGTCCCCATACACCACCACAGGCTCCGTGTCTGCCAGCTCCAGTGGGGCCAGGGCGTAGGAAAGGTAATCCAGCCAGTCAATGGCAGGGGCCAGCACCTGGAGGGGACACAGGAATGTGGCACCAGGGGCTTGGCATGGCTCTGCTGCATCCTGCTCAGCATGCTCGGTTCCTGGGGCAGGAACTGTGTTTTCTGGGAAGGACCCAAAAGTCCCTCACCACTCCAGATCCTTCTCTGCACCCTTAATGCTCTTAATGCTGCAGGACAAGGAGGGGACCCCTGGACCCCACAATACGAGGTGGCATCTTCCCCCAAATGGTAACAACTGGGGGGATGGGCACTGCTCTTCAACACCCAGTGCATGTCCCACGGCAGATGGGGCTGTCCAGGGTGTCCCAGAGTGAGGACAGCAATGGGCACAGACCCCTTGGTGCCCTCTGGACAAGTTCCCATATATCCCAGAAGGGTCTCCCTAGGCTGCTCTGGGCCATGCCCACCTGCAGCTCAGCGATGCTCATCTTGTGGTAGATCTTCTCATCATCCCGCCGCTCAGCCTGGGGCACAGTGATGTTGGCCAGCTGGGTTTCAAAGTCCAGCACCTGCTGCATCTGGAGGCGGGTGGGCTCCAGGGTGCCCCCCAGCAGTGTGCCCAGCTCCACCATGTAGTCCAGGTAAGCTGCCAGAACCTGTGGAACCCCAAGCCCTGCCTCAGTGCCAAGCACAGCTCATCCCACCTCCCTGGGGTGGCCCCCCAGTGGAGATGCCAGGTGTGTCCCAGTGCTGCTCGCACCCCAGTGCCATGGGTTTCCCCTGACTGCTGTTGGCAGCATACCCAGCAGCCAGCCTCACCCTCTCGTTGGCAGTCTTGTTCAGATAGTAATCCCGGGATGGGAGGAAAAGCCCCGACTGGTCCACCTGTGGGGAGACAGGGACAGCATAGACATTCTGGTGTCCCCTGGTGTCTGCCACCCCTGGGGGCCAAGGTGCCAACCTGGATGACATTGCTGTTGGAGCTCTTGGAGTCTGCACCCACATACACCGTGAAGAAGGGGGTTGCCCGGTATGTGCCTGATACGCTCTTGAGTACCTCCATGAAGCTGGTTTGGTTCCAGGAGCCAGTGATGTTCCATCCCCCAATCTGCCAGCAGACAGACCCAGCACCTCAGGGAGGGATGGGGTGCATCCCCAAGGTCTGCTCCCTCCCCAGTTATGTAAAGAGCTAAGCAGGAAGTGTGCTGGCTTGAGCCCTGGCAGCTCAGCTCACGTGTGGGTGTGTGCCCACCTTGTCGATGAGCTCCATAAGGGGCTGGGAGCCCAGCTCCTCTATCCTCTGCTCCTTGAGGCAGGACAGGTAGTACCGCTGTGTCTTCCGCTCTGCCTCGCTGCTGGAGTTGAAGGTGGTGTTTTCTGTGGGAGGCTGTGGGTCAGCCCCAGTGACACAGGGGTCACCCCCTCAGTGTCTGTGACCCCTTGGTGCCCACCTAGGAGATGCTTCATGATGGCCTGGTTCTGGTCCCAGATGCTGTTGAAGGTGCTCCACTTGGAGCGCCCGTTGGGCAGCGGGTTCCTCTTAATCCAGCCCCCGCACGAGTACTGGTAGAAGTCCTGGCACGGGTCCGTCTCTGTATCCAAGGCCTCCAGGATCTTGCTGGCCACCCGGACACAGGCATCCGTCAGGCAGGTGCTGTGAGAGGGATCTGGCAGGGAAGGCATGCCTGGGGCTGGGCGAGTGTACTGGGGGAAACCGAGGCACAGAGCGGGGCCAAGCCCTGTCTGTACCCCAGGATGGGCAGAGTACCTGGAGCAGGTACCCTGGGCTGACCCATCACTCCTCATCCTCCCGTGTCCTCCCAGGTGTGGGGATACCACTGCCAAGTCTCCCTACCTCTGCGGTACTGAATGGCCAGAGTGACAACGGCGACACTGAGCAGCAGGGCCAGGGAGACGGCGACGGCGCAGAGCACCAGCTCCAGCTGGCTGCGCGAGGCCAGGCGGCTCAGCAGCGTCCCCGGCCCCTTCCGGAACCCCACCTGGGCAGGAGGAGCAGGACCTGCCATCGCACCATGGGGGGCTGAGCATCACTGCCCCCCTTCCCTTCCCCCACTCCCCAGTGCCTGGCGTGGCTGTATGAGGATGTGGGGACTTGGGCATCCCTGCCCACCAGCCCTGGCGAGCTGGTGGTGGGTGATGGCAGCCCCCCCAAGCCACAAGGAAGGACGATCGTCCAGGCACACTCAGTGCCTCATTTTGGCTGACTCCCAGCACATCCCTGGGGACAGCCATGTCTGGCTTGGCTCCCAACCCTGCTCCCACTGCCCACTTGGTTGCAGGCAGGCCCCAGAGGGTGAGGGTGGGGGCTAGAGATGATGGAGAGGGGAAGGATGGAGGAGCCGGGGCAGAGCTCACCTCCACGCTGTCGGGAGAGGTGCTGCCATCCCCCGCGGGCTCTGGCCCCTCCTCGTCCTGCAGCGTGGCACGCTTGTAGTTGGGCATCTGCTGAGGGAGGGAGCAGGCTGGGGCAGGGGCGTGGGGGTAGCTCTTCCCCGCCCTGCCACACCCTCTGGCTCTTGTGGCAGGGCCGAGTGCCTGCTCAGTGAGTACACAGCCGGGCTGAGGCAGCCCCTGACCCCCCTCAGTGTGCCTGGGCCTCCCTCAGAGGTTGTCCCCAGCCCTGCGTGGCCCTGGAGAGCACAGGGAGAGCTGCTAATGAAGGATTTGGGGGCCGTCACCGGAGCATCCCTCTGCATAGCCATGGCATCAGCCCTGCCGACAGGTGACACATCGCCACGGAGACATGGTCCCCGTCACCAAGCAACGGTTTCCTAGTGCTGCTGTCTCACCCCTCCTCCCCTGACTGGAACTT
Organism: Molothrus aeneus; assembly: GCF_037042795.1. Lineage (NCBI taxonomy): Eukaryota > Metazoa > Chordata > Aves > Passeriformes > Icteridae > Molothrus > Molothrus aeneus. The sequence continues at coordinate 17,107,130 of NC_089655.1, forward strand.
TCCATGCAGATGTGCACCGGTCTGAAACATCTGGAAGTGCTTCCAGCCTCATCATAGCTCTGGGGGTGACCAGGATGCAGGACAGAGTGTGCAAGGGGAGAAGGGGCACTGCAGTGTGTACCAGCCAGCAGGACAGGGTCCCCCGTACTCCTGGCCTTGCCAGGCAGCTTGCACAGATCCAGTCGTGAGGGCTGCTGAGGGCTCAGCCAAGGGGGAGGTGGTGGAGTTGAGCCAGCAGCATTGGAGGGGGGAATAAGCTAGAAGAAAATGATGGAGATTTTGGTGGAAGAGAAACAGCAATGCCGCTGGTTGTGAGCTATCCTCAGGCTTCAGAGCGAATGCCTGGGTGGGTTGCAGCTCACCCTCCATTCTGTGCTGCAGACTAAAGTGAATGCCCAGCCTGCAGGGCTGCTGTCACAGGCCGGGAAGGAGCTGGGGTGGGATGGATGATGGGCAGGGGGGAAAGCAAGGAGAGTGCCTCATGCCCAGCTCTGCCCGCTGCCACACTGCTGGGATAGGGAGGGGGCATCGCCAAGGGCTGCAGCAGGAGGATGGGATTGGCAGGAGATGGCAGGAGCCCCCTACCGGGTCGGGCTCCTGGAAGGTGCTGGCATTAGGAAGGATTGCTCAGCATCCTGAAGGCCCCCCCACCACCCCAGCTCTCCTCAACGTGCTTCTTTCTGCTCCTGGGTGGTCCTCATCCTGGGCAATAGCCAGCACCCCTTCTCCAGCATCTTCTGTGGCATCCTCAAGGCAGGAGCCTATTTCTGGGGCTCCTCCTACCCCCTCTGTAGGGCTGAGACGCATGGGGACAGGGCCCCCTGCCCCCTCCAGAGGTGCTGTCTTGGGGTTCACCCTATGAGCAGCATTACTGTACTCGGTGGAGTGGGGTTTGTGGGGCCATGCCTGAACCACCCCAGTTCCCTCTGCCCAACCCCAGGCAGGGATTTGGAGGGGGTCCTTCTTCCACCACCATGGGGGACAGGGACCCTCTAGCCACTCAGTTCCCTTAGCCCCGACACCAAGCAGCCCCTACATCCCATAGGCTCTCGCCGCCCCCCGTAATCCACCAGTCCCCCCCGCCCTCCCTCCCTCCCTCCCTCTGGTTCCCGAAGCCCCCGCAGCCTTTCCAGCTCCTTGAGTTCTCCAGCCCCTGGGCTCTCCTGTGCCCCGACCCCCTCCTGTCCCCCTCGCCGAGCCCCCCGCCGGTGCCCCCCGTCCCCCCTCCTCCTGCCCTCCTCCCTGCCGCGCCGCTGCCCCGGGCACTCACGGCGTTTCCAAGCTCCTGCAGGGCCACGTTCATCCTGGCCATCCCGGGCCGCCTCCTGCCTAGCTCCGCTCTCCGCCCGGGCCGCGCCGGGCCCCCGCCGCCGCCGCAGCGCCGCCTGCCTCCGCCGCCGCCATGGCCCGCACCGGGCGCCGCGCCGCCGCCAAGACCGGCACCGGGGCTGGGCAGGGATGGGGCCGGGCGGAGATGGGGCCGCGCCGGAGGGATGGAGCCGCGCCGGAGGGATGGAGCCGCAGGGGCTGAGACCGGCGGAGCGCGGACCGCAGGCACCGGGCGGGGGCGACGGGGCCGGCGGCCCGGGGGGGGGCTGGAGCGGGGACCCCGGTGCCCAGCCCAGTGGCACCGCTCAGCTCCGCTCGGCCTGGCCGCCCAGCAGGGTGACCGCCGTGCGCACGGGAGGAGCTCGGCACCGGTATCTGCACTGCCGCTTGCACCCCCTGAGAGCCGCAAAGACACCCGCAGCCTCCCTCAGCGGCACCGGCACCGGCACCGGCACCGGACCGGTGCCCTCACCGGCACGGGCAGCAGAACCCGGGCTCACATCCGGCTGCCCGCAGCGGGCCCCGGCACACGGGGACACAAGGACCGGCTCCTGTCTTCAGCGCTCAGGGGGCACAGCAGCGCCGCACGGTACCGGTCACCGGCAGCGGCCGGTAATGGTGCACAGCGGCAGCAGCACGCCGTGCTCCGGCACGCGGGCACACGCCCGCGCAGCACCCGCACAGGCGGATGGATGCACACACGCACACCGACACCCCGTCCCCGGTACCCAAAGGACGGCACCCCGATGGCACCTTAGGCCCGTGCCACCGCGCACGCACCAGGGGCGCACAGCCGTGCTCAGAGCCTTGGCAGTGAGCAAGGAGAAGGCCGGGGCTGTGCCCAACTTCACATCCTGCCTCGATAGTTCCCAGCGCTGTGTGACCGCCTGTCCGGGACAGGGCGTCCCCGCAGGTCACCCGCCCGGTGCCCGGGGTGCCGCTGTTCCGGGGATGGAAGCGCTCCCCGGGGTGCCGCTGTTCCGGGGATGGAAGCGCTCCCCGGGGTGCCAGGGGGACAGGGTGAAGGCAGCGCCACCTGGCCCAGCTGCGGAGCCGGGGACACAGCACGGAGGGTGTGTGTGAACACAGGGACTGGGGCACCAGGCTGCCCACGGGTGTCTGTGACGTGGGGGTCGCCGCAAGCCTGCCAGCAATGCTGCTTCACTCGCCCAGCTCGGGTGGCAGCGTTGCCCCTGCCAGGGTGGTGGAGCCCCGTGTCCCCAGCTGCCAGTGCAGCAGCCGGTGTCAGCGTCAGTGCCGGTGCCACTGTTGGTGCCAGTGTCAGTGTCAGTACCGGTGTGTCAGTGTCGGTACCGGTGTCAGCGTCAGTGCCGGTGCCATTGTTGGTGCCAGTGCTGGTGTCAATACTGGTGTGTCACTGTCGGTACCGGTGTCAGGGTCAGTGCTGGTGCCAGTGCCGGTGTCGGCGTCGGCATCAGTGTCGATGCCCGTGTCAGTGTCCGTGTCAGTATCGGTGTCGGTGTCATTGTCAATGTCGGTACTGGTTTCAGCGTCAGTGCCGGTGTCATTGTCGGTGCTGGTACCGGTTTCAGTGTCAGTGTCGGTGCCGGTTTCAGTTTCGGTGCTGGTGTCAGTGTCGGTTTCAGTGTCGGCGCCGGTACCGGTTTCAGTGTCAGTGCCGGTACTGGTGCCGGTACCGGTTTCAGTGTCAGTGTCGGTGCCGGTACCGGTTTCAGTGTCGGTGGCGGTGCCGGCGTCCCCGCACGTGGGGCCGCCCCGCCCTTGGCCCCGCCCCCGGCGCGCGGCCGTGCCGTCACGGCGTTGCGCAGGCGCGGTGCGGCGGAAGCGCGGCCGGGTGAACATGGACGCGGGCGGTGGCGGCGGACAGAGCCGGGTGCAGGGCGGCCCCGGGGCGGGCGGCGACGAGAAACCCACGCCGCCTTGGGGCCGGGACCGCCGGGACCCGCCCTCCGGGCCCGAGAAAGAGCAGGAGCTGGTGAGTGCCGCTGCGCCGCAGGCCGCAGCTGAGTCACGGCCCGTTCGGGCCGCGTCACCGGCGGGGCAGGACGTCATCCCGCGTCACGGGGCTGGCCGGCATCCCTCCGGGAGCGGGACGTCATCCCGCGTCACGGCGGCGGCCAGCATCCCTCCGGGGACTCCCTCCAGCGTGGGCATGTGACGGCAGCGAGGGGTTCCCCCCGGCGGGGCCCCGGCGCGTCATGGGGTGCCCGCGTGACGCCATTGAGGGCTCCCATTCCTGGGCGGGGGGCTCGGCGGCCTCAGAGGAGCGTTGGTGGGGGAAGCCGTGGTGTAACCGGGGGGTGTGTGTGTGACACTATGGAGGCACTATGGAGGGATCCCCGCTTTGCCCGGCATGGCGGTGACCTTGGCTCTGGGGGTCCCCGTGGGCTGGGGGACACAGTCTGTGGGTCAAGAGGCTGCTGTCAGTGGGGTGCCCCCGCTGGGCTGTGACCTGACGTGCTCCTCTCTGTGGGGTTGTTTTCATACAGCACAGAATAATAGGGGAGGTGCATCTCACACCCCAGGAATGGGTGGTTTCTTAGGGAAGGTATCCTCAGTAATGTGAGCATTGCTCCATCCTGACAGCACTGGGGCAGGGTGGTGCCCTGAGCAATGAGTGCATCACTTTGTCCTGGTACCCCTGTGGCTTGGGGTGACATCCCTGCCTCTGTCACACTGAGACTTCCTGTGCTCTGCACCCTTAACTCTGCTTTCTCCTGTGCATTTCGGCAGTCTGAGGAGGACAAGCAGCTGCAGGATGAGCTGGAGATGTTGGTGGAGCGCCTGGGGGTGAGTCTGTGCTGTGTCCCTCAGCAAGATGTCCTGGCCAGGATTTGACTCTGTCTCTTGCATGGCTGTTCCTCGTGCGGTGGAAATGGGGGATTTTACCTTGAGTGGGGTGGGCCCCTGCTTGTCTGCTGTGATCTGTCCCCCAGCCTTGTTGCCTGTCTGACCTGTGCCCAAGGGACCTCTGTGTCCCTGATGTGAGAGAAGCTTTCTAACCTGCTGTGCCCTCCTTTTCCAGCTCTTGGGCTGAAGGAGGCAGCCCAGGGTGGGGGACTATTCTGCTAAGAGCCATGGCTGTGTTTGGGGGGGCTGGTGAGGTGGTGGCTCAGGAACCAGCCCCTGACAGGCAGCTTCCCTCTGCAGGAGAAAGACACGTCACTTTACCGCCCAGCCCTGGAGGAGCTGAGGAGGCAGATCCGCTCTTCCACCACCTCCATGACCTCCGTTCCCAAACCCCTCAAGTTCCTACGGCCCCATTATGGCAAGCTGAAGGAGATCTATGAGAACATGGCTCCAGGAGAGAACAAGGTAGAAACTCTTGGCTCCACCATCCCATGTGACTGAGGGGACAGTGCTGGGGCAGGCAATCACAGAGCCCTCTGGACCCTGGGATCTTACAGCACTCTCTGTGACTTGCTCCAGAGGATTATAACTTGTCAGGACGGTACTTTTGCCACCTGTGGTGGTTTGCAGGCACAGGGAGGGTGTTGTGTCCCTGGCTGCCCCTGGTTCTCTGTGCCTGGCCTGTGTCTGGAGCTCTGCACTCTTTCTGCAGCGCTTTGCAGCAGACATCATTTCTGTCCTGGCCATGACCATGAGTGGGGAGCGTGAGTGTCTCAAGTACCGGCTGGTGGGCTCCCAAGAGGAGCTGGCATCCTGGGGGCATGAATATGTCAGGTAAGCCTGTGGGGGACCAGAGGGGATGGATAAGGGCTCAGGGGAATTTCCTGGAATGCTTTAGCTCTGGCCTGACTGGGATGTGTCTTGACTAGCTGGTCATGTGTTCAGCTGCCACTATCACACCTGCACATGTGTCGCTTCATGCTCTATTCATGATAGTTTTCTGGCTGCAGAGGTCTTGCTGCTGTGGCCTCTGAAATATCTGGTCTTAACCCCATTTCTCCTATAAGGTCTGCAGAATGCAGAACCTCCGTAAACAGCACACAGCCCTGGCTAACTGGGAGCAGCTGCTCCCTGTTCTCATGGCTCAGCGAAACTGATTTTTGTAGTGGTGATGTCCCTTTGTTCCTGCAGGCACTTGGCAGGAGAGGTGGCCAAGGAGTGGCAGGAGATTGATGAAGCTGACAAGGCTCAGAGGGACACGCTCCTCACCCTGGTCAAGGAGATCGTCCCCTACAACATGGCCCACAACGCAGAGCACGAGGCCTGTGACCTGCTCATGGAGATAGAGCAGATGGACATGCTGGAGAAGTACATCGATGACAATGCCTACTCCAAAGTGTGCCTCTACCTGACCAGGTGAGGGGGCTTGGCAGGCTGAGGTGCTGGCTGGGGCCTGATCGCTGTGGGGCCAAGGTTGCCTGATCTGGTTGTCACCCTCATGTCTGTCTCCTCCTTAAGCTGTGTGAGCTACGTCCCAGAGCCCGAGAACTCGGCTCTCTTGCGCTGTGCCCTGGGCATCTTCCGCAAATTCAATCGCTACCCTGAAGCCCTGCGCCTGGCTCTGATGCTCAATGATGTGGAGCTGGTGGAGGACATCTTCACTTCCTGCAAAGATGTGTAAGCAGAGATGTTCCCTGCCCTCTGCAGCCTTTGCTCATCCTGGTAGGGCAAAGCTCCCCATCTGGGCAGAGATAGGTTGGATCTGTCACTGTTAGAGGTATCTGAGGGTTTGGATTGAGACTCCTGTCCCTGAAATGAGGATGGGCAGGAGTGGGTCATGTCTGTATGCCCTGGGCAGGGCAGGTTGGCTCACTGCTTGGTGAACCTGTGTTTGTCCTGGGGCTTGCTGGGTTCTGGGCACTCAGGAAACCCCTCCCCTCTGCACAGAGTTGTCCAGAAGCAGATGGCCTTTATGCTGGGTCGCCATGGGGTCTTCCTGGAGCTGAACGAGGATGTGGAAGAGTACGAGGACTTAACAGAGATCATGTCCAATGTCCAGCTCAACAGCAATTTCCTGGCCTTAGCCAGAGAGGTGAGCATCTCAGCTGGGTAAAGCACCCTGGGCTACCTCTAGCTGTGGCTGCCCTGGCTGCCAGGCTCTGTGGCAAGATTTGAGAAGAAATCCATCATCCCTATGATTTGGGCCAGACACCTCCTGGAGAGGTTGCCATTGTAGGATGTGCTGGCCAGGAGGTAACCCCCTTCTCCCTTGTCTTTGCAGCTGGACATCATGGAGCCTAAAGTGCCAGATGATATTTACAAAACCCACCTGGAGAATAACCGTAAGGGCTTGTGTTGTGGCTTTTATGGTCCCTGCCTGTGTGGAGTTCTTGAGGCTGCCAAGCACTTCTGAGCCTGTGTGGTCAGATGTGTATCTGAGGTGGGCAGATGGCCTGCCCATGGTCTCTGGCCTGTGCATTTGGGTTTCTCCTTCCTGCTGGTGATGAGACAAGTCCTCATACCCCTACAGTGTGGGATGGCTGCATGTTGAGGGCTGGCAGGGCTTCTGTTGTTGCTTTCCTCACCGTGTCATTGTTCCACAGGGTTTGGGGGAAGTGGTTCCCAAGTGGACTCAGCCCGGATGAATTTGGCCTCGTCCTTTGTGAATGGCTTTGTGAATGCTGCCTTTGGACAGGACAAGCTGCTGACAGATGATGGCAATAAATGGTTGTACAAGAACAAGGATCATGGTGAGTTAGCTGGCTGGGCAGGGCTGGAGGTGCCTCTAGGCTTGGGGTTACCACCCTGTCCCTTTTGGGGTAGGGGTGCCTGAGCTGGCCTATGTCCCTGGCTACTGCAAGCCCCAGACTGGGCACATCATTTGAGGCCTGATGAGGGCCTTTCTTCCCTGCAACCACAGGGATGCTGAGTGCTGCAGCCTCGCTGGGCACAATCCTGCTGTGGGACGTGGACGGGGGGCTCACACAGATCGACAAGTACCTGTACTCCTCCGAGGATTACATCAAGGTCAGTGACAGGTCGTGGCTCTGTGTCTGCATGGGGCCATGAGCTGAGTGTGCAGCTGGCTGAGGAATGGTCCTTGCTTTGGTCCCCTGTGCAGCTCAGCTCCTGCACAGAGAAGGGTTGGATGCCCTGTGTCCCAGGCTTTTGAGCAGCTCACAGTGAGGTGCTGGTCTCTTGGGGACTGCCTGAAGCACCTGTGGGGCTCTCCTTGTCACAGAGCTATGAGCTTTGGATATCTCAGCTTGATCCAGAGTGGCATTGCCCACTTCATACCAACTTGCCCATCCCGGGTAGTGGGTGTGATGTGTGAGGTGACATCAGTCACTGGCTGGCAGGGAGTTTTGTGTGTTGGTGGCTAGTGTGTGATGGTGCTTCTGCCTTGCAGTCTGGAGCCCTCCTGGCCTGTGGCATCGTCAACTCAGGGGTGAAAAATGAGTGTGACCCTGCCCTGGCCCTCCTGTCTGACTATGTCCTCCACAACAGCAACACCATGAGGATTGGAGCCATTTTTGGGTAAGGGCCTGGCCCCAGCCTCCCTGTGCTGCACAGGGTGGTGCAGCTCCTCCCTCACACCCCCCTGGACTCTCTGCAGGCTGGGACTGGCTTATGCAGGCTCCAACCGTGAGGATGTCCTGACTTTGCTGTTGCCTGTGATGGGAGACTCCAAGTCCAGCATGGAGGTAGGGCACGAGGCAGGGTTTGCCTGTGATTCCTGCTTCCCCATCCAGTGCCCCAGAGCTCCTGGGAATACAGGCACTGACTGCAGCCATCTTGAGCTCCAAGAGCAAGGCCACATGTCCCTGCTCAGCACTGTGCTGTGCCAGAAGAGCATGGCCCTATTTTCCTTAGCTGAGCTGCTGCCACAATGGCATTGCAGTGGATTTAGGAGGGTAGGAAACCATCAGGTCTTCCAGTAGCCTAGATTTTCATAGGAAGTGGAGACCAAGGGTACCTAGTGCTATAGGCCAGCTTACTTTGAGCTGTCCCTGTGTATGACATGGCTCTTTCCTCCTTCCCTAGGTGGCTGGTGTGACTGCCCTGGCCTGTGGAATGATATCAGTGGGCTCTTGCAATGGGGATGTCACCTCGACTATCCTCCAGACTATCATGGAGAAATCAGAGACAGAACTGAAGGACACCTATGCCCGGTGGCTGCCACTTGGCCTGGGCTTGAACCACTTGGGTAAGGCTGGGCAGTGCCAGTGGCTCACGGGGTGGGAGCTTCCCTCCATGCTGTCCTTTAACCACTATGCCTTCCTTGACAGGGAAGGGAGAGGCAATTGAGGCCATCTTGGCAGCACTGGAGGTGGTGTCAGAGCCATTCCGCAGCTTTGCCAACACGCTGGTGGATATCTGTGCTTATGCGGGTGAGTTGGGCTGGTTGAGGTGAGGGGAGGCAGGAACAGGTCCAGGGTCCTCTGCCTGCTGATCCTGGCCCTCCACTTTCTGCCCAGGCTCAGGGAACGTCTTGAAGGTGCAACAGCTCCTGCACATCTGCAGTGAGCATTTTGACTCCAAGGAGAAAGAGGAGGACAAGGACAAAAAGGACAAGAAAGAGAAGGAGAAGAAAGAGAGCTCAGCTGACATGGGTGCTCACCAGGTGGGGAAATATGGGCTGGGGTTTGTGTTCCTGGAGCAGGAACTGGCTTTGGAAGGGTTCCTAAGGCCCTTCCCCCTAGGCCTCGGGTGGGCACAGAGGCTTAAGAACTTGGGTGTTGGGCTGGGTGCTCCCTGCCCAGTGCTCAGGGCCTGTGTCCCCCCCTGCAGGGCGTGGCGGTGCTGGGGATCGCGCTCATTGCCATGGGCGAGGAGATCGGGGCAGAGATGGGCCTGCGCACGTTCGGCCACCTGGTGAGTGTCACCAGGGGGACAGCACAGAGCTGGGAAGGGACCTCAGAGTAGAAACTGGGTATTGCCTGACATCTCAGTAGACCTTGCTGCGCTTGGTGGTCTGAGTCTAACACCCACCTCCCCTCTGTGCAGCTGCGGTACGGGGAGCCCACCCTTCGCCGTGCCGTGCCCCTGGCATTGGCTCTTATCTCAGTCTCCAACCCCCGGCTCAACATCCTCGATACCCTCAGCAAGTTCTCCCATGACGCTGACCCCGAGGTCTCCTACAACTCCATCTTTGCCATGGGCATGGTGGGCAGTGGTAAGCCTGGGGATGGCCTGGTTTGGGATTTGTTTGGGGGGAAAGGTGAGAGACCCGTGCCTTGTACACTACTCTGCCTGTGCCTCCTTGTTCCCAGGTACGAACAACGCCCGGCTGGCAGCAATGCTGCGGCAGCTGGCCCAGTACCATGCCAAAGACCCCAACAACCTCTTCATGGTGCGGTTGGCCCAGGTGATGATACTGTGCTCACTGCTTGTGTGTGGAAGGGGAAGTTTGGGGTCCCTGCCCTGGGTGTGGGAGGAGAGTGGTGTCCTGGGGGTGTCACCCTCTCCTGAGGGTAGGGCTGGGAGTCCCAGGTTCCTCCATCACTCTTTCATGTACTTTCTCTGCCACACCAGGGCCTGACTCATCTGGGCAAGGGGACACTCACCCTATGCCCATACCACAGCGATCGCCAGCTCATGAGCCAGGTGGCTGTGGCTGGGCTGCTGACCGTCCTTGTGTCCTTCCTGGATGTGCGCAACAGTGAGTGCTGCTGGCTCTGTCCCCCCAGTTCTCTCTGCCCTGCAGCATGGGCATTGCTCAGCCCCTTTATTTCTGTCTTCCCTCCAGTTATCCTGGGCAAGTCCCACTACATTCTCTATGGCCTTGTTGCTGCCATGCAGCCCCGCATGCTGGTCACCTTCGATGAGGAGCTGCGGCCTCTGCCCGTGTCGGTTCGGGTAGGACAGGTAAGGGACAGCCAGGGCTGGGGAGGGGCTGTGCTGATGTCCCTCTGTGTCCCTGGCATTGATCTCACTCTCTCTCTCTCAGGCTGTGGATGTGGTGGGCCAGGCAGGGAAGCCCAAAACCATCACTGGCTTCCAGACTCACACAACCCCAGTGCTGCTGGCACACGGAGAGCGGGCAGAGCTGGCCACAGAGGAGCACGTGCCTGTGACGCCCATCCTGGAGGGATTTGTTATCCTACGCAAGAACCCCAACTACGACGTTTGAGCCAAGGGGAAGCTGGGGGGTGGGTAGGTGGTTTGGGAGGGGAGGGGAAAACCCTAGTTTGTTTTTGTTACTGAGAGTCAAGGAAATAAACTATGTGGAGACTAGTGCTGCCCTCTTTTCCTTGCCTGGGAGCGTGGGCTGGGCTCTTAGCCCTCGCTCCTCCTCCCTACTTCCCCGACTCACCGCAGCTCCTCGGCTGGTGCCCAAGGCTACCCTGGTGACACCTTTAAATAGAAAAGGCAGAGGCTTCATCAACGAGTCCCGTGATTCTTCTGCAGGGCTCGGGAGAGCAGCACACCCGGTGCGTCGGCCGGTTGGTGACTGGGGCTCAGCATACTCTGAGTGGATTGCCTAAAGCGCAGAAACAGGAACAGATGCTTAGAGTTGCACCAGAAAGCGAGACTGGAGCAATAACAACTGCTTCTGTATGCTACTCAATGCTCACCTTGCCCAGCTCACCTTGACTGCTGATATCCAGCTTTACCTCCTAAAAAGAAAAAGAACAGAGCTGTAACAGAGTCACACTTTACACTCCCCCTGCAGAGACAAACAGTGACTGACCTGCTCGGGGGAACCTCCTCACCCGGGATGGGTGGATGGATTATGCCCTGGATTTTATCCTTCTGCATCTGAAAGAAAGTGAGGACAAAAGTCAGAGGGCTGCAGGATAACTTCACAGCTCCAAACATCTTGTGTCTATCTAGGAATATCATCTGGAGTCTGGCAACACCCCACAAACTGCAAGTCCCTATTGCAGCAGCCTCTGTGGCAGGGCAGAGCAGCTCCGGCACAAATATGTGCAGACACCCATGACACACAACCTGACAAATGGGGGGACGTTAAACATGACACATTATGCTTGTGGTGAGGGCCTTGAGGGGAAAAGGCAAAAGGGCCCCCAAAGACGCACTAGGTAACACGGTACACTGGACAACACAACATGGACTGGAACTGTTCTGCGCTGCCCGCCTGAAAGCTACCATCAAAAGTAGAGCCTCTCCCTTTAGCTGTCCTAAGAGGCCCCTTCCCCAGAAGATTACTTTTCCTTCTGCTAATTTTTAAATCTGTCCCAGGAACTCCCAACCCACTACTCTCCCATTATCCCATCTCCAGGCCGTGGCCCTGACTTATCTTTTGGATGATCAGTGATGTGGATCCACATTGCACCTGAAATGAGTCTGCCTCAGAGGGCCCCATGATCGCCCGTTACCCTCTCGGTCAGCTACAATAAAGAAAACCAAAACCAGAGTACAGAGTTATGTGGGCCAAATCCCAGCAAGTCAGCTACTTGCCCTCTCCTGAATGTGCCTGGCTCCTTCAGGCTCCAGCTTCATCCTGATTCCAAGGCTGTGGCCATTATTATTATTATGAGTGGCACCTGGGTTAGAGAAAGGCAAAGTTAAATGGCATTCCTGTGAGTGCAGTGGATGACCTTGTGTGCTGTAAGACATGTGAATGCCTCTGCTACGCTTCTAAAAAGCCTTGGGGGTGGGGGGGCCTCAAATAAGCACCCTTTCTCACCCTGCTGCCTTCAAAACCACCCCCCCATCAATAACTCCTAACTGGATACCTGCTCACCCTCCCTCTCCTAGTCACAATCCTCAACTCACCTGAAGCCTCAATCTCAAACATCATCTTTGACACTGGGCAGATCCCTCTTGTGACACGATGAATCTGCTGAAAAAAGCGGTGTAATTGACACAACCTGGAGTCTCTGGACGCTGCACTCCTCCAAAAAAAAATACAAAACAAAATAAGAACAAAACCAGAAATTACAAATGTACTTTACCACCCCTAAACACAAAACCCAAAACTGTGAACTTAAATACTCCCTATATTCCATGCTGTTTTCTTCACAGTATCTTCAAAGCCTCTGTTGCTTTAGATGCCCAGAAACACCTGTTGAAAACAAGCTGAGATAAGCTGAAAGAGCCTCTTCACTGAAATGACAGGAGATCTCTTATCACAGCACATCCCAGAGAGGGAATGGAGCCCCTGAGCAAAGGCTGGGGTTAATACACCCCTGATGGTGCCTGCCTCTTGTTCCCATGGCACCCAGGAAAAGGGAGGGGGCTGATCCCACCGGGTATAAAAGCCCTCAGAGCAGCTGCAGCAGTTTGGCTCCTCTGACTCAAATTCAAGGGGAGTAAAGGGCTTGTTGTAAAAGAAAACTCTTCAGAAAAATAACAGCACTTTCTTTTTTGCAACAACTACTTGGAGTAAAAGGGCAGAAAACTGGTAAGAAATAAAACTTTCTGTTTAGGCAGCATAACTAGATAAATTGGGTAATTTGCTGTTACCTTACATAATTATTCCTTAGTGGCTACTAAGTAGTACTTCACATGTGACTGAGCTGGGTGGAGAAGAATGCTAATGATATGAATAGTCTAAGTCTCCTTGGGACCTCTAATTAGGCCTATCTACATTATAAGTAAAAATAAGAAAAATAAAAGCTTCCCAGGCAGTGTAAGGGTTAAGTGCATGCCAGGCTCACCCTGCTCTGAGATATATGGTGCTATGGCACAGAAAGAAGGGCCCTGAAATGTAGTTTTAAACCCTTAAAATGCTGAAAAAGGCAGAGCTTCCTTCCAGTGAACCCCTTAAACAGAGGAAATGGGGCAGTTGCCTCTACTGAAACTAATACAATGGCTAATAAATAGCTTCTGCCCTTTAATTTATTCTCCTTAAGTACTGTGAAAAGAGGGGTTTTCCTCATTTTAAATCTCTCCAGTAATGAAAAAAGAGGGATTTTTCCCTCAGTTCAAACTCTTATGGAGGGATAGCTGGGCTTCTCCCTCAATTTAGGCCTCAGGACAACAAAAAGGGGCTGGCTACCCTTAATTCAAACCCATAAGAAACATTGTCAATATTTTCCCCTTCTACTTAAACTGGAAAATAATAGAAAATGAGGACTCCCTGTCAATTAACACCCCTAACAGCATAGAAAAGGCAGGGATTCTTTCAACTGAGACCATTAAAATTGAAGGGGAAGCAGAGTCCCTCCCAGTTTGAACACAAAAATTAAAGGAAAACGAAGCTTTTTCCCTTTTTTCTAAACCCTTTTTCTCCTAATAACCCCTCTCCCTTCTGGGAGTGCTGTGGAGGGTCTGGGGGCTCTGGGGAGGGACTGACACAGTAAAAGGGGAAAGTTGAAAGCCCTCTCCTGGAACGCCAAATGCTGCCTGGCCTGCTCAGATGCTGCCCCTTGGCAAAAGGGGAAGACAAAATGCCAACTGTACCTCCTGAGTGGGGTAAAAATAATGAGGAGGGGAATAAACACATAAATAATTATCGTAATTACATAATCAAAGGAATAAATGAGACAGCTTATCAAAGGTGAAATGCAAAAAAAAAAAAAAGGTTTTTAAGGGACAGCTTTTAGAGGGGAAAGAAGAAACTTCAACTAAATAGATCAACAAACTTAAATAGGAAAATGGTCCTAAGTAAGCGGAAGATCTGAAAATCTTTAAAGAGATGGGCACAGAGGAGGAATAGAGAGGTCATAAGCTCTAATTTTTTGGGGGGGACAAATACCATCTGGAGCCTGTGATAACTTTAAAAGTGGGTCCCCAAGAAGAAGAATTGGAATTTTTAATAGACATAGGGGCAGAGAGAACCTGCCTGTTAAATATTCAAAAAAGTTATAGTGTGAGCAAACATATAGTGAAAGTAACAGGGGCAAAAAGAGAAAGTTTTACATTTCTGGTCATTAAAGATGTAGTAATTGAGGGAAGAAACTAAAATTTGGATGGGAGATGTCTTATTGGTCCCAGGGGCGGGTAGCAATTTATTGAGAAGAGTCTTACAAGTGCAATTAAGAATAGGAGTTATATCAGAAAATGGGAAGATGACAGCTAGAGTTTTAAAATTAGGCCAAGAGGATGAAGAAAAAAAAAAAAAACAAACTACAAAGAAGTTTGGGCTGGAGAAGGAAATAGGGGAGGATTAAATATCGACCCCATAAGGGTTACAACTGAGAGAGAAGATTGTCCCATAGGTGTACGTCCGTATCCTGTATCTTTAGAAGGACGGGAAGGTTTGAAGCCAGTAATAGAAGGACTAATAAAGGATGGGGCATTAGAACCTTGTATGTCTCCTCATAATATCCCTATTCCCCCAGTAAAGTCTGATGTGAGTTATAGACTAGTACAAGATTTAAGGGAGGTTAATAAAAGAACTCAGACTCACTACCCAGTGCTAAAATATCTTAGACACTTAATAAATAAAAGTAGCTAGAAAACCAACCATGAGAAAATTGCAAGAATTTTATTCATTCTCCCTCCATCTTCCAAGAGAGAGATCAGAAAATTACCTAGATTATTGAAATATTATAGATTGAGGGGTACACACAAGTAGCAAAATTTGTGTATGAAAAAAATTGACAGAAGGAGATGATATAAAACAGACCAAAGAATATATTGTGAAATTAAAAGAGTTAGGTTAAAACTAGCCTAAGTACCAGCTTTTAAGGATTTTTCTAACCTTTGTTAAAAAAATCCTTTATCATTTACACATAAATACAGAAAATGGAGTAGCTCATAAAATTTTAATTCAAGAGTAAGGAAGAGTAGAAAAATATCTAGTAGCTTATATATCAAAGATGTTAGACTCAGTAAGCCACAGCTAGCCAGTAGGTATTTAAGTTATAAGAGCTACTACCTACTAAAAGAAAGTTGTAAGCTTACTTTTGGAAGTAAATTAGTTGGGTTCACCTCTACCGTCTGAGGTGTGTTGAATCAAAAAAAAAAAAAAAAGACCAAAAAAACCAGGTAAAAAGAGAAGAAAGAGAGAAGTTGAAGTAGAGAGGTGGTTAGCAAACTCTGAGATGTTAGAATGTGATGACATCTTGGTGCTAGAAGAGAGCAGAAGTGTGAATGCTGTGGTGCCGTGTACAGACCCGGTGGCGGCGGAAGCGGCGTGCCAGGGCACAGGGATGCCGGCTGTGGCTGGACAGCGGCATGCAGCGGCTCGGAACCGGGACCGGGCTGCACCAAAGCTGCGGCCAAAAGCAGTGGGGGGGGGGTGGCAGCGGCGCGGAGTGATATCGCTGGTGCGGGAGTTGTAGCAGGCGGGATGGGGGGTGCGGAGCTGCGGCCGTGGAGAGGAACGCCGGGACGTCCGTGGTTGCAGGAGGCGGTGGAGCCGCGCCGTCCAGCACCTCTGAAGCGGGAGAATGCGGGGAGGAAGGGACGGCTCGGCCCGCCATGCAGCGGCGGCGGCGGGAGCGGGGAAGCGTCCATGAGCGGTGGTGGGGCGGCCTCGTCAGCGGGAGATGATCCCGGGGTGGCAGGAGGGGCGGCGTGGAGGCGGCGGGAGGTGCTGTGGAGAGGCCATGCACGGCTGGAGCGCGGCGTGCAGCCGCCGGGGGCTGGGGTGGCTGCTGGCCCGGCGGGCAGGGGCGGCGCTGGCGGGAGGCTGCGCTGGAGCCGCGGCAGGAATGGCAGAGAGAGGACGCAGCCACCGGTGCGGACGCGGCGGCGCTGGCACGGGGTGGCTGGGCACAGGGGGCGCTGGGGACGCAGCGCGGCCGCGCCCACCGTGCGCGGCAGCGCGGCTGCGCCCGGCGCGCTCGGCAGCGCGTGGCACCGCAGAGCCGGGAGCCGCAGGGAACTGTAAAGACGCCGCAGCGGCGGGACTTGGGCCACCATCGGCCCCGCTGTGTCGGCGAGGAGGGCGTGGGGGGGGCAGGAGCGGCTGCACTCGCTGGTAGCCGGGGGGGGGGCGGGGAGTGGCAGAATCAGCAGGGGCAGGTAGGGGGAGGAGTCGCGGTGACGCCAGTGGGCGGGATTGAGGGCGGGGCCCACAGTAGTCGAGACAGCCCGGACCGACGCGATGACAAAGGCAGGGATGGCCGGAGCGGTGGGTGGCAGTCGGGCTTTACGGCACAGTTTTGCGACAGTCGCGCTTTACGGCACCTTTTACGACAGTCGCGCTTTACGGCAGTTTTGCGACAGTCGCGCTTTACGGCACCTTTTACGACAGTCGCGCTTTACGGCACCTTTTACGACAGTCGCGCTTTACGGCACCTTTTACGACAGTTTTACGACAGTCGCGCTTTACGGCAGTTTTACGACAGTCGCGCTTTACGGCACCTTTTACGACAGTTTTACGACAGTCGCGCTTTACGGCAGTTTTACGACAGTCGCGCTTTACGGCAGTTTTACGACAGTCGCGCTTTACGGCACCTTTTACGACAGTTTTACGACAGTCGCGCTTTACGGCAGTTTTACGACAGTCGCGCTTTACGGCACCTTTTACGACAGTTTTACGACAGTCGCGCTTTACGGCAGTTTTGCGACAGTCGCGCTTTACGGCATCTTTTACGACAGTCGCGCTTTACGGCACCTTTTACGGCAGTCGCGCTTTACGGCACCTTTTACGGCAGTCGCGCTTTACGGCACCTTTTACGACAGTCGCGCTTTACGGCACCTTTTACGACAGTCGCGCTTTACGGCAGTTTTACGACAGTCGCGCTTTACGGCAGTTTTACGACAGTCGCGCTTTACGGCACCTTTTACGACAGTTTTACGACAGTCGCGCTTTACGGCAGTTTTGCGACAGTCGCGCTTTACGGCAGTTTTACGACAGTCGCGCTTTACGGCACCTTTTACGACAGTCGCGCTTTACGGCACCTTTTACGACAGTCGCGCTTTACGGCAGTTTTACGACAGTCGCGCTTTACGGCAGTTTTACGACAGTCGCGCTTTACGGCACCTTTTACGACAGTTTTACGACAGTCGCGCTTTACGGCAGTTTTGCGACAGTCGCGCTTTACGGCAGTTTTACGACAGTCGCGCTTTACGGCACCTTTTACGACAGTCGCGCTTTACGGCACCTTTTACGACAGTTTTACGACAGTCGCGCTTTACGGCAGTTTTACGACAGTCGCGCTTTACGGCACCTTTTACGACAGTCGCGCTTTACGGCACCTTTTACGACAGTCGCGCTTTACGGCAGTTTTGCGACAGTCGCGCTTTACGGCACCTTTTACGACAGTCGCGCTTTACGGCACCTTTTACGACAGTTTTACGACAGTCGCGCTTTACGGCAGTTTTGCGACAGTCGCGCTTTACGGCATCTTTTACGACAGTCGCGCTTTACGGCACCTTTTACGGCAGTCGCGCTTTACGGCACCTTTTACGGCAGTCGCGCTTTACGACAGTTTTACGACAGTCGCGCTTTACGGCAGTTTTGCGACAGTCGCGCTTTACGGCACCTTTTACGACAGTTTTACGACAGTCGCGCTTTACGGCAGTTTTGCGACAGTCGCGCTTTACGGCACCTTTTACGACAGTCGCGCTTTACGGCACCTTTTACGACAGTCGCGCTTTACTGCACCTTTTACGACAGTTTTACGACAGTCGCGCTTTACGGCAGTTTTGCGACAGTCGCGCTTTACGGCACCTTTTACGACAGTCGCGCTTTACGGCACCTTTTACGACAGTCGCGCTTTACGGCAGTTTTGCGACAGTCGCGCTTTACGGCACCTTTTACGACAGTCGCGCTTTACGGCACCTTTTACGACAGTCGCGCTTTACTGCACCTTTTACGACAGTTTTACGACAGTCGCGCTTTACGGCAGTTTTGCGACAGTCGCGCTTTACGGCACCTTTTACGACAGTCGCGCTTTACGGCAGTTTTGCGACAGTCGCGCTTTACGGCACCTTTTACGACAGTCGCGCTTTACGGTAGTTTTTATTTTGAATTTTTCTATTTTTCAAGCTTTTTATATTATTTTTAGGGTTTTTTTGATTTTTAAATTTTTTTCTATTTTTAAAGCTTTTTATTTTATTTTTAAATTTTTTTATTCGATTTTTATTTTTAATTTTTTCTATTTTTGAGGCTGTTTATTTTATTGTTTAATTTTTTAATTCTATTTTTATTTTTAATTTTTCGATTTTTAAAGCTGTTTATTTTTAATTTTAATTTTTGATTTTTATTTTTATTTTGAATTTTTCTATTTTTAAAGCTTTTTATATTATTTTTAATTATTTTATTCGATTTTTATTTTTATTTTTTCTATTTTTAAAGATTTTAAATTTTTTTAATTCAATTTTTATTTTGAATTTTTCTATTTTTCAAGCTTTTTATATTACTTTTAATTTTATTTTTATTCGATTTTTAAAATTTTTTTCTATTTTTAAAGCTTTGTATTTTGTTTTTTTGATTATTTATTTTTTATTCGAATTTTAATTTTAAGTTTTCTATCTTTAAAGCTTTTTATTTTGTTTTTTTCGATTTTTATTTTGACGTTTTCTATTTTTAAAGCTTTTTCTATTATTTTTAATTTTATTTTTTATTCGATTTTTATTTTTAATTTTTTTTAACTTTTTATTTTGTTTTTCTAAATTTTTTATTCTAATTTTAAATTTATATTTTCTATTTTTGAGGCTTTCGATTTTATTTTTAATTTTATTTTTTATTCGATTTTTATTTTTAATGTTTTTAAGCTTTTTTGTTTTTTTTTTAATTTTATTTTTTATTCTATTTTTTTTCTATTTTTAAAGCTTTTTATTTTGTTTTTTTAATTTTATTTTTTATTTGATTTTTATTTTGAATTTTTCTATTTTTAAAGCTTTTTTTATTTTTTAATTTTATTTTTATTTGATTTTTATTTTTAATTTCTTGATTTTTAAAGCTTTTTATTTTGTTTTTAAAATTTTTTTTAATTTTTATTTTTAATTTTTCTATTTTTAATCCTTTTTATTTGTTTTTTATTTTGTTTTTTAAATTTTCTATTTTTAAAGCTTTTTGTTTTATTTTTCTTTTTAATTTTTGATTTTTTTTATTTTGAATTTTTCTATTATTTAAGCTTTTTATATTATTTTTTTTTCTTCGATTTTTATTTTTAATTTTTCTATTTTTAAAGATTTTAAATTTTTTTAATTCAATTTTTATTTTGAATTTTTCTATTTTTCAAGCTTTTTATATTATTTTTTTATTTTATTTTTTATTCGATTTTCATTTTTAATTTTTTTTAAGCTTTTTATTTTTTTTCTAATTTTATTTTTATTCGAATTTTAATTTTATTTTTTCTATTTTTGAGTTTTTTTTTTTTAATTTTTCTATTTTTAAAGCTTTTTATTTTGTTTTTAATATTATTTTTATTCAATTTTTATTTTGAATTTTTCTATTTTTAAAGTTTTTTATTTTGTTTTCCTAATTTTATTTTTTATTCGAATTTTAATTTTAATTTTTCTATCTTTAAAGCTTTTTATTTTGTTTTTTTCGATTTTTATTTTGAATTTTTCTATCTTTAAAGCTTTTTATTTTTAAATTTTTTTTATTCGATTTTTATTTTTAATTTTTCTATTTTTAAAGATTTTAATTTTTTTATTTGATTTTTATTTTTAATTTTTCTATTTTTAAAGCTTTTTATATTATTTTTTAATTTTCTTTTTTATTCGATTTATTTTTAATTTTTTTAAGCTTTTTATTTTGTTTTTCTAATTTTTTTAATTCTAATTTTAAATTTAATTTTTCTATTTTTGAGGCTTTTAATTTTATTTTTTAATTTTATTTTTTAATTTTTATTTTGAATTTTTCTATTTTAAAAGCTTTTTAGTTTGTTTTCTTAATTTTATTTTTTGATTTTTTTTAGTTTTTCTATTTTTAAAGATTTTAAATTTTTTTATTCGATTTTTTAAAAATTTTTTTCTATTTTTAAAGCTTTTTATTTTGTTTTTTTAATTTAATTTTTTATTTGATTTTTATTTTTAATTTTTCTATTGTTGAGGCTTTTTATTTTTTAATTTTTTAATTTTTAATTTTATTTTTATTTTCTCTATTTTTAAAGCTTTTTATTTTGCTTTTTTAATTTTAATTTTTGATTTTTATTTTTCATTTTTCTATCTTTAAACCTTTTTATTTTGATTTTTTCAGTTCATTTTTTATTCGAATTTTATGTTTAATTTTTCTATCTTTAAAACTTTTTATTTTGTTTTTTTAATTTTATTTTGTATTTGATTTTTATTTTTAATTTTTCTATTTTTAAAGCTTTTTATTTTGTTTTTTAAATTTTTTTTAATTTTTATTTTTAATTTTTCTGTTTTTAATCCTTTTTATTTGTTTTTTATTTTGTTTTTTAAATTTTCTATTTTTAAAGCTTTTTATTTTATTTTTCTTTTTAATTTTTGATTTTTTTTATTTTGAATTTTTCTATTATTTAAGCTTTTTATATTATTTTTATTTTTTTCTTCGATTTTTATTTTTAATTTTTCTATTTTTAAAGATTTTAAATTTTTTAATTCAATTTTTATTTTGAATTTTTCTATTTTTCAAGCTTTTTATATTATTTTTTAATTTTTTTTTTATTCGATTTTCATTTTTAATTTTTTTAAGCTTTTTATTTTTTTTTCTAATTTTATTTTTTATTCGAATTTTAATTTTATTTTTTCTATTTTTGAGGTTTTTTTTTTTTGAATTTTTCTATTTTTAAAGCTTTTTATTTTGTTTTTAATATTATTTTTATTCGATTTTTATTTTGAATTTTTCTATTTTTAAAGTTTTTTATTTTGTTTTCCTAATTTTATTTTTTATTCGAATTTTAATTTTAATTTTTCTATCTTTAAAGCTTTTTATTTTGTTTTTTTCGATTTTTATTTTGAATTTTTCTATCTTTAAAGCTTTTTATTTTTTAATTTTTTTTATTCGATTTTTATTTTTAATTTTTCTATTTTTAAAGATTTTAATTTTTTTATTTGATTTTTATTTTTAATTTTTCTATTTTTAAAGCTTTTTATATTATTTTTTAATTTTCTTTTTTATTCGATTTATTTTTAATTTTTTTTAAGCTTTTTATTTTGTTTTTCTAATTTTTTTAATTCTAATTTTAAATTTAATTTTTCTATTTTTGAGGCTTTTAATTTTATTTTTTAATTTTATTTTTTAATTTCTATTTTGAATTTTTCTATTTTAAAAGCTTTTTAGTTTGTTTTCTTAATTTTATTTTTTGATTTTTTTTAGTTTTTCTATTTTTAAAGATTTTAAATTTTTTTATTCGATTTTTTAAAAATTTTTTTCTATTTTTAAAGCTTTTTATTTTTTTTAATTTAATTTTTTATTTGATTTTTATTTTTACTTTTTCTTTTGTTGAGGCTTTTTATTTTTTAATTTTTTATTTGATTTTTATTTTTATTTTCTCTATTTTTAAAGCTTTTTATTTTGCTTTTTTAATTTTAATTTTTGATTTTTATTTTTCATTTTTCTATCTTTAAACCTTTTTATTTTGATTTTTTCAGTTCATTTTTTATTCGAATTTTATGTTTAATTTTTCTATCTTTAAAACTTTTTTTTTTGTTTTTTAATTTTATTTTTTATTTGATTTTTATTTTTAATTTTTCTATTTTTAAAGCTTTTTATTTTGTTTTTTTAATTTTTTTAATTTTTATTTTTAATTTTTCTATTTTTAATGCTTTTTATTTTGTTTTTTATTTTTTTATTTTTATTTTAAATTTTTCTATTTTTAAAGCTTTTTATTTGGTTTTTTTAATTTTATTTTTATTTAATTTTTATTTTTAATTTTTCTATTTTTAATGCTTTTTATTTTGTTTTTTATTTTGTTTTTTAAATTTTTTATTTTTAAAGCTTTTTATTTTATTTTTTAATTTTATTTTTTATTTGATTTTTATTTTTAATTTTTCTTTTTTTAAAGCTTTTTATTTTGTTTTTTAATTTTTTATTTGATTTATATTTTGAATTTTTCTATTTTCAAAGCATTTTATTTTATTTGGTGCTGCCCAACCCTGCTGTAGTGCATTTTTATACTTTGTAATACTTTGAAGGAATTTTGTTTTGTATCCCCATATTTTTCCCAAATGGTTTATCCCAGACTGTATCCCCCTCCTTTTACCTGTGTTATCCCTCTCCCGGGATGAGATCATCCCCAAACCCCCACCCTGGCTCTCTGTCAATCACTCAGATCCCATCCCCTCCATCCAGAAGTTTCTGTCCAGGTCATCGAGTGATCAGCCAGAGGCCAGGGGTCAGCCCCCCAGGCCTTGCCCCATACGCTGTCCTGTATGTCTATCCCCCAGTACCCATCCCTTAGGGTCACTCATTGGTTGGTAAAATGTTCTCTACTTTGGGCTTCCACCTCCCTTTAAATGTAACCTTGGCACATCTCCCGGGGCTCTCGGCAGGAGCCCCCTGAGGTGCAGCAGCTCCTTTGGGATCCTAATAAAGCCTTGGATTAACCCCTGCTAAGAGTCGGCCCTTTCTCTTCTACCAATGTCTCTGGTGTCTCTTCTGCAGCAAAGGCGCCAGCCCAGGTGCCCTCAGTACCCTCGGGGCACACACAGAGAGTGTCTCCCTGCCAGCCCAGGTGCCCTCAGTACCCTCGGGGCACAGAGAGTGTCTCCCCCCAGCCCAGGTGCCCTCAGTACCCTCGGGGCACAGAGAGTGTCTGCCCCCAGCCCAGGTGCCCTCAGCACCCTCGGGGCACAGAGAGTGTCTCCCTGCTGTCAGCCCAGGTGCCCTCAGTACCTCGGGGCACAGAGAGTGTCTCCCTGCTGCCAGCCCAGGTGCCCTCAGCACCCTCGGGGCACAGAGGGTGTCTCCCCCCAGCCCAGGTGCCCTCAGTACCTCGGGGCACAGAGAGTGTCTCCCTGCTGCCAGCCCAGGTGCCCTCAGCACCCTCGGGGCACAGAGGGTGTCTCCCCCCAGCCCAGGTGCCCTCAGTACCCTCGGGGCACACACAGAGAGTGTCTCCCTGCTGCCAGCCCAGGTGCCCTCAGTACCCTCGGGGCACACACAGAGAGTGTCTCCCCCCAGCCCAGGTGCCCTCAGTACCCTCGGGGCACACACAGAGAGTGTCTCCCCCCAGTCCAGGTGCCCTCAGTACCCTCGGGGCACACACAGAGAGTGTCTCCCCCCAGCCCAGGTGCCCTCAGCACCCTCGGGGCACACACAGAGAGTGTCTCCCTGCTGCCAGCCCAGGTGCCCTCAGTACCCTCGGGGCACACACAGAGGGTGTCTCCCCCCAGCCCAGGTGCCCTCAGCACCCTCGGGGCACAGAGAGTGTCTCCCCCCAGCCCAGGTGCCCTCAGCACCCTCGGGGCACAGAGGGTGTCTCCCCCCAGCCCAGGTGCCCTCAGCACCCTCGGGGCACAGAGGGTGTCTCCCCACTGTCGGCCGTGTCGGGCTGCCCCCCCGGTGTCTGCCAGCTTGGGGTTGGCTGAGGGTTCCTGAGAGGCTCACACAAACCCACTCGGCTGCTGATTGTGGTGGTGTTTGAGGGTCCCCAGGACGAGGGAAGAGACGAGAATCTTGACTCCACCTTTCACAAGGCTGAAATATTATTTTATGATCTCTATTATATTAAAAGAAAATGAGATATTAGAACTATACTAAAAGAGCAAGGAGACATCAGAAAGATGGAAAGGAATGAATAATAAATACCTGGGACTGCTCACAGCCCCGACACAGCTGGACCATGATTGGTCATCAAGTAGAAACAATGCAGAGGAGACCAATCCAAGATGCCTCTGTTGCCTTAATCACCTCCAGCCCACACTCCACAGCCAGCAGATCGTTATTGGTTCCATTTCTGTTCTGAGGCTTCTCAGGACAAAAATCCCAGCAAAAGGATTTTTATCGAACACGTCAGTGCCAGGTGATGGCACAGGCAGCATGGGCTGGCCGAGGTCACTGTGTCATCCCTGCCAGCCCAGGTGTCACAGCAAGGAGGAGAGTTCACCCTGTGCTCACCCTGCAATACAGAGCAATACAGAGCAATACAACACAAAACACATATTAACACAAGATGATAACCTTTTTCTATTTTCATTACATGTGGATTTATTGTTACAGGAAACCCAAAACAACAAAAGCACACAGAAAACAACACCCATCTACCATTAACAACCCCTTCAGATTACACACAAACTCACCATCCCTCCCATCACAACTGCTAAATTACACCCCAGCAATCATTGGTCCTCGGGAACGTGGTTCCCGGAGCCTCTAAAAAAAATCCTCCTGCCTGACGAAAACCCCGGTCCCTGGCCGGTCCGCACCCAAACTTTGGTGATGAACTCGCCTCGCAGACCAACCGGGTCCGAGGAAAAAAAAACCCAGCTGGGGGGGAAAGAAAAACCCAGCTGGAGATTTGGATAAAAATGGGGTTAAAAGGTTAAAATTTGGGATAAAATGGGTTAAAATATGGTTTCAAAGGAGTAAAAATAGGGATAAAAAGGGGAAATTGGGGAAATGTGTAGGGATAAAAATAGGGAGTAAAAGGAGTTAAAATAGGGATAAAAATGGGTTAAAAGTGGGTTAAAAAATGACCCAAAAATCCCCTGAAAATCTGCCCAAAATCACCCCAGATCACCCTAAATCCCCTTAAAGGTCCTGGAATCCCTGGGGGGCCCAGGGGGACCCAAAAATCCCCAAAGAAATTCCCAAAATCACCCAATTCCTCCCTAAAATCACCCCCAAAATTCCCTCTTTTTCCTTTTTTTTTTCTTTTCTGTAACTTCCTCATTTTTCATCTCTCTCATTTTCCTGTCTTTTTCCCTTTCTTTTTCTCTTTCTCTCTCTCTTTCATTTATCCCCTCTCTTTTTCTCTTTTTTTCTTCTGTATTTTTCTTTTTATTTTCATTTCTCTCTCCTTTTTTCATCTTTTTCTCTCTTGGTCATTTCCAGTAATCCTTTGACCATTCCCAGTTGTCCTGGGGGTCCCCTCTTGGTCATTCCTGAGGGTCTTGGGTGTCCCCAGGCCCCACTCCCCGTAAATCCACGGATCCTGGGGCTCCAGACCTTTTGAAGAGAAATTCTTGGGATCTGGAGGTGAATCCGAGACCCCTCAAATCCCACCCTGAGTGCCCCAGGTTTTGGGAACCCAGAAAACCCTAATCCCAATCCCAAAGTTACCCCATTCCTATGGAATCAGGACGCGCAAAAACCCCAAAAGCCAAAAAGAAAAGCCCTGGAAAAATCCCCAAATTCCCAACCTGAGCCCCACCCTGGTTTTGAAAACTGGGAAAATCCCAATCACAAAGTTTCACCCTGCCCATGGAATCAGGACCCGGAAAAATCAAAAAAAGCCAAAAAACCCAGTAAAAAGCCCCCACCTTCCCCCCAAAATTCCCAATCTTTTCCAAGCAACCACAACTTCTGGGATTTAAAGCAGAAAGAATTTTTTATCATTAATACGAAAACCAGGAATTTAAAAATTCCAAGGGAATCCCAAGGGATCCTGGTTGGAGCCTCTGGGGTCAAACATGGGATTGGGGCAGTCCTGGGCCAAAATTCCCAAGAATTCCGGCCTGTGCCCCACCTCACCTGGAGACTCTGATAATTTACAGAAATAAATACAGGGAATAAAATCCCAAAATTGTGGGGATTTCAACAATAATCAATTGGGGGGATAGCATGGAATTTTGTGGGAAAAGCAGGGAATTACGTGGGAAAAACACAGGATTCAGCAGGAAAGACATGGAATTTTTAGGGTTGGGAGAGCATTTTCCAAGTCCAAGGGTGGTGTTGGAGGTCGACGATGTGGTGGCTCCCAGCTTTTTGGAATCTTCCTTCAGGAAAAAAGCAGAATCCAAGATTTTGATTTGGAAATTCCCCAAAAAAAGGGTGAAATCCAGAATCCAGTTGGGAAAAACCTCTGGAATCCACACAGGAATGGCAAGAGCCAGAAAATTGCTGGGAAAAGGGGAAAAATTCCTGATTCTGACCTGGAATCGTGCCTGGGGCGATCCCAAACCTCTTCCCTCGGGAAGGGCTCTGAGTCCAGCTGGAAATTCCGGTCATTCCAAAGGGGAAGGATCCGGCTGGGCCCAGACCCCAAAATTCAGGTTTACCACTCGGATCAGGGGCAGTGGCTTCGGGCCTGGGACGCATTTGCTGGGAAAAGGGGGGAAAAAAAAAAAGGAATTTTCAGTAGGAAAAAACAGGGAAAAGGGTTTTGGGGAGATCGGGATTCCTAAAAATTCCTGTGGGAGGGATTTGGGATCTGCTGCAGACATGGAAAAATTATGGGAGATTTCAATTATACCCGAATCTGGAAGAGCATCACAAAATTCCAAAAGTTGGTCCCTAAATTCCAAAGAGAATCCCCAAAATCCAGAAGAAAATCCCCAAAATCCAGACGGCACTTCCAAAGCTGCAGCCCCAAATCCAAAAGTTCATTGCCTAATGCAAGGAGAATCCTCAAATCCAGAAGAGATCCTGGAGTTCCCAACCTGAATCCCACCATTCCCAACCCAGATCCCAGAATTCCTGACCCTGATCCCTGAATTCCTGCTGCACCTGCTGACGTATTCCGACTTGGAGCGTGTGCGGGCACTGCTCCTGCCCCGGCTCACTTGTTTCTCGATCAGGTGCTCAATCTGGTCATGCATCTCCAGATTCTGGGGAAAAAAAAAAGAAAAAACTGGGATCTGGAAAGGATTTTCCAACCCTGGAGAGCTGCCTTGGAATGGTCCGTCTGTGCCCGGAATGGGAATTTCTGGGATTTGGGGTAATTTGGAGCATAGGAATGTGACTGGGAAGCTCCTGAGTTATTTGGCAAAGTTTGTCCCAGGAAAAATGAGGATCGGGGGAATTTTCCATCTCAAAATCCTCAATATCACTGTTGGATTGGGAATTTCCCAGGAATTTCCCAAATCCTGGCAGAAATGGTCAGGCTCAGGTTGGGAATTTGGGTTTTTTTCCAGCTTTTTTTTTTGGTCTTGTGGGACTTTCTAGATCTTGATTCCCTCCCATCCTTTTCCTCCCTTTTTCCTGCTCTTCTCACCTTTTTCCTGCTTTTCCCCCATTCCCAGTTCCCCAGCCACCCCCACAAGGAGCCCAACCCCGATCCCGACATTCTCAACCCTGGTCCCGACATTCCAAAAAGATCCAAGCTCGGATCCAGCCCCCAGAATTCCGGGCCCTACCTCTGCTTCCAGGTAGGAAACTCTTTCCTTCAGCTCCTGGATCGCCGCGTCCTTGGCCTGGATCACGCTCTTGGAATTCTGCAGCTGCAACCCAGACATTTCCAAGGGATTGGCAATTCCCGCGTTTTTTCCTGGGTTTTTCCTGCTTTTTTCTTTTTCTTCTCTGTTTTTTTCCCAGGATGTTTTCCTGGTTTTTCCTGGATTTTCTCCAGATTTTTTAATGGATTTTGCCTGGATTTTTCCCTGGTTTCTCCTGGGTTTTTTCCCAGTTTTTCACAGATTTTCCCCCAGTTTTTCCCAGATTTTTTCATGTTTTTCCTGGGTTTTTTCACAGGTTTTTTGTCCCTTTTTTTCTAGATTTTTCCCGAGATTTTTCCCAGGTTCTTTCCCAGGTTTTTTCCTAGGTTTTCCTAGAATTTTCCTGGGTTTTCCCCTATTTTTCCCCCCTTTTCCCCATTTTTTCTGTGAATTTTTCCCCATTTTTTCCCAGAGTTTTCCCCATTTTTTTCCCTGGATTTTCCAAGGTTTTTCCCAGTTTTCCCATCACCTGCTTGATCATCTGGGGGACTTTGCGCTGCTGGCTCTTGAGCATTGGTTCCAGGTGATGGATTTTCTCCCGGAGCCCCGCCACCTCCTTCTCCAGCTGGGATGAGCTGAGAAAATACCGGGAAAAATCTCCAGGAACACTCTCCAAAAAAACTAGGAATGCCCACATCAAAAGAAACCCAGAATTCCTCCTCCAAAAACAGCCTGGGAATGGTCACATCCAAAAAAAATTGGGGGTGTTCAGCTAAAAAAACTGAGATTGCTCACAGCAGAAAAACCTGGGAATGTTCATCCCCCCCCAAAAAAATGGGAATGTTCACCTAAAATAAACTGGGAATGTTCACAGCCATAAAGCTCTGGAATTCCCACTCAAAGGAAAAAAAAAGGGAATGTCCACTACAAAAAAGCCAGGAATGCTCACCCCAAAAAAACCCTGGGAATGCCTGTCCCAAAAAATGTGGGAATGCCCAGCCCCGCAAAAAACTGGGAATGCCCATCCCAAAAGACCCTCGAATATTGGGAACAAGTGGGGACATCAGGAATTGGGCATTCCTGGGATTTTCTCATTCCCGGGATTCCCCCATTCCCACAATTCCCATTCCCAGATTCCCAGACTCCTGGAACTCCCATTCCCGGATTCCCACACTCACGGAATTCCCATTCTTGAATTCCCACCACTCCTGCTGCGCCGCTCTTTCCCGTTCTGCCTTCCGGAGCCGCTCCAGATCTGCCTGTCCCAACTCCATCCGCACCAGCAGATGGCGGTGATCCTGCGGATTGGGGAACGGGATATGGGATAACGGGATAATAACGGGATAATGGGATATGGGATAACGGGATATGGGATAATGGGATACAGGGATAATGGGATAGCGGGAAACCAGGAATGGGTCAGGATATCAGGAATGGGGTGGGATATCGGGAATGGCCTCCGACTCATCCCAATCCCAAATCCACTCATCCCAGCGCTGGTTCCTGATCCCAAACCCCTCGATCCTGATCCCAAATCACCTTTTCCATGCCTGCCAGGAGCCTCTGGAGCTGCTCCACCTCTGTCTCCGCTCGGCTGCGGGCGGAATCTGCCCACTCCGCGTCCTCCTGGCACCACAGCAGCGCCCTCTGCAATGGGAAATCCAGGAATTCCAGGAATTCTGGCTCTCCCGGGATCCCAGGACACATCCCAGGACTTTCCTTGGTAGGAGGATTTTCCTGGAGATCCCTCAAAAACCCTAAGGGGAATAGTTCCTCAAAAACCCCAGCATCTCCTCTAAAATTCCAGAATCTGGACAAAATTGCCCCTAAAATTCCAGAATTTGGGAAAAATTCTCCTCCAAGATTGCTGAATTTGGGTGAAATTCTAGGTTTTTGGGAATTCCAGGCTCACCTCGAGGCCGCTCCGCTCCAGCTGGTGCCACTTTTCCGCCTCCTGGAGCCTCCACAGGAGCCGCAGGGCCTTGGGGTCCTCCTGCAGGAACGGCCCCAAAAGGCCCCAGTGTCCCCCATACATCCCAAAACTCCCAAAT
The DNA here is from genome assembly GCF_037042795.1 of Molothrus aeneus. Lineage (NCBI taxonomy): Eukaryota > Metazoa > Chordata > Aves > Passeriformes > Icteridae > Molothrus > Molothrus aeneus. Next base: position 17,136,379 of record NC_089655.1, read on the forward strand.
TTTGTGTTTTCCAAGAGCTCAAAAATTCCCCAAATTTGGTGTTTCCAAGATGTCAAAAATTCCCACATTTTTGAGTTTTCCCAGAGGTCAAGAATCCCAAATTTTTAATTTTCCAAGAGCTCAAAAATTCACAAAATTTGGGATTTTTGGCTAAAAACCGAACCTCCCAAATCCCAATTAAAACTTAGAATTTCAGGACTCAAACTTTGGTGGAAAACACCAAATATTCCCAAATTAACCCCAACTATTCCCTATTTTTGGGTGGAAAACAGGTTTCTTAAACGTTTTCACCCTGACCCAAATCCTGTCCTGGAAAATTCCAGAATTTTTTTCTGTTCCCTACTGGATTATCCTGGGAATTTCCCTGGCAGGAGCAGCTCTGGTTCCGCTTCTCCAGCACCACCTGGAATCCGGGGAAAAAAGGGGGAAAATCGGGATTTATCCCAAATTTTTCTAATTCCTCAATTCCCTTTTCCCAAATTTCAATTGATGTATTCCCAATTTAAATCCATTTATTCCTAAATTTCTATGGATTTATCCCCATTTTCCCCCCTTTTTTTTATTTCCAGGACCTGCTCCTACTTCCCAATTTGGAGCAAAATTTGGGAATTTTGGCAAAATAGCAACTCCAAAATTCCAGGATCATCCCTGGGAGCTGTGAAATCCCTCCAGAAAATCCCAAATTTCACATTTTTCACCCCAAAACGGTATTTTCCTGTTTTCCCTACCAAAAATTGGAAATTTTCCCTTTCACCGCCCCAAAAATGGGAATTCCTCCCTTCTTCCCAGAAAAAAATGGGAATTTCCCCTTTTCCCACTGGAAAAATTTGGATTATCCCCCTTTTTCCACCCAAAATCCCTCTGGAATGGTTTCTCCAGGGGAAAATTCCACTTTTTTTTTTGTTTTGTAAATCCCTAATTTTTTACCTCAGAGCTCTCTTGGAATTCCTGAAATTCCCAGAATTCCAGAAATTCCATCCGGGTCTGGAGTTTGGTGCTCAAATCTTCACGGAGTTTTTTGAGGGCACTCCCAGCCTGGAAAAAAAAAGGGAAAAGTTGGGGTTTTCTTGGGATGTGGGAATTTTCAGGGAATTGGGAGGGGGGGAAAAAGGTTAAACAGTCCAAGTAAAAATGGGGAAAAATCCAATGAAAGGAAAATAAAGGAAAATAAAAATTGGAAATCTGGGGAACTTTTGGGGAATTTTGGGATAATTCAGGGAAAATTTGGGGGAATTTTGTGGGAATTTCAGGGGAATTTAGAGACATTTTTGTGGAATTTTGAGTGAATTTGGGTGGAATCTGTGGAACTTTCAGGGTAATTTTGGGGAAATTTTGAGGGAAATTTTTTGGGAGTTTTGGGGGGAATTTGGGCTGAGATTTGGAGAATTTTGGGAGGATTTTTTTGGGAACTTCATGTAAACTCAGGGGCTTTTGTGAGAAAATCAGGGAATTTTACAGGAATTTGTGGGAATTTTGCAGAATTTTCGGGGAATTTTGTGGAATTCTGGGAATCTCACCTCCTGGATGTGCCGGACTTCGCTCTTGAGTTGTGTCACCGGCTCCTCCTCGTGGTCGGCGTGAGCCTTGAGGTAAACCTGGAATGGAAACGGGAATGAAATGGGATTGGAAACGTCCCAAATCCCTCTGGGAATTCCAACGGATCCAGAGGGGGTGGGGCAAGGCTTCCCAAAATTTCCCGGAATTTTTTGTCCCTGAATTTTCCTGTTAAATTTTAATTTTCCAGGGTTTGTTTTGGGAGGGGTTTCCCCACCTGTGTTGTTCCCAAGGAGTGGAATTCCCTGAAATCCACAAGGAATTCCTGAAATTCCACCTGGAGTCCCTCAAATACACACTAAATCCCAAAAAAGTCCACGTTTTATCCCTAAAATTCCACACGGAAATCCCAGGATTTGGGGCACCTTGACGATCTCCTCGTCGCTGCCCTTGGATTTGCCGGTGTGCCTGTGGCCCACGGAGGCTGTGCACAGCGCAGATCCCAACATGCAGGGCATGGACACAGAGTTGTGGGGTGCCGTGGGTGCTCCATGGCTGCAGCATCCAGCTGTGCCCTGTGTGTGTGCCCGGCACAGCCACGTGCTCAGAGTGTGCAACTCCCCTTGAGCCCAGCATGGCCTGTCCCTAGCTGGGTCTGCCCTCCTGGGGGGTCTTGGCTGGCAACTCCCAACTTTCAGCTACCCTGCCAAATCTGCTGGGCTCTGCCATCATTTGGTGCTGCTCCAGAGCTGACAGTGGGGTTAAAAGCAGTCAGGGAGGTGGGGACAGAACCCACATGGAAAGTATTTTCAGCGAAGAGGAAAGCCCTGCCCTGTTTCCAAAACTGACAGTGTCTGAATCCTGCTGTGTCCCAGCTGGGTAGACAGGGGAGGCTGTGTCTGGGTAGGAGTGGGGTGCTGAGTACCAAAGGGAGTGGGGTGGATGGAGGGTCGGGGTAAGGTGCTGCATCCTGCGGGGTGAAGGGTGGGGACCATGTCCCTTGTGGGTGTGAGGTGCTGGGGGGGGCATCTGGGCAGGTGCAGCTCCTGCCCGGGAGAGGGATGGGTGCTGGATGGGTGCAAGTCCCACGTCAGAGCAGACCCTGGGTGGGTGCATGTCCCGGGAAGGTGCTGGTGCACGAGGGTACCTCACGGATGTGGCCAAAGTTGGATGGAGCACGGGTGGGTGCCCGCCGGGGCAATGTCAAGTTCTGAGCGAGGCTGGGTCCCGGTGGTGCCAAGCACCGAATGGGTGCGGGTGTCGCTGGTGCCGGTCCCTAGGTGGCTGTGGGACGCGGGTGGTGTCAGGCCCCGGCTGAGTGTGCGTCCCGACCGGTGCCGGTGTCAGGTGCGCCCACTCCCCTCGTTAGCCTGCACGGGGTGCGAGGCGGCGGGACGGGACGGCGGGCGTGGCCGCGGGGATGGGGCGTAGCCATGCGGCCCCCGGTCCCCTCCGGGCCGCCCGGGCCTCGCCCCGCCCCGTCACGTGACCGCGGCGGCGGGGCGGGGCGCGGCGGCGGCGCAACGGGCGGGGCGGGGGCGGGGCCCGGCGCGGCTCCGGGCGTGGCGGCCCCGCCCCCGTGCGCCCCTCCCCCGCGGCGGCGGCGGCGGGCGCGCGGCCCCGCGGCCCCGCCCCCTGCGCGCGGCGCGGCTCCGGAAATGGTCGTGCTGCGCTGCGCTGCGGCTGCGTCGGGCCGCGCGCGCTGAAGGAGACTGAAGGTAACGGGCGGGGGCGGGGCGGGCGCGCGCCCCGCGGGGGGGGGTGGGGGGGCGCCGGTACCGGGGCCGCGCGTGCCGCCCTATTCCTCCCCCTTCCCCGGGATTCGCTTCGCTGGGCCTTGTCGCGCCGCCGCCGCCGCCGCCACCACGTGGGTGCCTCCCCGCCGCCGCCACCCCCTTCCCACGCCCTGTCCCGTGCTTCGCTCCGCTGCTGCGCCGGGCCCCCCGCTCGTCCCGATGGTCCCCACGTCCCGGTGATCCCGCAGCGGCGGCGTCCGTCCGCGCCCACGTGCCGGCCGGTGCGCCCCGCCGCCGCCGCCACCGCCGCACACGTGCTCCCGGCGCCGCGCCCGCCTAGGCCCGGCGCCGCCGCCGCATGTCTTGCGAGCAATGCCGCCCCCGCCCCGCCGCGACCGGCCTCTCGTGCCGCCGCCGGTGCCCGCGGGGCCGCGGTTGCGGCCGGCAGTGACACGTGTCCTTGGCAGAGGCCGCCGCCGCCGCGGGGGGGAGCGGGGCCGCCGGATGCCGCACCGGGCACCGCACCGCGCCCTCCCGCCGCCTTGATGGTGGTGCCGCCGCCCCGGGACGGAGCCGGCCGCAGCCGCCGGTTTGGCCGCCGCCTTGGCCTGGGGGCGAGGCCGCGCTTGGGCCTGGCGGGGCCGGCCGCTCTCGGGCCACGGCCGCGGCCTGTCCCAGCTCCGCCGTCGGTGATTCTTGTCTTGTCCCCCACTCCCCCGTACGTTCCCGCCTCCCCGAACTGCTGCTCCCGTTCCACGGCCCCTCACTCGGACCGAGCTGGGCCTTTCCGGAGCCCCCCCGGGCAGGGACCCCCCGCCCCGTCGGCGGGCCCGGCACAGGCCGCGGCCCGGCCGCTCCCGGCGCAGAGAGGCGGCCGCGACTCCGATTACAAACAGCCGCGCGGGGCCCCGTTGTCCCCCCGGACGGAACCCGCATTCCCCGGCCCTCCTGGGCTACCCGGGCCAGTGCGAAGCCGGGGCCAGGCCGGGCTCCCCCCGCGGGGCCCGGCCTGATCTCTTTCTCTCTCTCTCCCCCTCCCTCCTCTCTCCCAGTCAGTCGGATGAACGGTCTCTGCAGGCCCGCTCAGCCGGCCCAGGTTTTTCCCGCGGGGGGGTGAGTATCCTACTCGCTCCCGGTTGTATCTGGCAGAGGAGACCAGGTCTGGCTGTCCCCGGGTGTCCCTGTCCCCTGTGAGACAATCCTCCCCCTCTGTTTAGGGGTGATTGTTCTCAAGGCCTAGCTAAGCTGGCTCAGGTACGGGCTGTCCGTGCTGGGTGCTTGGGTCCCCGGTGAGAAGGGGCCCGAGGGAAGCACTGGGGAGTGCAACCCAGCCCCTGCCACCTCCTGAAACCCTGGCAAGGCCCATCTCCACTGGGGTGGTGGCTCAGGGGATCCCTGTGATGGGGTGGCACCCCCACACCAAGGCGCAGCCGTGGGGGGATTGGGGTGCCCCATTTCCCAGTGTTGGTGGGACGTGTCTGGCAGTGCCCGCAGCGGGGCTGGGGGCCGGCAGTGCTGACGCGTCTAGGCGTCAGATTACAGGAGGCACCAGGGCTGCTCCCTTGGGTGTCTGGCCGGCAGCGGGCTCGCTGGGTGCCGTGGGGTGCAGGGGACCCCGGCAGTGTGCGGGGTACTGCCTCTCCTTCCTGCCCCGGCGGCCTTTGCACTGGGGCGGGGAGAGCGGCACTGGCTGCCAAGTCCTTCCTGGGACAGCCGGGAGGGTGTCCGGGCTGCCTGGGTGCTGGCGGCGGCGGGGGGCTGCAGACTCCCCTGGGCAGGGCAGTGGGCAGGAGTGTCGGTGGCGCGGGGGGACGAGGGAGCTGCTCCCTGCCTTCCCTGGTAGGCGTTTGTGGTGTACGCTGGGGACCCGGCGCCACCGGCAGGAACAGGTTTGGCCGGCCGGGGGAAGCGCTTAGTAGGTCAGCCGGGGTGGAGCTGGGCACGGCTGACGCCGGGGTGCCGCCGGCCCACCCAGCCCCCCGGAGTTAGTGGTGGCCTACGTACTGGTGGCAGATTATGGGCGCTGGTGCCCAGTTTTGTGTAGGGCCCAGACAGGCTTTGTGGGGTCACCTTGGGTGGGTCAGTGTTGCTGGTGGGCATGGCTGGGTTTGGGGCATGATGAGGGGTCTGCTCTGAAGGGTGTGAGGACCTGCCCAGGCTGGGTGACTTGACAGTACCTACCCCATCTTCCCCATGGCCCAGTGGGGCAAGAGGAGGTGGCTGGGGGTCCGTGCCTTGGTGGGATGCTGTCTGTGGGGCACGGCTGATGCCTGGCTTTACAATGGTAGGCTGTGGGGCTGCAGATTTGCAGATTTTAGTGCTGACATGGACAGGAGACAGATGCCTGGGGTGTTGCCATCTCCAGCTTATGCCCACTGTCCCTGTTCCTGCAGATAGCGAGGGGATCCTTATGCACAACCCCATGAAATGAACAAAGCTCCACAGCCCACAGGAGGAGCCCCGACTGCCCCGCACCCTGCCCCTTCTCCCGGACTGCCGCAGGTAACTTCCTCTGCAGGGCTGGGGGACACAGCTTTGCCTCCCCTGTTGGTGCCAAGGGCAGTGGTACCATCTCTTTCCCTCCCTGCCTTCTTCCAGCCGACGTTCCCACCTGGTCAGACGGCACCTGTGGTTTTTAACCCGGCACCGACCTCACAAATGAATACGCCTTCTCAGCCGCGCCAGGTAAGGATTTTGTCCAGAGCTGCAGAGGGTGGTAAGGGGTATCCAGCGGCTTTCTGCTTCCTGGCCGAGTAGCCCACACTGCCACGGAACCCAGGGGTGTTAGGAGCAACGTGGTGCCCCTCGGGCCTGGTGTGTGCCTGTGAAGGGGGAATGAGCCCGTGATCTGGACCACGACTGCCACCTGAGTACCTCCTGGCCCTGGGGTGGGAGGGCAGGCGCCTCCAATGAGGATGCCCACAGAGTGACTGCTCTTCTCTCCTTCCCCCCCTCCCCAAACTTCCCTTTCCTCCTCTCTCAGTTTCCAGCAGGGCCTCGGGCAATTCACCAGCAGGTACTAACCCGCTTCCCCTGCCCTGCATGCTGAACACCCTTCCCCGACACTGCACAGAAACACCCACCTTGGGCATGAAGGGGCTGGGGAGCATGTGGGGACCCTGGACTCTGGGGAAAGTGTGGGATGCCTCCTCGACTTTGGGTAGGTTTCTCTGCAGTGTCTCCCTTGCATGAAGCCTGCAGCATGTGGCTGTGCCTGTGCTAACTCCAGCCCAGGCTGTTGCTTCTGCCTGTGCCCTTCTGCCTCTTCCTCTTCTTCCTTGCTTTGCTTGGTCTCCCAAGGCCCTGCAGTGGCGTGCAAGGCTCTGGGTTCCATCAGCCCTCTTGTGTGGAGGAGTTGTTGGGGACAGATCTGGTGACATCCTTGGCTGTGCTGTCTGGGAGCTCATCAGACCCATCCCTGCCCCTTGGAAGGTCCCTAGAAGGGATCTCAGTATATTTGGGATGTGGGCACAGAGCAAAGGGCTCCCTGACTTTTTGTCCGTTCCTCTGCTATCCCTGTCCCAGTGCCAGTAACTCCTGTCTCTCTCTTTCCCCCTTTCCCTCTGTATGCGTGCGCTTGCTAACAGGGAGGATTCAGGTCTCTTCAGGTAACGCTTTCTCCTTGCCCCGGGGGTGCGTGCGCGGACCCTTCCTTGCCCGCTCATTGCTGGGCTGGAGCTGATGCTCCCGGGGATGCTCTTGCCCGGCAGAAAAGCTGGGTCGGGATGAGCGGCATTGGCCGGGGTGGGAATGCGGAGCTCCACATGTTGTCCGGCTCCGGCATGGCGGGACTACAGGTCCCAGCATGCACCGCGAGCGCCTGGAGCCGGTGCAGAGCACGCCGGGACCCGCCGCCGCCGAGCTGCGTGCGGCCGTGGCCGGCCCCGGGCGCTGGAGCTGCCGGCCCCGGGAGGGCTGGGCCGGGGCCGCGCCGGGCATGAGCTGGGTCGGGTGGACCCAGGCGGCCCCGCAGGTGCGTGGGGACAGGATGGTGCCGGGGCGGGGGGTGGCCTTGCGGGCTGCCGAGGCGGTGCTGCATGCCGGCAGCGTGGGGGGGCTGGTGTCTCCCCCCGAGTGCGATGGTGGCAGATGAAGGTGCTGGAGCTCCTGCTGATGCTGTGCCCCATCTCTCCCCAAGCATTTCTACCAGAACAGGGCACAGCCTCCTGCCAGTGCGTCCCGCGTGCAGAGTAACACGACGGCTCGGCCCGGCCCTCCTGCCCATGTGTATCCAGCTGCTTCCCAGGTGATGATGATACCCTCCCAGATATCCTACACACCTTCCCAAGGAGCCTATTACATTCCCGGACAGGTGAGGGCTATGCTTTGGGCTCTGTGGGAGGGGGTTGGGATGGGCCCTGGTGGGAGGTGTTGCCTGGGCTTGGAGCCCAGGTCTGTTCTGGCGGGGTGGAGGGGGTCCTGAGACTCTGAACACCCACTGATTTGAGCAGGGTGCTGCTGGCTCTGTAGAGACGCAGCAGGCAGTACTGGTCCCCTCCCCAACAGTTCTCTGAGGCACCTGGTGTCTTCTCTGCCTGTGTCCTACTCACTGCCCTGGTGTACAACTAGTTCACAGTCAGGTTTGGGGTTACATCAGTGTTGTGGGGATATGTCTGTGTTTTGCAGGGGACATAACTGACTTATTTTCTTTCCTCTTGCAGGGTCGCTCCACGTACGTTGTCCCGACCCAACAGTACCCGGTCCAACCTGGCGCCCCTAGTTTTTACCCCGGAGCCAGCCCCACAGAGTTCGGGACTTACGGTACAGACAGAGGGTTTGCTCTGCTCCCCAGTGCTCTTTCAGTCCCAGCACTTCCCTGTTTTTTTTTACTCCCCTGGCCTCTGTGTGTCCCCCTGAGTTGAACACAGCTGATTGGGGCTGACTCTGTGACCCTCATTGCTGTTTTGGGGCACAGTTGCTTGTTGCCCAGCAGCACATCATGTCCCGCTGGTCCATTTGTACCAGTCCACTCACCCCTGTCCTTTTCCAAATTGGGGCTGTTTAATATTTAACTCGGCTGGCGGAGGGCTGGGGCAGACTTTATCCCCTGCTCCCCCTCACTTGCTGTCAAGGTGGTGAGCAGTTCAGTGCTTGCTGACCCCCTCAGCTCCTGCTCCCCAGGAGCTGAGCTGGGGTGCTCCGTGCCTGCCCCCTCCTGGTGCTTGGGGAGTGCGATGTGAGTAGCCCCTCCTCCTTCCCCCTGCTGCATGTGGCCACCCGGGCTGTGACTATATTTAGGCTTGGTTGGCCCCGGGAGGCCCAGCAGACACAGAAATGTGAGCCGAGGCCTCCGGCCTGGCCCCAGCACAGCAGCAAAGCATAACCGGGGCAGAGATGGGCTTCTCCTGAGCCAGGTACGTGCCCGGCCTCCCTCCCTCTTGTCTCAGGACCCAGCCAGCCCCTCAGTGGAAGGAGGTGGCCCCTGGCTGTGGCTGTCTCCTGTGCTTGGGCCAGGACACTGCTGCACCTTTTTGCACTGAGCACAGCCCCGGGACATGCTCTGGGTATCTCTTTAAGGTTCCAGGATAGGTGCACCCCCATCCTCTGCATTGGGTCTGCTGTGGCTCTTCCTGGGGAAGCTGGCAGCACTTGCCTCTTGCCCACAGGACTGGTAGGGTGACCTGACATGGTGTGACCCTTGACAAATGAATCAAATTGGGTCTCCTGAATGGTCCTCAGGGCTAGGCAGCCCAGGGTCTCCTTCCTTTCCCCCATGCCCAGCCCATCCTGACGTGTGAGGCCCATTCAGCGTCCCTGTGAGTCCCACAAGCAAAGGGAGGGTCCCTGACTCAGAGATGAGGCAGTCGCCAGAGCACCTTGGTTGACTTTCAGGGTCAGTGCAGCAGGGAAGGTGCTGGAGCCAGAGGGGGCCAGGACCCTGTTGTGCCTGTCCCAGCACACCCGTATCCCTCTGGCACTGCTCCGGGGTGATGCTCATGGATGCCCTGGGAGGAGTGGAGCACCTCTTGAGGGTTGTGCCAGCCCTGGATGGGGTCCAGCTCTGCCTATGTGCCTCAGCACAGCTCCTTCCTCTGGGCTGGGCTCGCCAGGGACTCGAGCTGCACGGGGAGCCTGAGCCCCTCAGCCTGGGTGTGAATGGAGGCTGCCTGGTGCCGCCCTCAGGCTGGTGCTGGCCTTGGGGAGATAAGGGTGCAGGCAGGAAGGCGGTCACCGGCAGAGCCAGGACGCCTGTACCTGACATGGCCGAGTGTCCAGGCAGGGCTCTCTGGCATGGAGCTGGTGGGCACGGTGGATGCCTGCGGGGCCTGGCTGGGCGTGGGGGTGGCGCGGGGACGCTCTCTGCTTCACAGGGAAGGAATTTGGTCAGGCCTGTCAGGCGGGTTGGGACAATCCAGGCCGGATGCGATGGGGGTTCGCAGCAGAGCAGCGAGGGCTCTCCGGGCTCCTGACAGACCCCTGTGTTTGGGAGATCAGAGAGTCCTCAGGACAGGCTTGGAGGATCTGGCTTGGCTGCTCTGACACTCTCTCCTCTCCTTCAGCGGGTGCGTATTACCCGGCGCAGGGGGTGCAGCAGTTCTCAGCGGGGGTCCCCACTGCCCAGGTCATTGTGAGCCAGCAACCACCGATCCCCCCAAAACGAGAACGCAAGACGGTAAGGAGCCATCTGCCTCCAGGCATGGATGGGGGTGCTCATGTGCGAGAGGGTGTGCTCGTGTGCAGGAGGGGGATGGTGTCAGTCCCGGGCGCTGGTCGTGTGTGGGATGGGACATGGTGCAGCATGCCAGGGAAGAGGGTTGGCACAGGGCTGTGTCCCCACAGGCTGGAGGGCTTAGCAAGGGAACTGGGGTGCACGGTGGGTGCTGGCGACCTTGGTCGTCCCGGCGGGCAGCGTTGTGCTGAGTCACAGCTCCCGGGAGGGCGGGGGTGCCGCGGCTGCCAACTGCTGTCTGCTCCCGGAGATGCCGGTGCTCAGAGGCCTCGCATGGGGCCTATTTATAGCGGGGAGCCGGGTGGCTGCCGGCATGGCCCTGTGCTGGGAGGCAGGGGGTGCCACTGGGAGGTGGGATGCTGGCATTTTCTCATCAGAGATGGGTTGAGCTCTGCACTTGGTGTTCTGGGAGCAGGTCGTCTTCAGAAGGTAGAGAGAACAAGATTCCTGGCTGCACTTTGCCCTGTGCTGTAGTCTCAGCCAGACCCATGTGTACCCCTCCAGTCACCCCGCAGCAGAGTGCCCTGTAGCTCATGCTGCAGACATGGGGCACATGAGGCTGTAGGCATATAGGGTGTGCCTGGGGTGACACAGAGCTCACTGTGGTTTCTGTGTGCTGAGGCTAGTCCTCTGAGTGGGGGTTCTTGCAGCCCCTGTGCCAGCACAGTGATGTATTGGGGTTCTCTCACTTCTGGAAATGGGCACTGGCCTGGGGACCTGCTGGCTTCAGCTGCCTGTTGCGATGACTTGCAAGGCACTGGAGCAGGCCAGTGTCTGTGGGACACTGTGTCCTCTGGTGAGGGGATGTGGCACCCACTGTTCCCCCAAACTGCATGGCCAGGACAGGCACTGCAGTGAATGAATCTTCCTTTTCCCTTTGGAGAAGGGTGTCCTGTGGGGTGTTGGGCTCATGGAAAGGGGGTTGCCCGTGTGTTATGTCCTGCAGTCTGCCAACAGCTTCCCCACTCTGCTCTGATTCTTGGACAGATCCGAATACGAGACCCCAACCAAGGTGGCAAAGACATTACAGAAGAAATTATGTCTGGAGCAAGGACCTCATCCACCCCCACTCCTCCACAGGTAAGTGGACCCTCTGACTTCGCAGCTGTGGCAGAAGGAAGTGCACATGGCCCTGTTCAACTCCCTCTTTGCCCCCTCAGGCTGGAAGCGGTTTGGAGCCCCAGGCCAATGGAGAGACCCCTCATGTAGCAGTTATTGTCCGGCCCGGTAAGTGCCCGTGCCAGGGCTGGCTGTGCCAGCTGGCATGGCTGCAGCAAGGTTCCCTGGTGTTGGTACTGCAACACCAGGGAATGCATGTGTAATGCCAGCCCCACTGTTCCTTGGTTCTCTTGACTCTTGTGGGGTCAGAGACCATCCCTGCATACCTGCAACAAGGGACGTATGTCCCCTTGTTGGATCCAGGAGAGTTTATGGGGGCTGTATACTCATCTCAGCTGTCCTCTGGGCACTGGAGGACCCTTCTTGTCCCCATCCCCCATTTGTGATGTGGCTTGGCACATCTGTCCCTATGGCTCCTGAAGATAGAGGGATCTGGGGAGGAATGTGGGATGAGCAGGGAATCAGAGAGTTATCCATTAATGCCATCCACCTTGCAGATGACCGCCCAAAGCCTGCGCTGGTGGTGAGCAAGCCCGTCTCCCTGGAGCCCAGCAAGTCAGCATCCCCGTCTCCTCCCCCTCCCCTGATCCCCGAGGTGGAGCCCGTGGTGCTCTCGCCTGTGACGCTGGTGCCAATGGAGCCTCCTGTGGACACGGACGTGAAAGCGGAGCAGGGCGAGGCGCCACCTGACCCGCAAAAGACGTTAAGCGCCATCACTACAGTGCCAGGGGCTGCGGAGCTGCCCCTTGTGCCCGCGCCCAACATGGACACGGTGGCTGCGGAGGAGGAGGAGGAAGAGGAGGAGAAGGTTGCTATTTCCCTCCCAGAGCCCACCCTGCAGGAGCCTGTGCCCCCTGAGGTGCCGCCGGTGCCCACTGTTCCCTCGATGCCAGCCGTGCCCCTGGTGCCGGCTGCGCCGTCGCCACCGCCCGTTGTACCACAGGCCCCCGAAGCGCCTGCCAAACCTGCCTCCCCCAGCCCCCCTCCGCCCCGGGAAGAGCCCTGCCCTGAGCCCACTGAGGCCAATGGGGTTTTGGAGGAGACACCTGAGACGGTCCCTGAGGCGCCCGTGTGCCAGCCAGTGCCGGTCTCCGAGCCGGTGCCTGTGCCCACCCTGGACTCCCCCGTTGCCCAGGCTGAAGAGCTGCCCCTACCCAATGGTGTGGAGGGCACCAGCAAAGCAGAGCCAAGTGAGGAGCGGCCCGAGTCAGATGTCAGTCCCATCTCAGAGCCTGAGGAGCCAGCCCAGCCTGGCACCCCTGCCTCCCCACCTGCAGAGGAGGAGGAGGAAGAGAGCGAAGGCCCTGGTGAGACCCAGGAGCGAAGCTTGAGCCCAGCCCCTGCCCCTTCGCAGATCTCGGAGGCGACCGCACAAGGTTGGGAATGCTGGGCTGCAGGGTGCCCCAGGGTGGGTGTTGGGTGGTGGGGGACATCGCATGGCATGAGGTACAGGGAGGATGTTGGAGATGTGGTTAGGGATACAGGGTGTGTAGGTATGGGATTCTGAGGGGGACAAGGTGTCTGTGGATGGTGGGATCAGGGAGATGTCTGGGGAGTACATCTATGGGGTGATGTATGGGGTGGGCACAGAGGACTGTGTGTGGGGGATGTCACAGGGAATGAAGTGTGTTTTATATGATGTTTTACACAGGGGTGTAGGGTGATGTATCAGGGTTGTATCTGAGGATTGTCCGCAGTCGTTGAGGACACTGGGAGGTGGCGGATTGGCAGGGAAGATGTAGGGCATGCTGTGTAGGGGTATGCAAGTACACAGGGATGATTGAGGGAAGTGGAGTGCCCTGGGGATGTGTTAGGGTTTCTCTTTTTTTTTTTAAGCATCCTACACAGGAGTGTTGGGGTTACATAGGAGTGATGGGGAAGATGGGTTCACAGGATGTGTTTTATGGAGTGCCTTGGGCAGGGATACAGGGGTGCTCTAGGAGGGCAACCTCAGGGCAGATAAATTTCTGGGGAGCATGTGTTTGGGCTGGTGTATAGGGGTGCCAGGGAGGAGAGTGTGTATAGGAGCAGAGATTTGTATGGGAGTGTCCCTGTACGGGCTGCCTGTAGAGCAGTGTCTGTAGGGATCCTCTGACAGGATGGGGAGCACACAGTAGGGCAGTGGTGTAGATGGGAGGTTTTGATGAGGCACATGGTAAATTAGGGTGTGTTTGGGGATGGGGGCTGTTATGTGGTGGCAGGACCACATCCCTGTGGCTCCATCTTGAAGCTCACCTGCTGTTACTGGGGCCTTGCTGGTGACCCTGTAGCTAGTGTTAGGGTGCTGGGGACTGGGAGGGTTCCTGTCTTTCACCTTCCTGCCTCTCCTCCCAGTCGCCATGTCGGTGCCAAAGAAGAAACGAAGGATGAAGGAGCTGAACAAGAAGGAGGCAGTAGGTGATTTGCTGGATGCCTTTAAAGAGGTGAGTGTCTTGGGGTGTCTGGGGATCACCCTGTGTCCCATCTCCTCCTGTGATGAACTCTGCTTTGTGCCATCGTGTCTGGGCCACTGATGCTCTGTGATGGTAATGAGGATCTGAGGTGGGGTGGACACCGAGGAGTGGGGTGAAGGGGACAGGAACAGGCTTGTGTGGGTGACTGCTGTCCCTGTCCCCTCTGCTGCAGTCTCAGACTGGTGATAGTGCCTCGGAGGCGGAGAACAAGCCCCCCGTGTCTACCCCTGCCAGTGAAGCAGAGGATGTGGCTCCTGCCCGTCCACAGGAGGAATCGGAAGAGACATGGGAGGAGAAGGAAGACAAGTTGGCCCCAGAGAAGGGCAAGGCTGCTGGCCAGAAGTATGGCTACAAGGAAGGTAAGCTGTGCCTGGGCACAGTCCTCTGCTGGCAGCCACCACCTCTGGACCCAGCAGTGGGGAAGGTGTGGGTGGCATGCTCCCTGTGTCCTAAATTTTACATTCTCCTCCCATCTTGTCCCTAAGCTTGTCATGGGATGGGGAACAGAGTTCCCAGCACAAGGGTCTTGGCAGGAGGCAGGGACCTGGTGGAATCAGGCTTTCTAAGCAGGCATGGTTTTGCTCATGGTGTACCAGCCTGGGGTAGTTTTCTGGTTGTCTGTATCTCACCTTGCTTGTTCCTGTGTGGACCCAGACCCACCACAGCCAGGGTGGGGTGAGAGAATATGGGACAATATTCAGGCACATCAGAGTGTCCCTCTTGCCCCCCACTGCAGAGCAATGGAAGCCATTGAACCCTGAGGAGAAGAAGCGATATGACCGGGAGTTCCTGCTGGGCTTCCAGTTCATCTTTGCCAGCATGCAGAAACCTGAGGGGCTGCCCCAGATCACAGATGTGGTGCTGGACAAGGTCGGTGCGGCCCTGGAAATTGGGGAATTGCGGGTGGTGGTTAGGTGGGGATCTGGCTCCTCCTTGTGCCTTGGGAAGGTGGGGCAGGGACTTACATTTGTGCTCAGTGTCTTGTTGCTGCATCTGCAGTGACCCTTGAGCCTGGGTTTGGTGGGTGTGGGGGCACCTCTGGGGCCTTTTTTCCAGTTCCTTGTCCCGGCGCTGAGGCTGGGGGATGGATCCATCCCGCTCCTCTGCCCCCGGGCATCCTCAGCCGTGTGTACCTTCGCAGGCCAATAAGACCCCACTGCGGCCAATCGACCCCCTCCGCATCAGTAGCATGAACTGCAGCCCTGACTTCACCCCCTCCTTCGCCAACCTTGGCCGGCCTGTCATGGGCAACCGGGGCCTGGTGAGTATCTCCTCACTTCGTTCCTGCCACCCTGCTCTGCCTCTCTGTGATGATCAAGCTTTCGAGCCACTGTGTCTGGGCCACTGATGTCCATGATGGAGTTGAGGATCTGAGTAGGTGGACTGGGGACTTCTGGGAGCCAGCTCATGTGGTCCCAGAGCAGAGAGCTGAGTTTCTTGTCCATGTGTCAGCCCTCAGGGTTGGGTCCCCGCCGCTCCCAGCCGAGTCAGAGGAAGGAGCCCCGCAAAATCATTGCTACTGTGTCCCTCAATGAGGATGTCAAGCTGAACAAGGCCGAGAAGGCCTGGAAACCCAGCAGCAAACGTGCTTCCGAGGAGGAGGATCCTGAGAATATCAAGACACAGGTGGGAGCTGGGGTGGGGAGGCAGTCGGAGGGCCTGGGGGAAAGATGCCCAGCTCTTGCTGACCCTATTGCCCTTGCAGGAACTGCTCCGCCGTGTCCGCAGCATCCTCAACAAGCTGACACCCCAGATGTTCCAGCAACTGATGAAGCAGGTGATGGAGTTGTCCATCGACACGGAGGAGCGGCTCAAGGGTGTCATCGACCTCGTCTTCGAGAAGGCCATCTCGGAGCCAAACTTCTCTGTTGCCTATGCTAACATGTGCCGTTGCCTTATGGGGGTGAGCAGAAGCTGGGTGGTCTCCTGTTGAGTGGGCAAGGTTTTTTTGGCCATCTCAGCTGAGCTTAGTAGTGTGCAGGTCCTGCCATGTGGAGTGGGGAAACTAGGGTGTGTGGATGGAGGACTGTGTTCAGAGTCTCAGCAGGGCATCACAGTGTTGTAGGGTGGCTTTTCCCTGATTTGAGTAATGCCACCTTATTTGCCCAGTTTTGGGGGAGACACAACTCATACTCTTTCTCTGCGTTGTACCTCTCCCTGCAGCTTAAAGTGCCCACAACAGACAAGCCCACAGTGACTGTGAACTTCCGCAAGCTGCTGCTCAACCGCTGCCAGAAGGAGTTTGAGAAGGACAAGGATGATGATGAGATCTTTGAGAAGCGGCAGAAGGAGATGGATGATGCCAGTGCTGTGAGTTGTGGCGGGAATCTGCTCAGAGGGCTGGCGTGGGTGTCCTTGGCTTGGCTCTGGACACTGAACTGGCCTGCTGTGCTTTCCGTGCAGCCCGAGGAGAAGGCGCGCATGAAGGATGAGCTGGAGGAGGCGCGGGACAAGGCCCGACGACGATCCCTGGGCAACATCAAGTTCATTGGAGAGCTCTTCAAACTGAAGATGTTGACAGAGGCCATTATGCATGACTGCGTGGTGAAGCTGCTCAAAAACCACGATGAAGAGTCTCTTGAGTGCCTTTGCCGCCTGCTTACGACTATTGGCAAGGACTTGGACTTCGAGAAAGCCAAGGTACTCCTTGCCCTGCCCTACCATGCTTGCTCTTCCCTTGCCTTTAGGAGGGATGTGACCATGGCTCTGTCCCTCTATAGCCCAGGATGGACCAGTACTTCAATCAGATGGAGAAGATCATCAAAGAGAAAAAGACATCATCCCGAATCCGTTTCATGCTGCAGGATGTGATTGACCTAAGACGGGTAAGGTTGATGGAATGCAGTTGCCTGGGGACTGTCCTCCATCTGCTGCTTGGTCCCTTGGAGCTGCTGGCCTATGTCCTCTGAATGCCAGCACTCCATGTGTCCCCTCTAGGAGAGAGGTGGGTATGTGAGCTGTGGCCAGCCCCAGAGACACCATGCTAGCCCCTGCTCTTGGTTATCATGGTAGTGGTAGTGGGCACACAGTAACTGGCGGCTGTTTAATGCAGGGGGGCTCTGGAACCTGAGCCCTTTTGTGCCAAAAGCTGCCACAACACATGGAGAGTGGTGATGGCCCAGGCCAGAGACCAACCTGAGACTTTGAGAGTGGGGTGGCTGGGAAGGGGGAATCCCTTTCCCTCCATCTTTCAGCCATCTCAGTTCCCTCTTCCCTTCTTCCCTGCCCTCTGCAGAATAGCTGGGTGCCGCGGCGGGGAGACCAGGGCCCCAAAACCATCGATCAGATCCACAAGGAAGCAGAGATGGAGGAGCATCGAGAACACATCAAAGTGCAGCAGCTCATGTCAAAGGATAAGAGGAGAGGACCCCCTGGGCCATCCTCTGGTGGTGAGTATCTGGCCTTGGGGGCACTTGAGTTTTCTAGGAGTGGGTTGCTCCTGCTGGACTCTGCTCAAGGCTGGTCTGCACCTTATGACTGTCCCTCTTGTGTTCAGGACGCAGTAGCCTGGTTGCAGATGATGGCTGGAACACGGTGCCCATCAGCAAGGGCAACCGGCCCATTGACACCAGCCGGTTAACAAAGATCACCAAGGTGAGGCTGGGGGTGTGGTGGGGCAGCCGAGCTGGCTGCCTGGCCTGGGTCATGCCTTGGTGGGGGATCAGGCCTGACTGTCTCTCTCTCCATCTGCAGCCTGGATCCATTGACTCCAATAACCAGCTCTTTGCACCGGGTGGGCGGCTGAGCTGGGGCAAAGGCAGCAGCGGAGGGTCTGGCGCAAAGCCTGCAGATTCAGGTAGGCAGTGTGGGACTGGCTGGGTGCTGTGGGACAGAGTGGAGGGGTGATCTTTCCCCTGGCAGTTCCTCTACCAAGGAGTTGCCGAACTCTGAGACTTCCCTCTTTTCACGCCCAGCATCTGATTCAGGGCGACCAGCCACGAGCACCTTGAACCGCTTCTCAGCGCTCCAGCAGTCAATGCCTGCCGAGAGCCCAGAGTCCCGCCGTGTGGTGCAAAGGTGAGGGGCCAGCCCTGCCTTGGTGGAGGGGTGTGTGGGGTTGAGAGAGAGCCCCTGATTCAGTCTTGTGGTTGATCAGTGTATAGACAAGTTACAGTATCAAGGCCCCTGTGGCAAGATGGGGGGGGCCTTGAGAGAGCTCAGAGTCAGTGGTGAATCCTTGTGGCAAGGAAGGTTGACCTCACCCTGGATGTCCTCCCTACTGTTTGGCACTTGGGTGACCACCCCTGCGTGCTTGGTCTGGCCTGGGGGTCCTTGGGTAGACATTAATGGGTGGCGGGAGTGTGAGGTCCCCAAAGAGAGCTGGAGTTTGGATTTGTTCAAGAGAAGAGGAAGACAAAAGGAGGCTTTGCCAGTCTGCGTCAGAAGGAAGGTGTGGGTAGGACAAAGGCAGGCAGTGCTCAGCCATGCCAAGGAGCAGAGTAAAAGGAAAAGGGTATGAGTTGGAACAGGTGAGAAATAGGGAGAAAGTTTTCCCTAAGAATGGTCAAGTGCTAAAAGCGAAGTGGGGATTGGAGTGGCACAGCCTTACTTTACAGAGCTCTACAGTCTGGGGTCAGGGAGGGTGGTGATGGGTTCTTCACACTGTGTGTCTTTCTCTCACCCAGGAGCAGCTCCAGCCGTGACAGGTCAGAGAAGGCTGGGGACAGAGGGGACCGGGAGTCACGTTCGGAGAAGGGCAGCGACCGTCTAGAGCGTCTTGACCGGGGGGAGAGAGTAGACAGGAACAGGTCTGCCCTCACCAAGAGGAGCTTCAGCAAAGAGACAGAGGACAGGAGCCGAGAACGGGAGAAGCAGGGCGGCCCCGAGGCTGTGCGCAAGGCTGCGAGCATGACGGAGCAACGGGACCGGAGCCGAGAGACTGGTGAGCTGGGGAGGGGCGATACCCCAGGCTCTGGCTGCACCTGCAGCTCTGCCTGTCCCAGGTGATGCCTGATCCCTGCTCTTCTCTTGCAGTTAAACAAGAGCCAACACCTCCTGCAACATCCACCAAGCCCGCGCTGTCAGAAGAGGAACTGGAGAAGAAATCCAAGGCGATCATAGAGGAATACCTGCACATCAATGACATGAAGGTGAGAGAAGGGGGTGGCCATGTTCCTCTGACATGCCATATGCTTCCCTCCCTGTGTGGTACACTGTTTGGGCAGTGTTCTGGTGGTGCCTGGATGAGGAAGGGGAGCCAGAGCTGGCTATAGGGCAGTACTGACCCCCCCTTTTCCCTGCAGGAGGCCCTGCAGTGTGTGCAGGAGCTGGGCAGCCCCTCCTCACTCTACATCTTTGTGCAAAATGGCATCGAGTCCACGCTGGAGAGGAGCACCATCTCCCGCGAGCACATGGGAGCCCTGCTCTGCCAGCTGGTGAAGGCAGGCACGCTCTCCAAGGAGCAGTACTACAAAGGGTGAGGGGCTTGGGCAGCCTGGCTTTGAATTTGGCCCTGCCTTGAGTAGGACTCAACATTGAGACATCCTGAGGTCCCTCCTAGCCAAGGGTGTGGGGACTGCTGGATCCCAACAGCTCCCTCTGCTCTTCAGGCTGCGGGAGATCTTGGAGATCGCAGAGGACATGGAGATTGACATCCCACACATCTGGCTGTACCTGGCTGAGCTCATCACACCCATCCTGCAAGAGGAAGGCATCCCCATGGAGGAGCTGTTCAGGTGAGGGCTGTGCTCCTCAGCAGGGCTGGCACAGAAGTCCTCCTGGGGGCAGGTAGCTCACCCAGGTTTCTTGTGCTCCACAGGGAGATCACAAAGCCCCTGGTGCCCATTGGGAAGGCCACCACGCTGCTGGTTGAGGTGCTGGGCTTGTTGTGCAAGGGCATGGTAAGTGCATGGGGCTTGTGGCTGCTGGCTGCAGTCTCAAGGACTGGCATCCTGCCTGGGGGCTGGGTGGGGATTGAACCCCCCTGCCTCAAGAGAGGATGGTGAGGGGCATCCCTCTCAGTATCGGGGTCACGGGGCTGGCATGGCCAAACCACAGTATCTTCCTCCCTGGAGATGGAGGGCATGCAATGCTGATGCTGACTGTCTGTCCCACAGGGCCAGAAGACCGCAGGAAAGCTGTGGAGGGATGGGGGCCTGAGCTGGAAGGAATTCCTGCCTGAGGACCAGGATGTCAACAAATTTGTCACAGAGCAGGTGGGGGCTTGTTGGCAGCAAGGGGCAGAGGTGGGCTGTGGGCAGATCTTGGGGGCTTTTTGGCAGCAAGGGGCAGAGGTGGGCCGTGGGCAGACCTTGGGCAGTGTGAGAGTGGCACTCCCCTGTGCTGCCTTCAACAGCTCTCTCTGCCTGCTTCCCCAGAAATTGGAGTACACGATGGGGGACAGCTCAGACATGCCAAGCCGCAAGGAGCTGACCTCAGAGGAGCTGTGCAAGCAAATGGACAAACTGCTGAAGGAGAACCCGAACAACCAAAGAATATACGACTGGATTGAGGTGAGGGTGGGGACACAATGCCTGAGTGTCTGGAGGCTTCCTCTTGGCTCCCTCTCCAGCTCACAATCCTTTACCCTCCCCCCTCTAGGCCAACCTGAGCGAGCAGCAGGTCTCGTCCAACACGTTTATCAGGGCCCTGATGACGTCTGTGTGCCACTTGGCCATTGTCTGTGAGTACCAGGGTGAGGTGGGAGCGGGGGGGGGTGCCCCTGCTTGCAGTGCCCCTCTCACGCCCTGTCCCCTGCAGTTGAGAACCCGTACCGCGTGGACGCCATGGTCATCCGCAACCAGGCCAAGCTGCTCCAGAAGTACCTGCGGGATGAGCAGAAGGAGCTCCAGGCACTCTATGCCCTGCAAGCCTTGGTGGTGAAGTTGGACCAGCCTCCCAGTGAGTATCGTGGGTGCGGGTGGGGCAAGGAGAGGGTGGCAAATGTGTTCCCACCTCAGCAGGGTGGCCGATGGCTGGAGAATAGCAGAGGTTCCCCTTTGTCCCCCCACCCCAGACCTGCTGCGGATGTTCTTTGATGCCCTCTACGATGAGGACGTCATCAAGGAGGAGGCTTTCTACAAGTGGGAGTCCAGCAAGGACCCGGCCGAGCAGCAGGGTAAAGGGGTGGCTCTCAAATCGGTGACAGCCTTTTTCACCTGGCTCCGGGAAGCTGAGGATGAGTCGGACAACAACTGAGCAGCTGTGAGGAGGAGGAGGAAGGGGGGAGAAAAGAGCGGGGCACCCTGGGGAGTAACTCCATCCCTTCCCACCCCTGGCCCCCATGGACTTGCTGATGCCAGGGCTGAGGGACCTGCTGTGCCCCTTGCAGCCCCCCTCTCTTTTTTTCAGTTCTCCTCTCTCTTCTTCCTCTGTCCTGGTTCTGTTTGTAAGGCCTGTACGAGTTTGTCATGATGATAATAAACAGATGCTGACTGAGGTGGTGGCTGCCATGGGCCCCCTTGGGGACCCTCCTCGCCCCCCTCCCAGTGCAGGCACACCGGGTCTCTGGGAGTGGGGCAGAGCACCCCTGGATTCATGTTATGGAGAGGGGGGGATGGGATGGGGACATATCTCTCCCCTCCTCTCCCTCCTCCTCTTTCTTCTTCCCGCTTCTTGATGAAATATAGAGAGATTATATATATATAAACTTATTAAATTTGGTTTGGGGACAGGAGCGTGATTTCTCCCCCTCCCCTGTCCTCTCTCTATTCCTCCACCACTGCCTGGACCCTCTCCCCTCTATGGTTTTTAAATTTTAAATATAAATCATTCCCCCCCCCAGCTCCTGCTCTGACACCTGGGGAGGGTGCCGGGGAGGAGGGGGGGTGGCCCCTTCTCTCTGGGCCAGGCTGAGTCCCCTCCACGACCCCAAAAGCCCCTATCCTCCTCCCAAACGTTTAAGGCCACAATTGGGCAAGCGACAGGGCGGCCCCCTCATCCGCGTCCCCTGTATTTATAGAGCGCCGGATGTGACGAGCCGCATGTGTAATTATTAAAACAAGGATTCAATTACTGGTCACGTGAATTTGTAAATAATTTTTTTTTTGCCTTTTTTTTTTTTCTTTATGGAGTATTTAATTGAAGATTTAAAGGCATCTTTTCACCTTAAAACTGGAAATAAAAGAACATTGCTAAATAATGCCCCGTGTGCCACTGTTGCCGCCCCCCCCCCCCCCCATGTCCCTTGTGCCTGGGCTGGTGTGGGGGTGCCAGCCTTGAACATGGGCAAGGACCAGCCTCCCCTGTCACTGCAAGGCAGGTAGGTATCCCCCACTCCAGGGTTGGAAGGGGGGCAAGGGGGTTGGATGTGCCTGGAGTGAGGCCCCCTGGACTCCCCTTGCTGGCACTGCCCGGCACAGGGTCTCTGGAGGTGGAAGAGACAGCCCTGCCAGCACCTTGGCTGTGGAGCAGCGCCCTGATGTCCCCTAATGTCCCTTTTGCCACAGGCATGAGTGGCAGAACCTGTGTGGTCTTGGGGCAGGAGATGGGAGGTGTTGTGCCAGGTGCCCCCTGTACCTTCCAGTGTGGGAGGGCATGTTTCTATCAGCCCCTCCTGGCCTTGTCTTGCAGTTGGAGTGGAGATGGGGCACAATTGGCCCCTGCTGGGGTTCCCCTGTGGGGTATCCCTGCTGGGGACAGAGGCTGGTCCCCCTTGGGACTAGAGGCTGGTCTTTGCTGCCTTGGGCTCCCTCTTGCTGAGTCACCCTGGCCATGGCCCAGAGGGTACAGAATAATTAACTGGAGGCTGTTCCCCAGATTAGAGGCTGATCTGTCTGAGCTGCAGCCCTGGCATCACTAATGCTGGGAAGCATTTGGCAGGGAAAGGCCTCGGGATGGGGACTGGACAGGAACTCCCCCTGACTGGGAATAAGTGAGTAAGGAGGGAGGGAGGCCCTTGGAGCTGTTTGGGTAACCTGCTTGCCAAGGGAAAGGGTGGCACCGCAGCAGTGCCCTCCTGTTCCAGGGCCAAGGTGCCACAGCGTTAATTGCCATCAGTCGGTTTCAGAATGAACACGGTTGACCCATCAGCTTGGCCATCGGCGCTGGCCTGGATCTCCTGCAGGGGCCGTTGCTGTCAGACGCGATGTTCCAAAGGCTGCACCCACCTGTCCCCAGCCAGTTCCATGGGGGTGGGAGGCTGTGTGCTCCACCAGGCCCTCGGGGCAGGGTAGGGGCAGGCAGGTCGGGCTGAGGGGTGCCCTATTTCTGCAGGGTCCCAGCTCTTGTCCCCCCGGGGGTGTACGGGGGCCGGGGCCGGGAGGGGCGGCGCTGTCCGCGGTGCTGGCACGGCGCTCTCCGCGGTGGCCGGCCTTCTTCCCCTCCTCCTCAGCCCCCTCCTCTTCCTCCGTCCATCCTCCTCCTCTCCGCGCCCCCTCCTCTTCCTCCATCCCCCTCTTCCTCTTCCTTCAGCCCCCCTCTTCCTTCATCCTCCCCGGCTGCCTTCATCCCCCCTTCACCTCTCTCCTCATCTCCCCTTCCTCCCGACCTCCCTCTTCCCCGTTCTCCCCTTCCTCCCTCATCCCTTATCCCCCTCCGCCTTCTCTTTCTCAGCCTTCCTCCCGCACATTCTCCTCCTTTTCCTCCTCCTCTTCTTCCCGCCTCCCCCTCTCCCTCCTCTTCCTCCCCCAGCAGTGACGTCTCTGGACGTGCAGCTCCCGGCCCGGCGCAGGCACCGCTCGGGGCTCCGGTACCGCTCGGGGCTCCGGTTCCGCGGCCCGGCCCGGCTCGGCAGCGGCTCCGGCGGGGCGCGGGCGCTGTCCGGGGCCGCCCATGCGGCCGGGGGGCGATGTGGGCGGCGCGGAGCCGGCGGTAGTGCCTGCACCGGGGCCCCCCCGGGAGCATGGGCTGCATCGGCTCCAAAACCACCATCGGTGGGTGAGCGGCACCGCGATGGGAGCGCGGACCTGAGGGAATGGGGGGTCCCAGGGCATGGAGGGTGTTAGGGAGACTCAGGTGTGCGGAGGGGGCTGTGCGGGGGCTGCTGGGCACGGCGAGGGGCCGGGGGTGATACCGTAGGGGGGTGGGGGGCTACCGAGGCTGGGGGATATGGCAAGGGGGAGAGCAGGGAGCTGAGGGGGATCCAGGGGATGGAGCGGTGGTGTACGGGGACTGGCAGGCTGTGAGGGATGTAGGGTACAGGGAATTACGGAGGTGAGAGAGAATTGGGGTATCTAAGTGTGTTGTGTATGCGGAGAGCTTGAGGGCTCTGGAGGACTTTGGTACATAAAGAGTTGATGGGGGCTATGGATGGATGGGGGTTTAGGAGCTGGGGGTGCTGCTCTGGGGCAGCTGGGTGGCCCAGGGAGTGCGGGGAGATCTGGAGGGGTGTGGATGTGTACAGGCTGGGGCGATTGGAGCGGTTGCACTGCAGCTCTGGGGGAGCTGGGGGTTGGGGTGGGGGTGCAAGGGGACTGGGAAAGGGGTGTGGGACTGGGGTGCTGGTTAGAGTCCTAAGAGGTTATGGGGTGGCTGAGAGAGAGACAGAGTCGTTCAGGGGGATGTTGGAGGCTGAGGTTTGCTGCAGTGTGTGGGGTGCAGCGGGGGTGCTGCAGATGTCCTGGGGGTGCTGCAGGAGGGATGGGGGCTGTGATCAGAGGGAGCTCTGGAGGCCGGGTTCATGGGGGCTAGGACAGCGTTCAGAGTGTTGCAAGACATGCCGGAGGGGCCCTGGGGGTGTTGTTGCTAGGATGTCACCACAGGGTGCCCCTGCCCACAGCTGGGAGTGGGGGCGATCCTCTCTGCAATTTCCCAAGGAAGCCAGGGTGTACCCTCAGATGTGGGTGGGAGGCAGCACTTTTAGCTCCCCTGTATCCCACTTCACAGCTGGTTTATGTCAGCCAGGCCCATCTTAGTGCAGGAGAAATGAGGCTCTTGAGAGATACCCATCTTGGCCCCTTTGGGACTGGCCTTTCATGGCAACTGCATTGACAGGAGCCCCCAGTTCTTGGGAGTCAGTGCCTGAGGGTGTAGGCACCCATCCGTTTGAGGTGCCAGTGCCGGGAGGTCAAGCTGTGGCAAAAGATGGGTGCAGGTGCTTTTATTGACCCTTCTTGCTCCTTCCCCTCCTGACCCAGCAGGGAATTGGAGAGGGAGATTTTGGAGATAGTGAAGGAGCAGCAGCCCCCTGCAAGTTTGGCTCAGGGCTGCCTCCCTTCACACACCCAGCACCTGGCCCAGTCCAGCCTGGTCCAGCTGCCCCCATCCCTCCCTGAGCAGCTGCCAAGCTGGGACAGGTGCCTGGTCCCCAGTGCCAGGCTGGGGACGCACGTTACCGCTGACACAGGCGGAAGAGTTGCCCGGGCGTGAGTCACCAGTGCTGCAGCAACGAGTTGTGTCTGGTCTCAGACTGGACAAGAAGCTGCCACCACAGGGTCAGTGGGTGGGGGACTGAGAGGGCTGCTGGGGAAATGGAGGTGCTGAGGTTGGCCTCGGCTCTTCCTGCAGTGGCCGTGGACACAACGCTGTGTGTGGAGTGGAAGGAGGTGAAGGCACTGTCACCCCTGAGCATTGCCCGCCCGCTGCCCCGCCTGGTGCGCCAGGCCTCCTTCGACAGCCAGGACTTCCTCCAGGTACCCCCGAGCCCAGCCATGCCCGGCTGAGGTGGCCGTGTGCCCGTGCCCCATGGTGGGGCACCCGTCCTGGCCATGGCCCTGCCAGCTCGCGGTGGCTCGGGGCTGCTCTGACGTCAGCCATGAGCCGGGCTGTATCCTGGGAGAAATCAGTCCACGGTGCCTCGTTGCCATGGCAATGCAATTTGTTGCGCGCCTCCAAATCCCACATCGCTTCCCCCGAGGCCATGGGCTCAGGGCCTGGCATGGCTGGGATGGCAATGGGCACATACAACAGGATGTCCTGGCACGGTGTGTGCTGCCAGGGAGTGGGTGCTGGGGAGCCAGGCCGTGGTGGTCTTGCACATGCATGTGTGTGTGCACAAGCTGGGGCGGGCACAGAGGTGTGTGTGACACCATCCAGCACAGGGCACAGACACGTGTGAGAGCACACAAGCACGCAGGTGCATGTGTGCGTACAGTGGAGTTCAGGTGTGAGTGTGCAGGTGTGTGTTTGTGGTCAGTTTGCGTTTGAGTGGCTGCCAGTCTGTGTGGGCACATGTGGTTATCTGAGTGGGCACGTGCAGGTGTGTACATGGTGCCAGAGTGCTGACATTGTGGGAGTGTGCCCTGCTGTGACCACCCCTCTGCACACACGCATGCCTGTAATGTGTGTGTGCACAAACACCCCAGGGCCCCCGGGCTGGGCACCAAGCAGGGCCAAGCCCTCTCTTGCAGTGTGGGGCTCCCAGGAGGGAAATGGTGCCAGGGCTGTGACACGCTGCCTGCTCTGGCAGGTCAATGTTGAGGACACTGTCGAGATGCTGCCCAAGTCACGGCGCGCACTGACCATCCAGGAGATCGCTGCCCTGGCCCGCTCCTCGCTGCACGGTAACTGCTTGCCCAGGGGCTCAGCTGGGAAAGGGGGCTCTCCTGAGCTGAGGAGTCTGGGCCTCTTGGGGGGGCCCTGGGTACCACCTGTCTGGAGTTTTGAGGGAAACCAGGGGGATTACTGGTGGCACTCAAGAGGAGGACATGGGGGTGCCAGGTCCCATGGACTGGAGGTAGGGAGTGCTGGGTCCCAGGGTTGTGGGCTCTGTGTTGGGGACTTGGGGTGCTCCAGGGTATTGCTGATGTTGGGGCACATCCCATAGGCATCTCGCAGGTGGTGAAGGAGCACGTGACAAAGCCAACAGCCATGGCACAGGGCCGTGTTGCCCACCTCATCGAGTGGAAGGGCTGGTGTAAGCCAGTGGAGTCACCTTCCGCCCTGGAGAGCGCCTTCAGCTCCTACTGCCACCTGAGCGAGGGCGAGCAGGAGGCGCGGTTCGCTGCCGGTAGGAACCACGAGCACGGCGGCTGGGCTGCTCCCCACTGCGGCCCAGGGCGGTGGGGTGGGCTGTCCCCATCCATCCACCCACCCACCCACCCATCCACCCATCCACCCATCCACCCATCCACCCATCCACCCATCCACCCATCCATCCATCCATCCATCCATCCATCCATCCATCCATCCATCCATCCATCCATCCATCCATCCATCCACCCACCCCTGCCACGGCACTGTGGGCATAGAGGTGCCAGGGCAGTGGGGTTTCAGGAGCACCTCCCTGTGTGTGTTTGACCCGTGCCTGTCCCATGCCAGGTGTGGCGGAGCAGTTTGCCATTGCTGAGGCCAAGCTGCGAGCCTGGTCCTCAGTGGATGGAGACGACTCCAATGACGAGTCCTACGACGAGGACTTCATGCCCTCCACAGAGAGCTCCCAGCCCACCGGTAAGTGCTGTGGGGAGTGGGCAAGTTGTCCCACTGCTGGTGTGGGTGTCCTACCGCTGAGGGACAAAGGAATGGAATGCCACTGCCTGGCACATTCCCCAACCTGGTCACTCCCATAGAGGGCAGTGCCCCTGCCTTGCACCCTGGCAAGCAGTGCCTGAGCCAGGGATGGGGAAGCCCTTAAATGCAACACCTCCGTGCTGCCAGAGAGTGTTTTGCTTTTCCTTTGATGGTTACCAGTGCCACGCATGCAACAATTTGTGGGCAAAGCAAGCACGGGACTTCTCCCAGCCTGCGGTGCACAGGGCGGGGGGGCAGCTGCCATCCCTGGCGCCCTCAGCTGTGGACTGACCCAGACATGCTGCTTTCCCACAGAGCTGACAGGCACGATGCCCGCCAGCGCGCTGCTGCGAGACCTGCTGCAGGGCCACCTGTGCCAGCTGGGCATGCGGCACGGCTCCTGCGAGCCCGAGAGCGACTCCTCGCACACCCTCTCCCCCGAGACTCTCTGCTCCAGCCTCTGCAGCCTGGAGATGGTGTCCCCCTCCGAACTCACTGCCAAACTGCTGGGCTCCCTGGGGGGAGAGGACCTGCTGCTGCCCAAGCTGCCGCCCCCAGCCAGCCAAAGTGCCTTGCGGGGCCTGGCACGGCTCCGGTGCCAGGACTCCCTCTACTCCGTGTCCTACACCGAAGCCTGTCTCTCGCCCACGGAGGACGAGGTGGTGCTGAGCAAGGACTTCCCGCTCCGCCGGAAAATCTCTGACGTCGCCTCCTCCGGGGTGGCATCGCTGGAGGAGGAGGAGGAGGCCGAAGAGCCCTGATGCCTCCTGGAGTGCCCTGCCTCTCCTGGTGGGGGTCCAGGTCCCCTGCTGAAGCCCTCTGGCCAGACCCCACGCTGGGTGAGGGACGGGCCCTGCCGCTGCTCCCCCTTGCTATCCGGGTGCAGGAGGGGTCCGGGGGCCGCTGCAGCCCCCCCAGCCAGTGTGCCCCCCACTGTGCCCCGGCCCTGCTTGGCCACATCGTTGCCCTCCTGGATTTTTGCATGAGAGCAGGGAAGGGGCGCAGGGAAGGGCTTGGAGGGGTCTGTCCTCTGCCCTGATGCCCAGATGTGCCCCCAAAAACTGACAAGACTAAATAAGTGGGGCTGGTTGTTCGCATGTTCTCCCCCAAACCACCCTGGGCTCCCCTTTTGGGCACAGTTCCCTCCCCCACAATGGCATGGCTGAAAATCTCCAATCATCCTGTGGTGCCTCTACCACCCCAAGCCAGGGTGGTGGTGGGGGTTTTGCTGTGGGAAGGGCTTTTCTCCTCTCTCCCTGGCCAACTTCTCTTGGACCGAGTTTAAAACTGTGAACTGCTGCCTTGGAGCATGGAGCTGCTGGAGGGGCGCTGTGGGGGTGCCAGGGGTGCTGGGGGGCTGTGGATGTGCTGCGGTGCTGGGACTTTCTATACTTTTGTAACTGCATGGGGCTGACACGGGAAGACTGCAGGGCCATGTGGGTGCAGGCCCCCAGGCTGGTGGCTTTGGGCCACCAGAAGAGCAGTCCCAATCCAGCCCTGCAGCAGGGGGTCAGCCCAGCCAGGCGTCCCCAAATCTGCTGTGGGGCAATGCAGGGTGGAGAGAGGGGGTAGGACGTGGGGCTGATGTCCCCGTCGACAAGTCACTCACCCCTAGCAGGGAACCAAGTGCCTACATGAAGGGCGACCAGCCCCCCCCCGGTCCTGGCTGGGGGTGGCACCCCCACTCGAGGACCCCCCAAGCCCACGTGAGGGGTTCCAGGCACATCGTTTGGGGGAGGAATGCCAGTTTTTGCCAACGCTTGCGCACCCCTTCCTGCATGGCACGTGTTCTCGTGGGGCCACTCTCCCCCTGCATGCTGCTCCTCACCCAGCCCAGTCATTGTTCCTTGTCCCCACACCCCGGGATGCCCCCAGCACCCACTGCACCTCTGCCCCCCTGCATCCCCCAGCACCCCACCAACCCCTGCCAGGCACAGCTCCTGTTCTCCCTCCCTGCCATGGGGTGCCCGCTGTGGGGCTGGCCCCCTGCCCTGCATCACCGAGGGGCTGCAGGGGCCAGCAGGCCCGACACCATCAGCTACCGCTCACCCCTGGGGGCAGTGGGTGCTCCTCGTGGGGCTGGGGGTGCCTGTGGATGGCTGGGGGGCTTTGCTCTGTGTGTGTGTGCATGTGCACACCTGGCAGCGCGTGGGCATGTGCACGCGTGTGCATGTCTGTGGCAGCTGCCCGAGGCCCCCACCCGCTGTGGCGGTACCTGTGGAGTATCCGTGGGGTGCCCACACCGCGGCACCCCCTCCTCCATCCTGCCAGGTCTTGAATAAAGTCACTTGTGCGAGCGCTGCACCGGGCGCCTCTTCTTGCAGGTGGGGGGCACCTCCTCCCCGGGGACCGGGGGGTGGCAGGCCCGCGGTGGCAGGGATGCAGCCCCCTCCGCGGCCCCACAGGGTGACGGAGGCCTCGTCCCTTATCTCGCATTCCTGCGGACAGGGTGCCTAATTATGGGCATCAGGCGGTGGTGGCGGGCGGGCGGCTGGACCCTCCCCGGGCAGGGCGCGGGGGGCGCGGGCAGCAGGCGCCATGGCATCGCTCAGCTCGGCCTCCACGTACCGCGCCGAGCTCCTCAGCGCCTACGGGCAGGGGCACGGCGAGCCCCGCTTCGAGGGTGACCGGCGGCATGGAGCCTTTGGGGCACAGGAGGCGTTTGGGTACCCAGGTACTGGGCGCGGAGGGTGGGGGATGGAGGAGCGGCCCTGCTACCCTGGGGGAGCCCTGCTGCCTTGGGGATGGTCCCCCCAAGGGTTATCCAGCTGATCTGTCCCTGGGGACAGTGTGGGACCCTCCCCTCAGCACCTCCAAGGTTGGGAGGGCTCGGAGGGGCAGCCTGATTGCCCCCCCCAGTGCCCCATGGCTCTCTGGAATGTCCTCCAGCTCTTACTCCCCAGGTGCTTTTGTGCTCCCCCTGTAAGTCCCCAATAACCCCAGTGTCCCTGCTATCCCCAGGACCACCATGCTGCCTCCTCCCCCTCCCCAGACCCTTTTGATTCTCCTTTCATCCCTGAAAGCCCCCATAGTTTTTCCTCCCCAACCCAGACCATCACAGTATGTCCTCAGCTCCCCTGTGCCCCACACCCTTTGATGTCACCAGCTAGGCCCCCACTTTCTTGTACATGCCCAGTAACTATAGTGTCCTTCTCCCCCCCAGCCCACTCCCCCCAGACCTCTGTGTATTCACCTCCTGTGCTATTCCCCTGCTGTCCAGTGCCCCTGGAATCTCCCAGTGCCCTCAAGTGCCTCCAGACCACCCACTACCCCCCCAGGCCCCCAGTACCCATTTATGTCTGGGACCCCCAGGTCCCCCTGCAATTCCCCAGCACCTTCAATATCCCCAGATTCCCGCTGCCACCTGCTACCCCCAGCCTTCCCTCCCCCAGTGTCACTCTCCCACACCCCCCAGTGCCCAGCCCCTGGGTACTGTGGCCCCATGCCCAGCAGCCCTCCAATGCCCACAGAGTCCCCAGGTGCCATGTACCCCTGCAGCCTGGGCACCTGGGTGCATGCCCAGGGTGACACCTACCAAGTGGTGGCCGACGTCAGCCAGTTTGAGCCCCCTGACATTGTGGTGACCACCTCCAACTGCTATGTCACCATCCAGGCAGAAAAGGTGAGGCACCTGAGGGGACAGCACCCCCTCTGGCCTTGGCACAATGGGGGTCCTGTCCCAGGGCACCCCTTCTGTGGGTGGTGGGGATGGGTGGTAACTGGGAATAGCCCTTGGTAGCACTGGGGTAAACGGGAGCTGTGCCTGGTGATGGGACAACAGGGAACTCCTGCTCTACTACACCTGTCCTGTACTGGTGTAACTGGGAACTGTCCTCACTGAGAGTGGGACAACCCGGAACTCCTGCTCCATTGCCTTCTCTGCTGGAGGTGGCAAGTGGGAACAGTCCCTGCTGGCACTGGAGTAGCTGAAATTTATCCCACTAGCCCAGACTTGGGCAGCAGAGGCCTGCTTCCTGCTGGCAATGGGGTAACTGGGAATTGCCCTGGAATCACTGGGATCTTTCCTGTTGGACTCTCTGTTAGACTCAGGGTGTCTGGGACCGCCCATTAGAAGCACTGGGGTAACTGGGAATGTGCTGTGGACCCCACCATGCCACACTGCATTCCCTGCACCACTGCTGCCTCCCCGCAGGTGGCTGAGGATGGCACCGTCTGTGACACCTTCACCCACAAGTGCCAGCTGCCCGAGGACACGGACCCGCTGTCGGTGAGCTGTGCCCTCACCGAGTCGGGCACTCTGGTCATCACCGTGCGGCGCCGTGCCAGCCCCGGCCCTGGGCAGCGCCCGCAGGGGCTGCACCGCAGCGAGGCCGTGCTGTGAGCAGGGACAAAACGCTCCTTGCCCAGAGCCTGCCAACCCCAGCACCATGGTGAAGCTCAGCTGGTGCCCACTGGCTGTGGCCCTCCCCACCTCCAGCCCCATAGTGCTTCAGCTCTGTTTATAAAGTCCTTTTATTAAATTAATATAAAAATCTCTGTATTTACATGGGGAGAGGTGCACGGCAGAGAGGCAGCAGGACCCCCTCTTCCCAGCCATGAGGTGCTGAGCACAGGGGGCAATGCCCACCCACGTCCCCGTGGACACCCCAACCTGATGCCCCTCTTTGCCCCGTGCCACTCTGAGAAGGGACATTGTGGTGCTCATGGCGGGTGTGAGGGCAGTGGCCATTCTGGGGGGCACCAGGGGCTGGGGGGGTACAGAGGTAGCAAAGTGGGAAGCCCCAAGAGCTGGCAGGTCGCTGGGGAGCAGGGGCTGGCTGGGGGTCATTTGGCTGGTCCCCAGCCCAGGGAGGGAGCAGAGGCACTGGATTGAGAGTGCCCACTGCTGTGCTGAGCCTGGTGTCAGTGGGCTCAGGGTGGGCACACCCCAGCACCTGTTGGGGGGCCCTTGTGGCTTCTGGGGACACAAGGGGTGGATCTCAAGGGTCTCACTGACCCTTGGGGGTGTCATCATCCTCGTCGCCGCCAGGGCCAGCCTCGCGGGGCATGTGGTGGTGCTGGTGGCGGTCCCAGAGCTGGTGCAGGGCCGTGGTGTCGGCCTCGCTGGTGCTGGCGGTGCTGTCGCGGAAGCTGGCGAGCGGCGGGCGCACCTTCACCCCCTTGCCCGTCAGGGAGCCCTCGATGGCCTTGCGCAGCTGTGGGGACCCCAAACCCATGGGCAAACAGCTCCAGGTGCCGCTCTGTGCCTCCCCAGCCTCGCTGTCCCCTGCTCACCTCCTTGAGGGACACCATGCCCACTAGCCGCCCAATGCTGGTGACGAATGCGTGGTCCAGGCCCAGCAGAGAGAAGATGGTGTGGGTCTGCAGGAAGACGGGATGAGTTGAGGGTCTGGGGGTTGTGGGTGGGGATCTGGGATGGGGTGAGGGTGCACCTTGTGCAGCGAGGTGTGCTCCACCAGCTGGAAGGGTGCGGGGTCGATCTTGGCACTGCTGAAGTCCACCAGCTGGTCCAGCTGCTGTTCTTCCCACTCCAGGATCTGGGGAGGTGCCATTGGGCAGGCTAAGGGGTACAGCCTCCCCACAAGTGCGAGCAAGGGCCCTCCCTTTCTCCTTACACCTTAAACCTCCCATCCTCCTTACACCTCGTCCTATGAAGAAATCTGGGTTATCCACCCCTCCCCACACCCACACCTCATGTTCTGGCACCCCTTTGGGATCCCTCTGAGCAGGAGGGTCCTGCCTGTCTCTGCCCAACTCCTCACCTCTGTTGGGGTCATCTTGTCACCCAGAATCATCTCCTCCTGCAAGAGAGGTGTGTTGGCACAGCCACGAGACTGCTGCGGGCAGGGTACGGGCAGGGAGCTGCGGGGAACAGCACGGGTGGAGGCAGCACATGCAGGCAGGGCACGGCGAGGGTACAGGCAGGGTACAGGCAGCACATGGGCAGGTCAGGGAATGTGATTGGTTGACAGGACATCGGTCACACCCTGATTGGCCACAGTTGGACAAGCCAAGCTTGTGATTGGTGGAGAGAATGCAAGGTGTGCCATGATTGGCTGAGCAAAGTGGGGCAGATCTCGCGGTTGTGATGGCTGGAAGGCTCCACATCCCCATTCCTGGGAGGGTTTGGAATGGGGAGAATGCACACCAGGATTGGTTGGATGGAATCGTAACTGTCCAAGATTGACTGCACAGACATTGGCCCAACATGACTGGCCAAGCAGAATCTTGCCAGGTCCCTGATTGGTTCAGAGAACTCCTGCCAGGCTCTGATTGGCTGGGAGGAGCTGTGCCCAGGCTGCGATTGGCTGCAGCTTACCACAATGGAAATGCGGACGCGTTTGGCCTTGTGATAGGCTGTGCCCTGGGCCTGGCCCGTGGGAGAGACAGCAGTTAGGGGATGGGATGGGATGGGATGGGATGGGATGGGATGGGATGGGATGGGATGGGATGGGATGGGATGGGATAGAAAATGATGGAAAGGGATGGGAAGGGACAGGCAGGGTTGAACAGGAATGGGCAGGGCTCTGGAGGGCCAGGCAAGGCCATTCAGGGATGGGAAGGGCTGGGTAGGGCCAGGCAAGGCCATTCAGGGATGGGAAGGGCTGGGCAGGGACAGGCTCTCACCTCGGTGGGCTCTGTGGCAGCGTTGGCACAGAAGAGGCTCTTGAGGGCGATGCCAGTGTGGTCAGTGCTGCCAGCTGCGGAAGGAGAGGGGGTGTCAGTGGCAGGGACACAGGGGCCAGGGGCCACATGCAGACTCACCTGGGGGGCTGTCGGCTGGGCTGCTGGGCACCCGCTTCAGTGCTGGCTTCAGGGGCTTGCGGAGTGCGGCGCGGGCAGGGGTGCCTGAGGAGGTCTCTGTGCTGATCTGTGGGGGATGGGGTGGTAGGGTGATGGTGGTGGGGGGCACCCTGACCAGGCATCCCCCAGGACAGTTGCAGCCCTCACCTGGAAGCGGATGCTGGAATCGGAGAGCCGGTGCCCATCCTCAGGCATCACCTTCTGCCGCAGTGCCAGCAGCCGGCGCTGGGGGCTGAGCTGGGTGTTGAGCAGGGCCCCCACCTGCGCCCGCTCAATGGAGCCCAGCAGGATCATGGACTCTGCCAGACACAGCAAGGCACCATGCTGGATCCTGATGTTCCCTCTGCCACCCACCCATGGCGCACTCCACGGCTGCCGTGGATGCTGGCAGAGCCCCTGCCTGTGTCTCACCAGCTGACTCCACCAGTGGCAGGTTCTTCATCTTGGTGCTGTGCAGGACCTGCTGCAGGTCCCGGTACTTGCAGTTGAGGGTGACGTAGCGGATGTCCCGCACCATGATGTCCTCCACCCGCACGTTGTATTTCCTGCACAGGACAAGAACAGCGGCCTCAGAGTGATGCCACCACCTCCCCTTGTGCCTCGGTGAGGGGTCTGGGGTTGGGACAGGGGACACAATCTCACTCGTGGTGGCCCCAGCCCAGCTCAGGGAGGTAGGGAAGCTTCTTGATGCGGATGATGCTGTCGTAGAGGGAGGGCTGGAGGCTCTGGGCGACGGCATTGGCCAGGATGACAGCAATCATGACCGGCAGGATGTGAGAAATCTGCCCCGTCAGCTCGAAGACGATGACGGCCGTGGACACCGTGTGGGTGACAGCGCCCGACAGTGCGGCCGCTCCTGGGGCCACCGCCAGGAGATGGGGGAGGGCTGTCAGGTATTGCCCACCAGGCTTGGTCCCTGCCCTGGGTTCCCCCCTACAGGGCATCCACCACATATGAGGAGCCCTTGGGACCATGTGGGGACATTCCCAGTGGTGGCATCACTCCCAGTTCCAGGGATCATCACCTCAGCTGTGGGGCAGCATCTCCAAATGATGCCCACCATGGTGTCCCCATTCCAGCTCAGAGCTTACCCACCACGGCGTAGCCCCCCGGCACGATGCGGTAGATGTTGCTGTCTGTGTGGATGCCATCAGGGAACCAGGCTGCCATGCTCTCCCCCACCAGGCGCCCAAAGGCTGCCCCTGCAGGCAGAGAGGGGCTGGGAATGGGCTCAGGGCTCTCCCAGTACCCAGCCCAGCCTCATGCCCTCTCCTCTGCCTGATGCTGCCAGGGAAGGGGACATCTGGAGGCGCCCACAGGTGCCCAGTATGGGCTGAGAGGTGGCTCCCTCCTCCCACTGTGCCCACACAGGGGGCAGGGTCTCACCAATGACGAAGACAGGCATGAAGGCTCCACAGGGCACTGGGATGGTAGTGGCCAAGGCTGACATCCAGAACTGTGGAGCAGACACCCATTAGTTGCCCTCCCTGACCCAGCCCTGCCTCCTGCCCCTGCTGTGACCCTCAGCTGGGGGCTGTGGAGCAGCACGTGGACACCACACCCTGCAACGCGGCATGGGCTCCTCCCAGGGGCACCCTGCCAGCTCCTCCCTGGTGGCACTTGGTGGCATCTGGCCAGCACCTCCCTGGTGGCATGATGGTGGCTCCCAGCCAAGATCTCTTTGATGGCATGCCAGCACCACCCAGCAAACACCTTGGTGGACTCTTGGAGCAGCCACCCAGTGCCTTCTGGTGCCTCTTTTCTGGTAACAATCTGGCACCTCCCTGATGGCATCCAAAAAATCCTCTCCATAACCTCCTGGTTGTACTTTGGGGATGACAGGGGAAGTAGGCACCTACCTTCATGAGGATGAAGACAACAAGCGTGACGAAGACATTGGAGCGGGGATGGAGCCAGGCCTCCAGGATGCCCAAGTACTCAAACTCATCATTGATCCCCTGCTTGGCCCACGTCTGGTTGTCAAAGAGTGTCACCAGGGTGTCCTTCTGGGTGAGCTGGTGATGGGCAGGGGTCAGCTGGGGCTTGTGGTGGCCCTGGGGTGGGGACTAGTGTGCCACCCCATGGCGGGTACCTGGCCAGCCATGAACTGTCCAAAGCCGGGCGGGAAGGTCAGCGTGGAGATGATCAGCGTCACCAGGGCGGGAAAGAGCAGGCGCCTGGCAGGGTGGCACAGAGCAGGGGGTGATTTTGGTGCAGCCCAGCTCCACCACCCTGCTGCTGGGGACTGCTGGGCACCTACTTCTTCATGAGGAAGCGGTTGATGGCCTTCTGGCGGCGCATGAACTGCACGATCTTGCGGTTGAGGTAGACAAAGAGTGCGCCCCCGAAGCCGCTGGCGATCCTGGGCAGAGCCAAGGGAAGAGGTGTCCTGCTGCCACCACCAGCACCACCAGCGCCACCACTGCCACCCCTGGGGCCATGGGGTGGGTGCTGAGACAGCCGCACTCACCCGATGACAGCAAAGGCAGGCAGCTCCTGCAGGTCGAAGGGGAAGTCGAGGCGGAAGCGGGTTTTGAACAGTGCCGTGATTGTCTCTGGGGGATGGTGGGGCTCAGTAGGGCTGGGCAGGGGACCCCTGTGCCCTCACCCTGCCTGAGGTACCTTCATCCTTGTTCCAGACAGCGAGGACACGGAAGATGAAGGCGCTGAAGGTGGCAGCGAAGAAGCCACGCCAGTAGTTGCGGACGGCAAAGAAGGTGGAGGTGACCTCGATGCTGAAGAGGACGCCTGGCATGGGGGGAAGAGCACAAGGGAGGTGGAGAAACCCAGGCAGGCCCTGGTGCCTGGCATGCTTCCCACCCGGAGTCCACACTCGTGCACAGCCCACGGGGGTCTGGCTGCCCCACGGACACACTGTGGGGCGGTTCAAGGGATTCCCTGGCAAAGCACAGGCCAGTCCCTGCTGGGCACAGAGGGCACAGCACAGTGGGCACAGCACGAGCAACAGGGCAGCACAGGGATATGGGTAGCGACACGAGGGGTGGCACTGGGAGGGAGTGGGGTGCACACAGATGGACAGACAGACAGGGCAGCAGGCAAAGGGCAAGGAAAGAGTCAGACACGTCACCAACCTACGGGCAGGGCTCAGCAAGGCTGGAGCGGGGAGCTCCCTGGAGCACAGGGCGGCAGGGGAGAGGACAAGAGCAGACGTTACACATCTGGGAGGGTGCTGCCCGCTCCTCCCTTCCTCCTCCCTGCTGAGCAGCACTGCCCTCTCCCATGCCAGCTGTCCCGGGGGTCCTGCTTGCCTCTCCAGGTGGACCCTGCTGCCTGGGTGGGAGGTGTGGGGGTTGTGGGGCGGCCTGGGGTGACCCTACCTCCGATGGGGGCGGCGAAGCAGCAGCCAACACCGACAGCACAGGCAGCTGCCAGCATTTCAATGTTTCTTGCCTCATTCTGTGAGGGAGACAGGAGTGAGTGGGCACTGCCCCCCAACCCTAGGCACTGCCAAACCTGCTGGTAGGCACAGGTTGATCCTTCTGGGGCCAGTCTGCCTTGCTCACCTCGTAGAAGCCCCCAAAGAGGGAGAGGAAGCGGCTGAGCAAGGCTGCACACATGCTGGCAATGTGGACAAAGGGACCCTGAAAGAACAAAGGGAGACTGAGGACATTGCCCTCAGCCTCACTCCCTGGTCCCCGGCTCCCCTGCCCTGGCACTGCCCTCACCTCCTTGCCCAGGGGCATGCCGCTGCCCAGGGCACACGTCAGTCCGATCACCTTAGCCACAAAGGTCTTGAGGGTGAGGTACTCCTTGAGCACGACGCCCCGCAGGATGGTCTTCATCTCGGGGATCCCTGAGCCTGGTGGTGTGGGGACAGCCTTGACCCATAGCCATGAAGGGGGGACGCTGTCCCACGGTTCTGGGGGCTAACCCTTGATGCTTTGCCACACCCCACTGCCACAGGGAGGTCCCAGATACTCCTCTTCCCACAGTACAATTGGCAGGGTCACCCCCATGGTTATGTAGGCACAGCTCAACCCACAGCCCCACAGGGACCCCAATTTCATAGCCCCCAGGAGATCCTCTGAAAATCAGGTCCTAGCCCTAGGAAGACCCCCACGCCTGCAAGCCTCATAGCCCAGGAGGAAATCCACCCCTTAACTCACAGGAGATTCTCTGAAGTTCTCTGAAGACCTCTCTCTCATAGGCCTTAGAAGATCCCCAACCCCATAGCTCAGGATGGCATCCAAACCATAGTCCCTAGGAGACCCTCTGAAGACCAGCCCATATCCCTAGAAAGACTCCCAGGACCTCCAGGGACACACCCAGGCACAGCCCCAGGGAACGGACACCCTGTTTAGGGTGCAGGCAGCCCCTTGATGCCCTACCCACGGCCTGGGGGGCAAGGATCTGTGTGAAGCCAGCTGAGAAGGTGATGAGCACAGTGGGGTAGGTGACCCAGGCCATGTATTGCAGCAGCACGTTGGTGTCCAGGCCCCCGTACATCCACTTCTGAGCTGTGGGGACAGCCAGTCAGATGGGTGGTGGGTGGCAAGGCACACGGCATGGCCCCATGGCACATGGCATGGCCCTATGGCATGGCCACTCCCTGCCATGGCCCCAGGAGCCCACTGGTACTTGCCTACCTTGGAGGCATGTGGCGATGGCGAAATCCATGGCCCAGCTGACCAGTGCCATGACCAGTCCCAGCAGTATGAGGAAGACCCAGTCCTCACCCACCTTGGAGATAAGGAACCGCTGGCACTGCAAGGCGCAGACTGTGGACACAAGGGCAGGTTCAAGGCTGGACGCCCCAGGGATGGGCACACTGAGGTGGCAGAAGCAGGCTGGCAGCAGCACTGACCCAGCAGCGCTGACCCAGCACAGCTGGCACTGTTTGGTGCAGGAGCACTGCTGTGTCCAGCTGTCACGGCCAACTGACTGCACAGTCACACACTGGGCATGCACCTCCCACTAGCACGGCCTCCCTGGCACGGCCCCAGGTACAGGGGCTGGGGGCCCCCATCCCCGCAGCGTGCCCGGCTATTTCGGGCCATTGTGTCCCTGCTGCCCGGCGGGCAGGTGGCATTGTCCTCGGCGCCGGTGTCCCATGACAGCCACAGAAACTCTACCCGCGGCACCGAGGTGGGGTGGGAGCCGTGTCCGACTGTGCTGCTGTGGGTGGGGCTGTGCCCACCGGTGTCCGTGTCCCGGTGACCCTTACCCCGACAGAGGCCACAGCGGCCCTGGGTGTACTCCAGCAGCTCGGAGGGGTGGCGGGGCTGGGGCGTGTCCCCCTCCTGCAGCCGCAGCCGGGCTGCCTCGTCCTTGGCAAAGGTGCCCAAGTCCTGCGTGTAACGCCCGTACATCTGGGGGAGAAGGACAGACAGCAGTGTCAGGGCGGCTGGTGCCCCAACCCCGGCAGCCAAGTGGGGAAACTGAGTCAGGGCAGCAGTGGGCATACTGGCATGGCCTGCCAGGTGAGGGAACAGCCATTGCATCCCAAGGCAAAGGGGTGGAGGCACCTGTGGGAGTGCCCGACTGCCCTCCAGGGCGTGGGAAGGAGCCAGGCAGATAAGGTGAGTGTGGATCAATGGTGATTGTTTTGCCTGCATGCCCCAAGCAGGCAGCTGAAACGTTGGTACCAGTCTCTGGCCCTGCCCAGGTGCCCCAGGCACTGCACTGGGGTGGAGGGTGTGGAAGGGCCTCCGGTGATGGGAGCGTGGCCAGCTTGGCTGGGAGACTCTCTGAGGGCTGGTACTGGGGCTGTGCTGGAGCTTTGCAGGCACCACCCTCCGACATTGCTAAGAGCAAGGCTGGGATACTCCCTCCAAATGCAGCCTTGGCAGGTCATATGTGTCACGAGCTGGCTGGTCTCAGCTGGCAGCAGGGAGACCTGCTGAGAGGACAGTGAGGGATAGGAGGTACCCCCAGTTCCAGGAGAGAGGGAGCACAACATCAAGCCCAGGGCAGACCCTGGGCTGTGAAGAGGGGGATCACATAGGGATCACCCCCCTTTCCTCGGGTGCCTCCTGCCTGGCTGTGGCACGTGGCCTGGCCCTGGCAGGGGGTGGCCCTGGCAGTGCCCCTCATGCTGGCCAGGAGCTCTTTGTGCCCGTGTTCCCCGCTGAGCCGGGGGCATTTGTCCCGCGCTGGCGGGCACTGCCAAGGACTCGGTTGCTTGGTTTCCGCCTCACTCCCCCCGCACGACCTGAATGCCAAGCGCCAGAGGTTGGCCCGGCACAAAGGGAGGCTTCAGGACCGCGGGGGCCCTGCCAGGCTCCCACGTCGGGACAACGTGAGCCCCATGCTGATGGCGTGCCCACCCGCCGTGCCGTGCCAGCGCAGCGCGTGGCTGCCCAGCCGGGGCGCAGCCGCCCTGCTCCTGGCATGGCCCGTGCCAGCACCACGGGTGGGCACCGCGCTCGGCACGTGGGCAGCCAGCCCCGGCTGCTGGAGGCAGTGCCCACCCTGCATGCCCGGGTGCTGTTCACAGCCCCCTGGCACATGGCAGCTCCCCGTGGGGATGGTGTGAAGGTGCACTGCAGACGGGGCAGCGCTCCTGCCCAGGTCCCTTGGGCAGAGAGCAGACAGCAGTCAGAGCGGCGCCGGGTGGATTCTCTGCTGTCTAATACCCAGGTTGTGCCCAGCAGCGGGAGGGAGGGTGGGGATGTAGGCACAGAGAGGAGGGTGAACTAAGTTCCATTGCTGACCCTCTCCTGGCATGGATTTTCCCCCAAACTCCTGCTCAGCATGGGCTCAGAGGCTCCTTGCCCTGTGGAAGAGAGCTGGGGGGAAAGGCATGACCACCTTGAGGGGCCAAATCCAGCATCGGCTGCCAGAGGAGGACCCCGGCCCCGCACGGGGTCTTGAATTCAAAGGCTCCCTTCGGAAAAAGCTTGTTTGCTCTGGAAGATGAAATGGGCCGGCACCCCAGGAGTGCTGTCACCCTGCCAAGCACTTGCCTGCCTGGCCCCACGGCTGACCCATGGCCAGCTCAAACCAAGACGGAAGCACCCCCAGGCTGAGTGCTCCCCGAACCAGCTCTGTTTCTACCTCCTGGGGCTGTGCCAGGGGCTGGCACACCATCCCCCCAGGAGCTGGGGCACACGTTGGATGCCCAGTCCCAAGTGCTCCAGCGTGGTTGAGGGTGGTGGGATTTGCTCCCCCTCTGCCTCCCTTTGGAGCCCACCCCACTTGTAACAACAGGGATACAAGCAAAGGGACCATGACACCCTGCTGCCACCTGCCACCCTGTGCCATCCCATGCCACCCCTCTGCCCCATGCCACAGCCCCACAGGCAGGACATGGGACCCCCATGGGTGCCCAGTGCTGAGCAGCCACAGCTACTGTGCCCACAGCCCTGGCATGGCTGTGAAAGCCAGTGGTGGGCTCTCTCCTTCCTCCTCCTCCTCCTCCTCCTCCGCTTGGGTTATTTTTCCACAAAGGCCTTTTGAAACACAAACAGCCCCAGGACTCCGGCCTCTGCCGTGAAGCAGCTGAACAATCACAGTGCCGGGCAGGCAGGGAGCGGGCACAGGGGGGGCTGCCGGGGGGCACTCGGGGACACGGGCATGGGCCAAGGCCACTGTGTTGGTCCTGAGCTGCTGCACTGCAGGCACTGGCTGTGCCACAGCCCCTTGGGCTCTGCCAGCCCATGGTGCCTGCTGTGCCCGGGCAATGCTGTGCCTGGGGCGGGCACTGGCATCTGGTGCTGCCGTGTCCCCGTGCCAGCCTGTCCCACAGCACTGAGCTGGCCTGGCAGGGGTGCCCACCTCCTCATGGCCAAGGCCAGCCATCCTTCTCCCCTAAATTCCCCCTAGGGAAGCTTTTAAAGCTAAGGGGTTGGGGGGTCCTCTGGGCTGGCAGTGGGCAGGCAGAGGCCAGGGGGTGTGTGTCACGCTGCCCGTCTTAGCTGGGCTCTAATCACCCTGAGCGGCTCTGCAATGAACAAGGGTAGTTTGTCAAGCTTAATCCCCCCCACGGGGCCCGTTGCTCCCTGCCACAACAGCCTGGCATGTGGGGGACACTGGGGCTGATGTGCACCCCAGCACCCTTGGCATGCCAGGGCTTCCCACAAACACCTGTCGAGCATGGGGACTCCAGGGAGACCTTTAGGTCTGGGGCCCCAAGACCCATGGCATCCCAGGGCTGGTGAAATCTTGACAGAAAGGGCATGGGGTAGGGATAAAGGTCTTTGGACATAGTTGGGCACAACCTGCAGCCTGGCTGTGATGACTTGGCTGTAGGCACAAGCAACAAGAACTGTCCCCAGGCTGTCCAGCTCAGAGCAGCCCATGCCAGGCTCCAGCTGGATCCTGATCTTCCTGGCAGGTGCTGGCAGGAGCTGGTGGTGCTTCAGATGCACTGGGGAGGGCTGGGCACTTCTCCTGCCTAGCACGTGCCCAGGCAGCTCCCAAAACACAGGTGTGAGGCTACGGGACAGGAGCCCACACCCAGCCTCACCCACGAGCCCCAGGCGCCTTCCACGGGCCTCACTGAGCCCAGAGGCCACGGGGATGGGCACCACGGAGCACTCAGGGCACGGGTGCTACCCTGCCCAAAGAAAAGGAGGGCAAAGTCTGCCGGTGCCAGCCCAGCGTGCCTCTCCCCTCGCGCTGCCCGCAGGCTCCTCCGCCCCGCGGTGCCCGGCTGGCACGGCCTCTCTGCTCACCCACCGTGACCAGGGCGCCCAGGGGGGGTGGCAGCAGGGAGAGGCACGGCCAGCACTCACCCCTGTTCCTGCCCCTGACTGCTCCCTGACTCAGCCCTGCCGGGAAGGACAGCGGGGTCAGCAAGGTCGTGGAGATGACGGCACAGCCAGGGCTCCCACGGCCGGCTGCTGTCCTGCAGCCACCTGACAGGGGCAGCTTGGGGTGAGCACTGAGGGGCACGGCCAGAAGAAGGGTTTGGGTGCTGGGAAAGGCAGTGCCGAGGGTACACAGAGCAGCAATGCCCTGATGCTGCCCTGTGTGCCCATGCTGGGTGGGTAAGGCTCAGCAGAGCCCGCCCCGCACACAGCAGCTGGCCCAGGCTCTGCTGGGCAGCCGTGGGCACAACTCTGTGGCCACGCAGTCCCTTCTTCCCTGCACAGCTCCCTGGCCCTGCCTGTCCGAATGCCTTTGCCAGGGCAAAGTACCGTCCGCCTTGGGCACCGTCCCAAGCTGGGGCCAGGGAAAAGAACCTTTGCCCGTGGTGTCTGAGGGCCGTGGGCAGTGGGGTGGCTGGGAAAACAGCGGGCAAGGAAGACACCCCAGGACAACGGGACACCCTGGTGCCAGTGGGGAGGCCTCTGAGACAGAGGAGTTGTAAACATGGGGCTAAGGTTGCAGGCAGGGGAGATAGCGTATCTTGGGGGCAGAGGGCCGGGACAGGCAGTGCGGGGAAGAGAAGCGTGCCCGGCTGGCGCCTCGGGGGC
Source organism: Molothrus aeneus (assembly GCF_037042795.1). Taxonomy (NCBI): domain Eukaryota; kingdom Metazoa; phylum Chordata; class Aves; order Passeriformes; family Icteridae; genus Molothrus; species Molothrus aeneus. Next base: position 17,179,322 of record NC_089655.1, read on the forward strand.
CCCGCAGGGTGGGCATCCCCTCCCGGGGAAGAGGCGTGTTTCCAGGGGTGGTGAGGTGTGTGCAGAAGTCCTGCCCTGGGGTTGGGGGCTCAGCCAGGCTCCTCCACAGCCGGAGGGGGCTGCGGGTGACATCCGAAACGGGAGGCAACATCCCAAACAGGGCACCGCGGAGTTCTGCCGCCCTGAGCAGGGCAGCACCCCCAGACCCCCCAAACCGCCGGGCGTTCCATCGCGCCCCGTCGCGTCCTGTGCCACACAGGTGCTCGGTGCCCGCCCGGTGCCCCCGGTACTCACCAGGGTCTGCTCATACTGCAGCGCCCGCTGCGCCTCGCTCTCGGAGGCCATGGTGCCGCCGCTGCCGCCGCTCCGCTCCGCGCCGTCCCGGTGCCGGTGCCGCTGCCGGTGCCCGCGGCGGCCGCGGCTCCTCCCGGACCGCGCGGGGCGGGCCCGGGGCACTGCCCGGGGGAGGGATCGGCCGCGCTCCGCCTCCGCCGGCAGCGCCCGGCACCGGCGGCGCCCGTTACCGGGACCGGCGGCGCTGGGCACCCGGTGCCCGGCCGGGTCAGGAGGAGTCCGGCAGGAAGCTCTGTCCTGTGGCTGGACCCCATCCACGGTGGCCTTTGCCAGGATGGCACCCCCGGGCAGCCAGTGGGTGCAGGTGGCGGTAAAAGCTGCCGTGGGTGACCACGGGCCGGCTCCCCCGGGACACCGTGCTCCCTTTCCCACAGGTACAAGGGGCCGGCGTGGGGCTGGCGCTGCTTTCCTGTGGGTTCCCCCTGGTCGGATGTGGGATGACCCTGCAGACGGTCACCCCAAGGCTCATGGCCATGCCCAGCTGGGGGACAGATTGGTGGGGACAGAGTGCCTGAGGTCTGTCTTGTCATGAAGGGCACGGGGACAGCTGTCAATGCCCAAGGAGGGCAGGGCACATTGGCACTGTGGGGACTTCACCACACAAAGCTGTCAGGGAGCTCATCCTTACCGTGATGCTGCTCAGTGTCCCGGGACAGTCAGCCCCCAGCGAGAGAGGTGGGCTCCACTCTTCCTTGCTGAAGTCGCTGGGCAGCAGGGGCTCAGTCCTCTCCAGAGAGGCACACGGGTAGACCTTGGCACCAGCAATCCCTGGGGAAGGCGCTCCGGCATGGCAGGCTGGCTGCTGGGACCTCTGCCTCACCGCCACCACGGGCTCAGGGACAGGGCACCAAGGCAGCTGGCAGGGCGATGCTCACCCTCCTCCCCAGGGCACAGGATGGCACTTTTGTGGCAGGAACTGGGTGCAGGGAAAGCCAGAGCTGTGGCACTGCTGGGCTGATGCTGTGGGATCGGGAACGGGCTGGTTCTCACTGCCCAGGTGCCACCCTCTGCTTTGACGTCAGCTCCCTCAAGGGTGGGTGACGATGGCTGGGCTGGGGGCTGGGATATCTCCTGTGCCAGTCTGGGAGGGTTCATTGCCCGACGTGAACCAGTTTGAGGCAGGGAGGTGACAAAATGGGTTGCCCGCTCATTGTATCCCCAGGCACGGAGCTCCCTCTTGCTCGTCAGCTCCTGGCACTGCCCCGTGGCAGCAGGGATGTTCATCCGGAGGGGAAGCCTTGTGCCAGGACACATCTCTGCCCAGTGCCACCAATGTGCCTGGCTGTGGGCCACCAGCATACTGCAAGGCCACCACAGGTGATGCCACCCTGCTGGCACAGGTGCCTGCATGGCTGTGGGTGCATGCAGGGCAGGACACCCAGCTTAGCATGCAGGGCTCTGTCCCAGCCCAGTGTGCCCCAGTGCCATCCTTCTATTGCTCTACTGTTACTCCAGTCTAGCCTAGGGTCACCCTGAGTGCAGCCCCAGTATAGGCTGACTCTGTCCCACTACAGAGTTGTGGTTGTGCCACCATCCCTTACTGCTACCCCAGTAGAGCCCAGTGTTACTTTCCCTACAGCTCTGGCACTGTTCCAGTATAGCTCTGACTGTCCCAGTCATCCCAGTGTGTACCAGCACAGTACAAATGGCCCCAGAGATCCCTCAGACCTCCACATTAGGGATCAAAGGGCAGGTGGCAGCATTGGGTCTCCCATGGGCACCATGAGGCCCTAGACCAGTGCAGCTGTACTGGGGTCACCGGGGTTGTGCTGCCCCAGAGCACGCACAGGGGTCTGCCCTGCACAGCCATGGGTGTCTGTGCCCAGCCCTGGGCACGCAGCTGGTTATGGGTGCTGCAGGACAAGGGCCTCTATGGGTAGCAGCTGGATTGGGGCCCCAGGCTGGGCTCTTTTTGCCACCGTGGAGCTGTGAGGAGCAGTCCTGGCTGTCCCTGTGCTAGCAGGCACCATTGCCAAGCACTGTGTTGGCAGCCTCCACCGTGGGCAGAGGTTGGCATCGTGGCTCCAGCTGTGGGCACTGTACACTGCTCTGGTCTTCTCCAGTGCCAACCTACAGCCTATGGGGGGGTCCTCATCCTGGCATTGGCTTTCACACCCCATATCCCCAAATATACATCCCCAACCCCAGCAATGCCAAGGCCTGCAAGTCCCCCATGGGATGTGAGGGCACAGCCCCGTGCCTGCTGCTGCTAGGAAGAGACAGGAACCAGGTGGGCAATAGCTCTGGTTTTAATAAATACATCTTGACCTCCATCCACTGGCACCATAAATTATGTGAGAAACCCGGCTGAGACAGGGTGGGTGCAGCAAACAGGGGCCAGAAGGACTTTACACTATGTACAACACGGGCACGATGCCCACCGGCCAGGGGGGCTTGGAGTGGCAGGGCAGCAGGTGCCCCAACCTCCACAAGCCTGGCCACTGCCCTCTGCACAAGGGCAGGGCAGTCCTGGCATTGCAGTCGTGCTGAGATGGGGTGGCCAGGCTGGGGGCCAGGCCATGTGCACCCCACTCTGCTCCTCTGTGCCCCCCACCCTGCACGGGCAGGGGTAGTGAGCAGTGGGACCCCCAGTGCCACCCAGCGTCACCGCGTGCATGCCCTGCTCTGGGCAGCAGTCACTGCTCAGTGGCTCCGTGACTCCACCTTGGCATCCTGGACCTTCTCCCGTGCGTCTGAGGGGGCATCAAGGGCTGAGGGAGGGGAAGTGTAGCTGAGAGATGGGCACAGGGGGTGCCAGCAGGGCACTTGGGTTGGTTGTGCCAGCCCTGGCTCAGCACCAAGGAGACTGGGAGGTGCAGGGGGTGCCACAGAGTGTTTGGGCAGTGGTGCCTGTGTGTGAGCACTGCACTCACCACGGCACTTGGCACAGCAGGGATTGTCCCTCGTGGCAGGGCTGGCACAGGCGGATGGGGGGCACTCCTGGCGCTGGCAGTGCGTCTCCCCCGACTGGGGAGCAGAAAGAGGGGCTGAGCACCAGGGTGGGGGCACAGCAGCTCCTCAGGGTGCACTGGGTGTCTGAGCTGCTCTCCCACCATTCCCAAAGCTCTGGGGACTGGCACAGTGGCGCCTTCCCTTCCCCCAGAGCTGCCCTAGGCTGGCACACTCACCACACACCAGCACAGGATACACTTCATTTCCCCAAAGGGGGGCACAGACGGGTGCCAGCTCTCGTTGTTGAGGTACCAGCGACGGCCGAAGCGGCACGCCCGCGGTGCGTCTGCCTGCATGGAGTCAGCCAGCTCCGGGACACTCCTCTCTGGGGCTGCAGGAGAGGCCACTGGGAGGATGCCCACCTGTGGCATTGCCAATGGGGCACACAGGAGCTATGCAGGGAGAATGGAGGGCAGGAGAGGGGTGCAGGTACCTGGGCACTGCTTGCAGCAGTCAGAGGGGTTGGCGCGCACGGGGTTGGCACAGGTGAGCCGTGGGCACTGCACCTTCTCGCAGTGCACTTCACCTGTGGTGCCCTGCAGGGAGGGCACAGGGCAGTCAGCTCCCCATGCCCTGGTCTGAGCCTCAGCTACAGTTCCTGGGAACTGAGAGCCCCCATAGGTGCCAGACCTGGCTGGGAAGCAAGTCTGGAACCCACACCCACCTTGCAGGTACAAATGGCACATTTGATGAGGCCAAACGGGGGCACGACAGGGTGCCAGCGAGTGCCAGAGCCTCTCCATGTCTTGTCACCATCGAAGTAGCAGCCTGGAAGAGGAAGAAGAAGAAGAAGAGGAAGTCACAGCCCTTGTGACTCAGCCTTTGCAGAGCTGCCCCCTCAGCCCATGCACACAAGGACTCACCCTCGCTACTGTCCCGTGCCCTCTCCAGCTTCAGCTCCTCCTGCTCCGTCTTCTTCTCTACAAGGGAGAGGAAGGCCATGAGGGGGTGCACATGGCAAAGTCTCTGAAAGGGACCTCCACTTTGTTTCCACAAGGAGCCCCCCAGCCCACCCCCCAGGTACCTTCACAGATGGGGCAGCAGAGCTCTTCAGGGTGCACCTGGTGGGTACAGTTGAGGGGCTGGCACAAGATGGGGTCACAGATCACTGTGCGCTTCTGGAGACAGCAGAGGTGGGGCTCATTAGAGAGGGGCATTACTGATGGGTGCTGCCCCTTCAGCACAACCCCCAGCTTGTACCTGGCAGCTGCAGATAGAGCACTTCTTGTCATAGTCAGGTGCCCAGCGGGTGCCATGTGCCCGGTGCTGACCCTCAAAGAAGCAGGAGTTGGGGTCCTTCTTCAGTTGCTCCAGGTCCCTGGTCTTGGTGCTCTCAGAGAGCTCAGCCTGCTCCAGGGACTCCCCTGGGGCCAGGCGGGTCCCTCCTGCATGGCACTGGTTGGGAATGTGCACCTGGAGGGAGCAATGAGCAGGAGGTCACTTCCCATGCCGATGCCTGCCTGCCTTCCATGGTCAGGCTGGTGAAGGAACCACCCATGACCACAAAACACATCAGGACCTGGTGACAGAGTGATCCTGTTCCCTTCCACCCTGCTCCAGGCAGTGCCACCCCGCCACAGGCAGCAGTGGGGGTGGGCAGGGTGCCCTGCCCTGATGAGGACCTACCCGTCCCCGCATCTCCCCATTGGGGTGAGCTTTGGTGCTGACTTGCAGAAAAGCAGTGCCCTGGGCCAGGTGCTGCAGCAGGTCGGCATCCAGGTCCTTCACCACGCCCTGAGCCTGTCGTGGCGAGAGGGGCACCAGGGTGGGGATAAGGTCTGGCCCAGCCCCTGCTGTGTGGTGCCCTGAGCGGGTGCCCACCTCACCTCAGTGCTGTAGAAGCCCTTGAGCAGGCGCTTGTGCTGGTGGGGGCGGGTGCCCATCTCCCCCAGCTCAGCCACACCGTGGATGTGGGCGCTGACAGTGCCATCGCTCGGCCGTCCCAGCCCCGCCACCGAGATCTCGTAGTGCAGGTGGCAGTGCTCATCCAGCGAGAGCCAGGCATGCCCCCCAGCACCGCTGGGCACTGGGGGGGACACCAGCTGCCCTGCCAGCGCCACGGGCATCTCTGTGCACAGACAGGGACCGTGGCAGGGTGTGGTGCTGTGTGGGAGGGCTGCCCCACTGCCCCCGTTACCACCCCACGTGTCCCTGGTACCTGTGTAGCGGGCGAGCAGTCCACTGTAGGGCAGGGAGATGATTTGGCCTCGCAGCTCACCCTCTGCCCAGTCTTTGGTGGCCACGTTGAGGAAGAGTTCATTTTGTAGAAGCATGTGGGCATCACGGGCGCTGGGGCTCTGCCAGGCACCCCAGGCCTGCCACCAGTGGGAGACCATGCAGGTTGGGACAGGGACGCACCCAAAGTCCCCACGCCATCCCTCCCAGCATCAGCCAGTGCTCACCAGCCCATCCTTGTAGCTGGGTGTCATGTCAAACAGGATGTTCCTCTTGCTTTTCCGTCGGGGTTTGGTCTCCAGTGTGATGCCCACCACCTCACTGGCAGTGCCCACCACCTGCACCTGTGAGTGGGGTGCCAAAGGGCAGTGTCAGGGTGGCAGATACACCTGGGAGCCTCGAGAGGGAAATGGGTGCCCACCACTCACCTGGTACTCCAGGGTGCCATTCTCATGCAGCGCCAGTTTGGCTGAGCCCACAGCCCCAGTCTTGGTTGGCAGCAAAGCGTCCGCTCCGCATAGCACACTTTGGATGGCTTCAGCCCGGGGAGAGAGGCACAAGGGTGGGTGAGATTGGCATGAGGGTAAGCACAGCAATCCCCCTGCCCCCCAGCGTGCCTGCCCTGTGCTCACTGTCACAGCTGCGGCGGGTGGTGATGGTGCCAGCCAGCTGGCGTGCGTGCCGGCCCTCCGTCTCAGCCATGATGCGGAGCTGCCCCTGCACCAGCCACTGCAGCTCCTGGGCAGGCAGGTCACTCAGCACCTCTGCAAAGTCGGGGTCCTGGCAGGGGGGGTAGAGTTCCTTGGATCAGCCCTGGTGCTCTGGGCACTGGGGCTGCCAGGGCCTCTGGGGGATGAAAACACTTTACCTCCACAGTGATGTTGGCATGGACCTCGCGTAGTGTCTGGCCCTGGTGCAGGATGCGGACCCTCAGCGGGACCCACGGGGATTCTGAACATGGCAGAGGGGAGTGGACCCACTGGACCAGGGGTCTGCAACCACTTCAAACCTACACCTCTGTGCCTACCACCTCCAAACCCCTGGCACTTTCTTGCCAGTTGCCTGCCCCTGTGTGCCTGGGCCCTCATCATTCCCTCTGGCATGCCCTAAATCCTTGCAAACCCACATTGCAAACCTATCCTTCTTGCACAATGGCTCTCACACCCCATATTCTCTGCAGCATCCTCAGCCCCCCCACACAGGTGCACACCATCCTCTCCCCACCAGGTGCACCCCAAATCACACAACACACTCTATGCACACCTCACCCTCCACCCCACCCAACACACAGCCCCTAAACCCACCCTGAGCCCCACACCCAGCCCAGCCACCCATCCTAACCCCACAGATGCTGACCCATGCATCTTGAGCCACAGACATGCCATGCACTCCTTCAGGTCTACACAGCCCCCTCTGGGCAGTGCCTCCCTCCCCTTCCCTGCCCACCCTCACCCCTTGCTCCAGGCTCCAGCAGTCCCCGGGCCATGAGGATGAAGTGCAGGTTGTTCTCTGTGTCACTCAGTGTCAGCATGGCCATGGCCCCAACACCCAAGTGCAAGGGGTTCGACGAGGTCAGGATGGCACCGAATGTCTCTGTGCAGGGACAGGGGCATGAGGGACATTCTGATGGCACCAGTGGGTGTGCATGCAGTGGCTGGACTCACCTGCAAAGAGTGCCCGGTGCTTGAGGATGTGCCCATGGACCTCTCCGGTGGGCTGTGCCCGGGTGATGAGGGACACACGGAGCTGTTCCCGCCGCAGCAGCTGGACGTTGGCTTTGGACACCGTCCTCCACATTCCACAGAGCTGTGGGTGAGGGATGGAAGGGCTGGGCGGTGGCTGGGGGGCACCACAAGCCCAGCAGGGGTCGGAAGGGGCACCGTGCCCCCTGCCCTCTCAGCCCCTCTCACCATGCCATCCTCGGGGGCAGCGCTCTTCTGCACGGGGTGTTCGAACAGCACGTTACCCTCGGGGTCACTGAAACGCACCCGGCTCGGCCGCCCCAGCCTGCGAGCACCCGGGGGGTGAACAAGGGCCACATACTGCCCTTCCCCTCCCCTCACTCAGCATCGGGCACAGGGGTGTGTCAGGGAGGGCACACGGGGGTCACCGGGGGCTTGGGGGGGGCAGGAGAAGGAAGACATTCTCCTGGGGTGCCGAGTGCTAGGCTCTGCCCGCCCATTCCACGACTAGCCCAACACTGCTGTCCTGCCAAATGCCAGCTTGGCATGGATTCTCTGGGCTCCCCTATCCTGGAGCGGGGTTTAACTGGCACAAAGCAGGATGAGGGTCTCTGCCGGGAAAGGCACCATGGCAGGACCCGCTGGGAGCTGAGTGTTCAGGCTGTAAATAAGGAGCATTTTCGGCTCTGCTTGGCTCCCCCTGTCAGAGCTGGAAATTAGTCACCACTTTACTATGCAAAGGGGCCTGGAAGCGAGGAAGAGCAGAAGAAACTGGAGCGGGAAGGAGGGAGGGAGAGGAGAGGCTCTGCTGCTGGCGGGCATCCGGGGAGGGCATGGGGAACCCTGGCAGCAGTGCCAAGGCACTGCCCCCGGCAGAGCCTGCAGGGTGGCACAGCAGTTCTGCCAGCTGCACCCACGGGAGCCCTGGAACTGTTCCTGTTTGTTTCCAGTCCAGATCTGGAGGCAAATGGGTGAGGCTGGGCCGACACTGTGGGTGTGCCGAAATTCTGGCTGCTGACCTAGGCTGGAGCCCAGCATGCTGCCCCCCCTTCTCCAAATTTCTCACTCTGTCTGTGCAAGGCTGTGGCACCATAGGGGGATATCGGAAAGGAAACTGAGGCACAAGCATGGTTGCATTCCCTTTTTTCCAGAGAGCTGCCAGCTGTGCCAGGCTGGGCAGGGGACGGGGGCAGGACTCACCGCTCGTAGCTGATGGAGAAGAGCAGGGAGGAACGCAGCAGGGTGAAGCGAGCCTTGGCCACGGCGCTGGATGTGGGGTGCCACGGCTCTGGGCCGCTCGTCAGCAGGGCCACAAACTCTGGGGAGGAGATGCTGCTGCTGAGGGGGAGCGTGGGGGGTGCCCCACTCTGCTGCTGTCAGGGTGGGCGGCTCACCTGTGCGGGCATCATCGCGAGCCAGGCCCTCAGAGCTGAGGTAGGAGCGGTCATTGTAGGGCTTGTCCAGGTCATCCTCCTTCTCCTGGAAGTACTCCAAGGTGTCAAACCGAAGTGCAGGGCTCTTCTCTTGTGGGCCTGGCAAGGTTGGCATGGGGTGGACACAGGAGGAGATCATCACACCAGGCTGCTTGTGCCCAAGAGCTTGGGGTGGGGACAATAATAAATCGCCCCTCTTGAGACAGACCAAGATGTGCCCTGTGAATCACTGTGGGGCTCTTAGCTGAGGAGTGCTGTGCACAGGCACGTGGACAGGCAGGGCATTTAGCCCTGTGTGCCTCCCCTGCACTCCTTTCAGGTTGTTCCCATCAGGGCTTTCCCCTGCCCATCATATCATGGGCACTGGTGACTTTCATAACAAATTGACCAGCCCTTTTCAGAGGAGTGTGCAATGCCCCATTTCCCAGGCCAGCGGGGATCCTGGGGGGCTGGTGGGGGCTCCCTGCAGAGAAGCACCCACTCTCCTCACCTTTGGGGCAGGTGTGACAGCAGTGTCCCGGCAGAAGCGTGGCCCGGGGACAGGCAGGCACGGGGCAGTCCTGCTTCATGTTCTTGCAGTTCACTTTCCCCACGGGCTTCCCCCGGTGGTTCCTCTGCTGTGGGGGGCCAAGAAGACTCCAGAGGAGCCGTGCCAAGGTGTGCCAGGCCATTTCTAGGTGTGCCAAGTCGTGCCCTCCCAACACAGGATGGCTTCCCCCATCTTTTTCCATCTGGAGCCTGGACACCTTGCAGAGTCCCCAGATGCCTGTACAGCAGCCAAACCAGGGCCCCCTCCCCGCAGCCCCCAGCCTCCTGACCAGCTGTGCGTGGCCCCGCCAGCCCCGGCCTCGGGGAGCTGCTCGGAGGGAGGGAGGGAGGGAGGAAGGGGGCCGGAGGCCATCCCCGAGGAGGGGGAGGAAGAATGAAGCCTGATCCTTTAAACCCCCCTTCTCCTCCCCCCTGCCGCGGGGGAGGACATCCAGGTGTCCGGCTGGCTGAAGGGATCCCGCTTCCCTCTTCCATGGGAATGAGAGGAGTGTATTGAACAGAGGGGTCGAACTCTCTCCTTGCCAGCCCCCTCCCCAGCCAGGCGGGGTCCTGGGGGGGTCTCTCAGGGAACGGGGTGTGTGGGGGCACTCACCGGCTCGCAGTGACAGATAACGCAGCGCATCACCCCGAAGGGCTCCCCCAGGTCCGGGTGCCACGTCTCCTCCAGAGCATAGAAGTGCCCCCCGAAGGCGCAGCCTGCGGACACCCCCCACCACCCACCGCCGTCCCCAGTCACCTCCGGGCCGCGGGCACCCCCCTGCCGCAGCCCCGGACCGGCCGGCACCGCCCCGCCGCCCGCCGCGCTGCCGGTGCCGGTCCCAGTGCCGGTCCCGGCCAGCCGGGGGACCCGGGGCGGAACGCGGGGTGCCAGAGGAGGGGGGTGCAGGCACGCCATGCACGGACGGGGGTGCGGGTGGCAGGAAGGGGGTGCCCGACGCGGGATGCGTGACGGGGGGTGCGGCAGCGGCTCGTACGGGACCGGGAGTGCGCGGAGCGGGGGAAGGAAGGGTGGAGGGCAGGGGGCTCCTACCTGCCGCCCCGCCGGGGGGCAGCGGCTCCGCGTCGGGCCGGATGGGCAGGGCGAGCTTGGGGCGGGCGGCGCGGCCGGGCAGGGGCCGGAGCGGGAGCAGGGCGAGCAGCAGCAGCGCAGCGGCGCGCATGGTGCCGGCCGGCCGGGGCGGGCGGACCGGGACCGGAGGCGGCGGCGGGGAGGGGGGGCCGGGCGCTGCCGGGCGCTGCCGCCGCCTCTGCCCGGCTGCCGGCTCCGGCTCCGCTTTATAGGCGGCGGCATGGGCAAGCGGGAGCTGCGAGCCCTGTGCAAACAAAGGCCCCGCTAATGAGGCGCAGGCAGCGGCCGGCCGGGGGGGGATGCGCCCCCCGCCGCGCTCCGACCCCCCCACATATCCCCGGGCCCCGGCCCCGCCGCCCCCGCCTGGCACGGGACGTCCTGTCCTGTCCTGTCCTGTCCTGCGGCACCCGGGGCACGCCGCTGCCCTGCCAGGCAGGGGGTACCCCGCACTCGGGGTGTCCTGGGGACCCCCTTCCCATTCATTGCTCCCCCTCTCCCCGGGCATGCGGTTCCCCAGCGTGCAGAGCATCCTTACTCACATGCCAGCCCCAGGGCATGGGGAATCCTGAGGGATGGAGGCTGGAACTAGATCATGTTTATGATCCTTTGCAACCCAGAGCAGTCTATGATACGATTGTATGATATAACCTCCCTCAGAGCATCGGGCACCCTCAGATTCTGGGCATCCTGGGGACATCCCCTCCCAGTTCACACCCCTCTGGGATATAAGGCACTGTGGAGACACCACCACCACTGTCCACACCCCTTCCACAGAGCCTGGGGTGTTCCTCAGCACTGGACATCCCAGGTATGCCCCCACTCACATTCCCCTCTTCAAGGGTATGAGCCCCACAGGAGTCTCCTCATCCCGATAAACCCCCTTGGGAATAAAGCATTTGCAGGGCACACCCATTCAATGCCAGTCTCCTCAGTCTGTGCAATCTTCCCAGCATGGGGCATCTCCTGGGCACAGAGCATCCTGGAGCCCCCACAACCATACAGTCCACCTTCAGTCATGAGCTCTTCCAGGGCTCATTGCCCACCTCCTCAGGCATGAGACATCCTGGGGACTGCTCCATGCACTCAGTCCCCTCCCAGGCCCCTTGGCACCCCAGCACACAGGGCACTGCAAGGCTCTGTCCATCTGCTGTTCCCCTGACCCCAGCCCTTCCTCCATCCACTCAGCACCCCTGAGCATGGGCTCCCAAAACAGCCAGCCCCCTCTCACAATCCACACTGCTCTCTGCAAAGGCACAGCCAACACCCTCCAGCTTGTGCCTTCCACATTCCTAAATTTCTCCAGCTGTTGCCCACCCTGGGCAGAGCAATGCTCCAGAATGGGACCCTGGACTCCTGCCCACCAGTGACAGGAGCTGCAGGGGAACAGGAGCTTGAGTTCCCTTGTCCAGGGAGGGAAGGGGCATCTGGAGGGGGGATGCTGTGAGAGCAGCACCCAGCACCTGCCCCATTCTTCACCCACACCTGGGCTGGTAAGTGTGGCAGAGGTTGGCAGTGAGTAGGCACCATGGAAAAACTTGGGGAAAGCATCATCCATCTGGGGAAACTGAGGCATGAATTTAGGGGAGGGGGAGCCTATGAGGAGTGGGAGCGCTTTGTGTCACCCATGTCCCTGCTGCCACCCCCGCCGAGAGTGGCAGGGAGAGGCTGAGGGTGGTGGGTGCGTGGCAGGCGGGCGCCCGGCAGGGGGAAGGCGGGTGGGGAGGGGAGGAGGGGGAAGCGCGGGGCTGCCAAAATCAACTCCGGGCGGTGCAAACACCCGGCCAGCTGCGCGGTGTAGCTAGGGAAACACGGCACAGCTGGAGCACAACAGGCCCCTGCCTCCCCAGAAAGCTCCTCCTGGGCCTCCCCGCAGCCCAGCGAGCAGCTGGGGGGGCTGCAGCCCACCGCCCCCCGCCCCAGAGCCAGCATGAGGTTGCCCATCCCCGGCTTATCTATGGCTGCCCCATCCCATTCCCTGCCCTGGTCTGGCACAGTCTCCATGCAGCGGGACACCTCTCCCGGGGAGGGCAGTGGGACGGGGGCTCGGCCCTGCCGGGACCTGGCCCGTGGCAGGAGCTGCAGACGGCAGCGAGGAGTAGCTGGGCTTACCCCAGCAGGACATCCCGCTGGCATCACCAGGGCTGGGACACTGCCAGCACCTCGGGCATCCCCCGGGCATGGCTGTCCTGACACCCTGCTGCTTGTAAGGAGCAGCGACCATGGCTGGCAGCCTGGCACCCCTTGGCCCTGTGCCCTCCCCGCCGTCCCCAGCGGTGTCACTGACCTGTCCCCTCTCCTCTTTCCCGATGTCCTCGCTGGCTGGGGCTCCAGCGACGCGGAGGGCAGGGAAGGGTTGGGGTCTGTGTGGCTGTGCCAGCGTCGCTGCGCGATGCCCGCTGCGGCACAGCAGCGGCTCTGGGCACGGCGGGACGGGAGCGGGGCTGAGCGGGGAGGAGGCGGGCGATGGCTCCCAGCTGTCCCGCCGATGCCAGGAATCCGGTGCTGGCTCTGTGCACCCAGAGCTCGTCACAGTCTCCTGGCTCGTCTGCGGGACACGGGGAAGAGACGAGGGAAGCTCCCTCCCCTTTCCCGGGGAAAGGAAAGAGAGACGGGGAACCCGCCTGGCTGCAGCCCCTCGGCACGGGGGAATCCGAGGCACGGGATGGCAGCGTGAGGGAGAGAGGGGCCGCAGGCACTGCCAGGCTGGGAGCAGGGTGCTATGGTGGCATGGGGCCTGTCAGGTCAGGAGGGTGCTGGGCATCCCCACCCAGGGAGGGGACATGGCTGCTGCAGTGGGGGCAGTGGGCAGGGAGGAAATGGATGCTCCAGCTGTGCCTGGGCTTCCCTCACCCACAGCCTGGGCTGCCCTGGAAATGCCAAGGGGTGCCCTCATCAATAGGCAGAGGTGGCATGGCAGAGCCTTGGGGGTCCCTGTGCTTTTGGAGAGGGGATGGTGCCAGCCAAGGGAGAGGGTCCCGGTCCCAGCAGCTGCTTCCCAGTGCCCACACATGTGTGTGAGGAGCAGTGCCCTGCACAAAGGCACCTCTGAGGCTCCAGAGCTGGGCCTGGCACTGGCACATCCCCAGCGGGGCTGCCAGCTGCAGGCAGCTGGAGCTGCACCACGATGGAGACAGCTGGCCATGGGCAGCCTCAGGCCGGGCACCTTCACCCCTCCACCACCTCTCCCCAGGGCAGGCACTGTCTTGTCCCCGGTGGGGCGGTGATGGTCCCATGGGATGTCTCCTGTCCCAGCGAAGTACAGGTGGGGTGCCCCAATGGTGCCTTAGAGAACAGCCTGTAGTTCTGCAGGGGCTTGGTGGGCATGTGCCCTGCTCAGTGGTGAGGGTCCTGTGGAGTATTCCAGAGGATCTTGGTGGCAGGGCTGTGCCATGCCTGGCATGGGGGTGTCTCAGCAGGCCCTCACCCTGCTCTGCCCTCAGCAGCTCCCATTGTCTGCCCTCATTAGCTGCTGCCTGCTCGCAGCTTTGAACATGAGCCCGGCTCAGGGCGACAGGAAGGAGCCTCTGCTCCCCAGGGATGGGGTCGTGGTGAAACTGCATGCCATGGGCCCCCCTTCTCACAGCCTCCCACTGCCTTCTGGGCATCCCAGCACTGCCTCCAGGCCTAAGCCTGATGACAGGAAGGCATGTGGGGCACCCCCTCTCTCCAAAAAGAGCCCCCCTCGAGTGCCCCGCCCCATTGTGGGATGCAGAGAGCAGTCAGCCTCCCCAAAGCTTTGTGCCGAGCGTGGCTTGTGCCGTGTCTAATCCCCCCGGCCTCACACACACGCGGTGGGGCGGGGGGGGCTGTCGTAATGGGTGGAAATATCTCATAATTCATGTTGGACACAGGGATTACAGCCGTTCCGGCAATATTTGCACAACTGGTAGGCGACTTGCAGGGCTGGGCCATCCCAGACGAAGGCCAGGAGGGTCTGGGGATGGAGGGAGTTTTGGGGGTGGTAGGTATGGAAGGAGGATGCAATTTTGGGGCAGTGGAGTGGGGGAAGTTGGCTATTTTCTGTCTGTGAACACATGGAATTTATTACAGAGGGTGCGTGGCTGACTTGGTGGGAATGGCTGGGGCTCTCGCCTTCATCTCATCCTGCTGTGGTGGCCAGGGCTCGGGGAGCAGAACAGAAACCCCAAAACAGTCTCATCAGCCATGCCAAACAGACCCTGGCAGTGTTCCTGAACAAGATACCTGCTCTGAGTGCCTGGTCAACTCCACAGAGCTCCCTGCTCATAGGAGTGCCCAAAGGTGTCCCCCTGACCCCAAATGTCCCCTCCTCAAGGGCTTTGCAGGGTGACCCCAGCAGGAGGAAGACGGGGGGCATGTGGGGCATGTGGGGGCCTTGTTTGGCATGGGGATTAGCAAACTCCCAGAAGCGATGGTGGTCTCCCCCCTCCCCACCGGACATGCAGGCAAATATTTGTGCCCAGACTTCGCAGGACAGCGAGAAGGAATTTCATTCTTGCGCCCACCTGCGGCTCGGCTGCCTGGCATTAACCCCTTCTCCTCTCCATGGGATGGAGGCGGAGGGATGAGGTGCCCTCCCAGCACAGTCCATGTGCCCCATTGGAGTGGGAAGCTTGGCTGAGAAGCAGGAGGGTAGAGGAGGCACAGGGGAATCGCCCCAGATGCCAGCAGAGCCACTGGCATTAGGTGCCCTTGTCCAAGGCAAGGAAGGTTTGCCCATGGACATGCCCTGGGCAACACCGAGGGCTTTGTGCCGGGATGCTGGGCAGCATGTGGCTTGCTGAAAATTGGGAAAGGTAAAAACCCTGCCATCCTTCACTCCCGAGCTGCTGCACCCCGACCAAGGTGCCCCTTGCGGGTCCGTTTACCCGGCAGCGTGGGTGTTCTCCTGGGACGGCTGTCTGGGAGTTGCGCGGGGAGCAGGATTTGCCCACGGATGTTTATTGGAAATTTGCATATGTAGCAAAAATGCCCGGAGGGTCCAGGAGGGACCCTGCTCCCGGGGACTGCCCGTGCTCGGGAAGGGGCAGCCCGGGTCGAGGGTCCCCCGCTGCCTGGCACCCGTAGAGCCCCGCTGTGCTCCTTTCCCTGGCCCCGGAGCCAGCTGCGGCCTGAGCAAACGGGGCTGTTTGCTCACGCCGGGATTAGCCGCTCTCTTTGTTCCTTTGACTTTCTCTTTCCTTTATGCCAGACCCTTTTATGGGGGCTTCAAAGGGGGCTAGGACCCCCCGCCCTGTCCTTGGAAGGCCAGGTTTGCTTCCCATGCTAGCACTGACATCCTGGGGGTGCCCACCGAGCACATCTGGGTGGCCTGCGGTGACAGCAGCTGTGCCACCGAACCACAGTCTCCCCCCCACTCCGGCGTATTCCTCCTCTTCCCCCCCCCTTTCCCTGACTCCAGGCACCTCCTGCTGTCTTCAGCACCTTGGCAAAGTGGGTGCGAACGGCTGTCCCTGCAGCGGGATTCCCAGCACTTTGCACCCTGTAAGGAGAGGTGGGAATCTTGGCACCGGGATCCGGCCAGCTGTGCAGCCCCGCAGCCCCCGCCTGGCTTCCTGTCCCCTGCCCGAGCCCGGGCTGCCTGCCGGAGCCCCCGTGTCCCTCTGGGGTCCCTGTGCCTCACTTACTGCCCCCATACTCTCTCCCTCTGCAGCACGCCACACCTGTGGGATCGGGCTGGGGCCAGAAGTGAGAGCTCTCCCCTACAAACTCCTCTGCCCCCCTGGCATGGGCAGCAAAAGCTGGCATTGCCCTTTCCAGCAGAGGAATACCAGGCTGCCCACGGGCACAGGCTCATGCTGCTTGCCAGCTTCTGGCATTGTTGTAAAGAATATTTTGGAGTAAAGGGACTATTGTGGGCACCTTAGGCTGACCGTGGGGGTCCATTAGACCTCCAGTTTCCAGTTGCTCTCCAGTTTCCTCCGGTGGGTTTGTTCGCCTAATCAAGAAGGAATGCAGGGCACGGCCGCTCTCTAGCCTGGCATCGCCAGTGACTTTGCACCCAGGGAGGGACAGGGAATGCACATGGTGTGGGCATGGCAGGGACTGGCATGGGGACGGCGGCGGGCCCGAGGCCAGCGCTGGCAGAGGGGCTGAGGGTGCTGACGGGCGTGATTGCGGCCGTGATTGCAGCTTGTCACGTCCGCAGGACGGCCACGGCCGTGTGGGGGAAGCCTGGAGGAGTTTGACCCCGGTGCTCGCGGGTCCCTTTCCTGCCAGATGTGCCCAGGTGAGCCGGCGCTGCCACTCTCGACCCTGCTGGACCCCCCAGCCAGGCGCCCTGCAAGGTGGGCTCTTGTGGGCTGAGCAAGGCACGGGGCAGGTGGAGCGGGGCACGGTGTTTACTTTAACTGCTGTCACCCGGCCAGGCGCTGCCGGGAACTGCTGTCCCTGGGGACAGGGCTGGGAACGTGCGAGAGAGAGAGCCGGGGTGTGAGAAGGAAACGCAGGCGCTGCAGGGAGACAGGAGCGGAGGATGTGTGCTGGGAGGGGGGTGTTCCCCAAAGGGAAGCCGTGGGGGGCTGCCGGGGTGGAGGCTTATCTGAGCACAGGCCTGACGCATGTCGCATGTCGGGGTGAGGGTGCACGTGGTGGTGTGTACCCGTGAGCAGTACAGGGACACACACATACACATGGGCATGGGGATGTGCACCCCCTGCCAGAGTGCCCAGCAAGAGCTGACTTTGCCAGGGAATGTCACAGCCATGCCAGGGCATGGTGCTGAACAGGCCCCTGTGCTTCTCCTACCCAGGCAGGTGGCATCTGTGGGTGCCTCACCCTGCCCAGTCCCAACCAAGACCCCTGTGAAACAGCCCTGGGGCCATGCACTAGCTATGACGCCTGTGATCATAGCCCTCCCCAGCCCAGAGGGATCCCATGAACCACAGCCATCCCAGGAGTCTCCAGCTCCCTGAGTCACCTCTGGTGGATGCAGGGGTCAGAGCATGACTTTGTTTGAGGGTCAACAGGGATGGGGTCTAACAGGGTAAAAGTTACCGTGGATGAAGTCCACCTCTGGGAGAAGGTCACCAGGATTTTAGTCCAGCTCTGGGGTGGCTTTTGTACCTGGCTGCCACAGCCAGGAGCAGGACTTCATTAGGGCTGATAATCCCGGGGCTGTCCAGTGCAGGATCACTGACACCATCTCTTCTGCAGGTGCCAGGGCTACCCTCTACCCCTGGACAGGCCCAGCTGAGGCACTGAGGTGCTGGCCACTGAGCGCTCAGGCCCGGGGCCAGGTGAGCAGCCACGGAGGGCGCCCAGGGACGCCCTTCCCGTGCCCCGAGCCAAGGGAGGAAGCGGCCGGAGGCAGGAAGCCTTTCCCCGGGCCCGGGGCCCCCGCTGCGATTTTGCTGGAAGGTCAGGGCGACACAACAGGAAATCGTGCTGCCTCGGCGGGGCGGCCAGGCCGGAGGCGCGGAGCCGCGCCGAGCTGTCCCGGGGCCGCCGCTGGCTCCGGCCCTCCGTCCCGGCCGGGCGGCCCGCGGGGAACCCGCGCCACCGCTGCCCTCCATGGAAGGGGGACGGGAGCCAGGGAGCAGCCGCCGGCCCCAGGGTGGAAGATGCAGGGCCGAAGCCCCCAGCCGAGCATGGAGCTGAACAGTGAGTGTGTGGCTAAAGGGGGGACCGGGTGCAGAGGAAGGGACTGTGGGTACTGTGGCCCCACAGCCAGAGCGTCCCCTGAACGATGAGTCCCACAGCTGGGCACCAAACCCCAAGGGTGGCTCTGGGCTAGTTGGACCTGGCCAGTGCCAGCCTGTGAGGACAAGCAAGCATCTCTCCATGCCCATCGTAGGTAAACAGGCTGCACTGAGGATTTTTGGTGTAGTGCCAGGGCAGGCAGCGAGGCAGGCAGGAGGCTGCAGAGAGGGTGTGGAGAAGCTGGCAGGGTGGGCAGTTGCTGGGCACAGTGGTGTGCAGTGGCACTGGGGAAGGCGGAGCCATCAGGGGAACACTCAGCCAGGGCAGCAGCCAGGAGAAGATGTTCCCTGTGGGACACTGCAGGCTGGGATTCCCCGAAGTGCACATGACGCCTGGAACTGCTCTTGGCAGGGATCCGGAGGGCTGGCCCTGGTCTGCACAGGGAGTACAGCCCTGCTTCCCTGCCTGGAGCGCGGCCGAAAAACCTGGCAGACGTGGCTGTGCGGCCCCTTGGCACACACCACCGGCACGGAAAGCGCGGCCTCCCCCGTGAGCACCGGCACCCCTCGCTGGCTGACCGGAGAGCAGCACCGGGCCCTCCTCAGCCTCTCACACCGCCCCCTGCACCCCCTCCGCGGGGCCGTCGGGACCACCAAAGGGCTGGGGAGAGGACTGCAGGTGGCTCTGGGCTGGCACTGCCCAGGGAGGCTGGCACAATGCACAAGGCAACCCTATCTCCTCCAGGACTGCTCCTCCTCACATCCTTCCTCCTGCACGTGAAAGAGGACCGTGCCAGCCCAACACGGCTGGTCTGTGACAGCAGACTTATCCAGAAGTACATCGTGGAGGCCAAGGACATGGAAAAGAGAGTGGTGAGGATAGAGTCCCCACAAAACCCAAGACCAGGGACATGCACAGTTCCTGGCACCTCACTTTGATGTTTCTCCTCACCAGGGCCAGTGCCAGGCCCTGCCTGCACTCAGGTGCCCTGCAGTGCTGCCCTTGGTGGACTTCACTTTCCAGCAGTGGAAATCCAAATCGGTGAGAGGGGCTGGGAGGAGGGTGCTGGCACTGGTGTGCCAGCAGGACTGGAGAAGGAACCTTGGGTTGGCGGAAGCACCAGAAATGCTGAACAAAATGCTTGTAGGCATATCTGGTGGCACAGGGAGGGTAGAGGACTCCATCCAGACCTAAGGTGAGCACAGAAAGCAACAAGGCCCTGGGGGGTCACTGTCTGCTCCCCCAGAACGAGACCAAGCGGCGGGAGATCCTGTGTGACCTGGCCCTGCTGCTGGGTGCTGCAGCAGGGGCCCAGGGCCAGGTGAGCGACGAGTGCGGGGCCAGGCAGCTGAGCCAGCTTTACCGACACGCCAACTCCTTCTTCCTGCTCCTGCAGACCTTCAGCTGGGAGGTGAGACCTCCCCACACGAGCCAGACCACCCCAGCACAGGTGCCAGCTGGGCTGGGTTGGGTGAAGCGGTGTTTGTCACCCCTCTGTCCCACTCTCAGGCAGGACACTGGGAGCCGAGCTGCTCCCCACACTCCATGGAGCAGACCCACGTCTCCAGCATTTTCCTCACCTACCGGCAGCTGGTACAGGGCAAGCTGCGCTTCTTCTTCTACGACCTGGCCACGGTCTCATGCAAGCAAGGACAGGGGGACAGCAGAGACCCTCCATGTGGGGCCCAATGAGGCTGCACACAGGGTTCAACCACAAAGCAATGCTGGAGCAATCCTGCAGGACACTAAGCTGTGCTCTGGGTGCCCAGGAAGATGCCCAGAGGGAAGGGGTTGGCACCTGCTCCTCAAGTCTTCACAACTGTGCAATGCGTGGAGGCAAACAGTGACACTCACATGCCAGCAGGCACAGGCCCTGCTCCCAGCTGGGCAGGCACCTCTACTGTGAATGCTTTTTGATTAAAGAGCTATTTTTCTAAAGAGTTGTGTGTGTCCTTGTGCCTGGGGCAGAAGTCAGCTCCTCTGGGACATGCTCCCAGTTCTGCCCAGGGCCCGCTCTCAGCCATGGCAGCTGCCAGTGCTGCAGGATCCCCCAGCATGGCCTGAGCTTCCACTCCTCCTCTCTGCACCCACCTGCTGCAGGTTTGGACTCCCCATCCTTTGGGAAGTGGCAGGGTCCCCCCTTAGCCCCTGTGCAGGTATATCCACTCCCTGCCAGCCTTGTCTCTCAGCAAGCAGAGCCAGGTGTACAAAACATCCCAGTTTAATCAAACCCAAGGCAGCCTGCCTCAGGATGGCTCCTGAGCGAATGGTCCCCAGAGGGAGGCAGGCAGCTGTCCCAGACTGGTTGCTCCTGGACAGTGCCAGGGCTGTTGAGCACAGGTGAAGGTGAGGAGATGCCATCAGGCAAGACTGGAGCAGCCAGCATGGTGTCCACTCAGATGTCAGGCACCTCTCTCCTCACAAACAGAGATGTGGATCCCAGCAGGAGTCAGAAGACACTGGGATGAGGAGGGGGACTGCCCCTGCCTCCTCAGCTCTGAAGAGGCTGGGCAGCATGGATGCTGGAGCAGAATGTGGGCTCTCAGGGCTCCAGCTGGATGTCTGGGGGGCAGCCCATGGAGGTGTGCTAGAAGGCCAACTTCTTCATCAGCAGGTAAACACGAGAGTCCACCTCAAACCCGTGCAGGTTGTTTGCGTCTCCCTGCAGGCGCATGAGCAGCCCCCCATAGGACACATAGGCAGAGCTGAGGTGGGAGGAGAGCAGTAGTGAGAGCAGGGAATCCCATGGAGAGCCGAGCCCAGATCCCAGAGCTCCCCACCCCACCCCACCCAGGGCACTGTGTCCTCCCTCTCGAGGCACTCACAGGCGCGTGGCCGCCTCCGTGGAGGTCTCGTCCCCCTCGATCCGGTACACCTTGCCGTACATCACGTACTCAAACTGGTCTGCCCTGCAACAGCACAGCCTCAGGTCAGCAAGGAATCAAACCTGGCCGTTCCCCCAGCTCAGTGTCCTCTGGGAGAAAGTACCTCCCAGTTACAGAGTCAGTTAGACTGGAAAACACCTCTCAGATCATCAAGTCCAACCTGCAACTGAACACCAGTTCATGGCACGAGTGCCACATGCAGCCTTTCCTTAAACAATTCTAGGGATGGTGACTCCACCATCCTCCTGGACAGCCATTCCAATGTTTAACCACCCCCTCCATGAAGAAATTCCTCTTAGTGTCCAGCCTGAAACATCCAGTCTCAGCACTGCACTGTGTCCCTGTCTCCCACCCATCCCAGCTGTGCCCTGTACCTGGAGGGCCGGTCATCCGTGGGGTTGTACTCGCCGTCGTCCAGGGTACCGTCCTCATACAGGGTGCTGGCGATGACCAGGCGGAATTTGTCCCCTGTGAGGAAGCCAGAGCAGCATTGAGAAGGTCAGAGCACAATGAGAGCAGCAGCACACACAGCCAGAACTCAGGGGGGGCAAAGGGCCACCCTGGCAGGGGGTGCTGAACAAACTCTGTCCCTGCTGCCAGTTCTCCAACAGGACTGTGGGGAATGTGTGAAAGGTCACACTGGATCCTGTGTGTCCTTGTTGCCTACATCATGGAGGAAACCAGAGCCACAGGGACACCACTGCTGGGGTTTTCAGGGGACACAAGAAGATATTTACTTATATCCCCAAGAGAGCTTCGCTGGACCCTTGGGCAGGTACATGAGCCCCATGCAGCATCAGCTTCAGCCCTTCTGTGTTTCATAAAGGGTAATATTCTCTTTTTCACACATTCTGTGTATTTAGCTGCAGAAGTTAATTTCAGGAGTTCTCCCTTAAAGCCAGGTTACCACCAGCTGAAGCAGCTTCCCTAGACAGCATCTGTGGGGAAAGGGACAGAGGTGACCCAAATGACAGGGAGGTGAAGCAGAAACCCAGCTCAGCCTCAGTACCCTGAGAGTGCCCTGAGCCTCCTGTCACCTGGGGACAACCCAGGGGCACAAGGAAGCCTGAGGCAGCTTATTCCTTGATCACAGCAATTCCCGACTCTACCCCCTCTAACCTCGCCCACCCAAGCCGACACCGGCTGTGCCGATGGCTCACCGAGATCCACGGGATAGATCTGGATGTTCACGTCCAGGATGAGATCCATCTTGAAGGACTCGCTCTCGCAGTGCAGGCGCGACACTGGAGAGAGCAACAGAGTCAGGGACAAGGACAGAGAAGATTCGCGAGGGCTGGGTGGGAACAGGGTCATCTTCCCTCCTCAGGCTGGGTGGGAACAGGGTCATCTTCCCACCCCAGGCTGGCACCGGAGCCGTTTTCGGTGGGATGGATGCCAGAGCCCGGCAGCCGACGGAGGTGTGCACAGGCAGGGAGAGGAACACGGTGGTAGAGGAATGCACGCCACAGGGCCCGCGGGCTGGGGGCGGCACAGCAGCCGGGCGGGGGAAGCCCCGGGGAAGGGGGGCGCTCCCGGGGCCGCCAACACGCGGAGGGACCAGCGCCGGCGGGAGGGGCAGACGGGGGACCAGGAGAAGCGGGCCGGGGCCGCACTCACCGCGGTCGAACTTCTTCCCCTCAGGGTCGATGTCCTTCACGTCGAAGATGTCCTCGAAGAGGATCCCGGCCATGACAGCGGCTCCGCTCCCGGCGCCGCTCCCGCCAGGCGCGCAGTGATGACGTAACCGCACCGCCACGGCCGGGCGGAAGTGGCTTCACGGTGGGCGGGACCCGTCCCCGCCAGGCCCGGCGGGAGCGCGCGCCGTGCCCGTGTCCCCGGCCGCGCGCGCGGCCGGCAGGGGGCGCCGCCAGGCCGCGGATGGAGCCGCGCGCAAGGCCCCGCCCCCGGCACCGAGCGGGCACCGCAGCGCCCCCGCGCGGCGGGAACCGGGACTCCCGGGAGCGGTCTGGGGGGTATCGGGAGGGGTCCGGGGGGTCCCGGGAGGGGTCAGGGGTGTCCTGAGTGAGGTCAGGGATGTCCCCGGGGCAGTCAGGGATGTCCCGAGTGGGGTCCGGGATGTCCCGGGAGGGGTTCGGGGAGTCCCGGGAGGTGTCAGAGATGTCCCGCGGGGCCCTTGCAGCCCGTGTCCCACCCTCCCCGCAGGGACAGAGGGGCTTCACCCGCGCTCCCCGATGGCAGCTGGACATCGGTGTGATGAGCTGCGCGGACTCAGCCAGCGATGGGTCTCGGGGCTGCCGCTCCCACCGGCTTCTTCCTCCTCGCCCGCCAGCCACGGCGGGAAGGGACGTGTGACCGCGTCCCCCGTGTCCTGCCGGTGAACCGTGAGGGGAGCAGGGGAGTCTGGCACGGCCGGGGGCTGCTCGCACGTTGGGCGCCACGGGGTGCTCCGTGCTTGGCATGCGGTCGGGAGCTGCCGGTGCGGGTTCAAGAGTTCAGCCCTGTCCGCCGCGTTCCCCGAATGCCACCCCCAGCCCGCCTGAGCGAATTCCTCCCTGCCTCAGGAGAGGCCGGGCAGCGGGGACCCTGCGCCTCGTTTGTGCCGCCAGTGCCCGCCCGGATGTGGCACAAGGAAGGCTGGTGGAGCCGGCAGGTGTCCCCTCCCTGTGCGATGGGGACTGCGGAGGGCGGGTGGCACGGCGCTGTGTGTGAGTCACATGCCACCATCTCCCTGGGGACCACCAGGTCGTGAGCGGGGACATCTATGGCTCCCCGTGTGTGCCCCTATGCCTGCAGCGAGGTGGCTTTTCGACCAGACATTTCCAGGTCGTGGTCCGGGATGGCAACAGAGCCAGGTTGCCCCAGTATCCTCACTGAGAGGCCTGTCACAAGATGCCCGTGGTCCCCAGACACAGGTGTGACCTCTGCATGGCACATCCCCTCCGTGACACGGTGCCAGCGCATCCTCACGCATGCCTGGGGCGCAGGCAGCGGGACGAGGCAGGGGGTGACACGCAGCGGGGACACTGGCGTGAAGGGCGGTGCTGCTGCCAGGGGTCTGGGGATTCGTCGGGGAGCGTGGGCGGTTCACGGCGGGGTCACCCCGCGGCGGTGGCACTCAGCAGGGACAGTCTTAATGCGCTGGGACGGAACCTCGGCTCCTTCTAATCATCGCCTGGCTGGTGACTCCCCCAAGCCCCGCTGCCCCCTCCCCACTCTGTCCACCCTGGCTCGGGGAGGGGCAGGAACCTCCTCCTGCCAGAACGCGGTGACCACAGACAGGCTCCCCTCTGGTGCAAGGTGAGAGGTGTGGACCCTTGCCCAGATTCCTGAGCCCTCCCGGCATCCTGCATCCCGCGGGCCCGCTGGTTTGGGGGGCAGGACTGGGCTGGGGCAGGGGACCGGGACAGCCCTGAGCGAGGGGCTGCGGGGGACACCCGAGGCTGTGCAGGTTGCCAGGGGGTGGCAGCAGCACACCGAACATGGCAGGACAGCTCCGGGGTGTGCCGGAACGGAGGGAGTCCCAGCACAGCCAGGCTCACCAGTACGACCACTGAATGGTCAGGGTGCCGTCCTGGAGGGATGTGACCTGCTTGTTGGACACCAGCCGGCCGGAGCAGGGTGGTGTGGGGGCCAGGGCTGTTTTTCGGGGAGGTGTCCATGTGCCAGCCCCCCCTGTACTCAGGGATACCCATTGGGATCCTGATGTGATTCAGGCTAGAAGGCCATGGCAAAGCTGTGCCCCCTGCTTGGATGCTCTCAGGGCCACTGCAGGGTGACACAAAGGGCTAATCCCACTTGGCTGTGCCTGTCTGCCCCTGCTGAGACCTGGCACAGTCGGTACAGGCCAGCAGGCCGCTGGGGCTGTGCTAGGCAGCCAGCCAGGCAGCCCCAGGGGCGCTGTGCCCAGCGACCCTGCCAGCCTGCCCTGCCGTCTGCCTCCCCACACCTGAGCCCCCATCCTGGACAGGGTCATGGGCATGCAGCCACCTCCAGAGCCAGATGGGGAAGGGGGGATGGATTTCCAGATGCCCCACAGATGCCACAGGATCAGGGTGGCAGCAGGAGGCTGGCACAGCCCTGAACCTCCTGAGCTCTGGCTGTGTAGCAGGACCACGATGCCAAGAGCTGTCCTTGTCCCTAAGCCCTCTCCTTGGCCCCATGCCCATGCAACCCTTGGGGCAAGGTTGGCCGGGGGGTTGCTGGCCCTGGTGTAAATCTGGCCCAGGCTGGCAGAGGATTTTGCTTTCCCCTGCACTCCATGCCCATCTGCCCTGGCTGTGCCGTGTGCCGGCTGCTCCACTGACCCCGTGCCATGTGCCATGCCATGCCATGGCATGCTGTGCCATGGGAGTGTGGGTGGCCATGTGAGTGGCATGTGAGGGCCTCATGTACCCAGCTAACAGCAGCTCTGTGCAGATGGGCCTGGCAGAGGAGCTGGGGGGCTGGGGCCAGCACTGCCTTCGCTGCTGTTGCCCAGGGAGCGCCCGTTTGCCAGCCAGGTGCCTGGCGTCTCCTCCTTATCTGGGATTAAACAAACTCTCCTCAGATCCGCTGCCAGGTGCTGCCCCCGTGCCCGTGGGACCAGTCCTTCCCTACCCTGTGCCCCTCCATGCCTGCTGCCCTTCCTCCATGCTAGGAAGTACATGTGTTCCTGGGGTGAAGAACCCCCAAATACTGGACCTGGGCTGCCCTTGCTCTGGTGGTGCAGTAGCCCCTGGGGTCTCTGTGTGAGGCAGGCAGCAGCTCCAAAGCAGGGCACGGAGAGGGACCATCTCTGGCTCTGCCTTGGGGCATCCCCAAACCAAAACGGGACCTACACCTTGGCCAGGGAGGTGTGTGTGCCCCAGTGTGATGAATCCTGGCAGCAGCAGTGCTGTGGTGCCAAACTCCCCAGAGCAGGGCTACAGCCCCCTCCTTGTTGGCCGCTTGCTGTTATCTCCTGCCGATAAATTATACAACACAAACGCCTTTGAAAGGCAGCCAGGCCTCCATCCGGTGGGGCGGCCTTTGGGGGCCCCACATCAGCCATCGTGGGCTGCTGCCAGCTGCTTTCCCTGGGAGGGGGACAGCGACAGGGTTTGGGCACTGCCCTGGTGCTGGGGTGCTGGGGACGGGCTCACGGGCTGCAATACGGACCTGACAGCAAAGCAGAAGAGCAGAGGGGGTGCAAAAGCTGCCTGCACCCCATGGCCACACCTGCTGCCTCAAGTCTGCCTGCACTGCTGCCCGTGCCCTGGGCTGGACTCCTGGCTGGTGTGCCCACATCCTGGTGCCCAGTGTGGGTGTGGGGCTGAGGGCCGGCACTTCAGAGGGAGCACAATCCCTGTTATCCCTGTTATCCGCCGGCACAAAGGAGCCGAAGGGCCGCTGCCGTTGGGAAGCAAACAAGGGATTGGTGAGGCCAGGAAGGTGGGCAACGGCCTGCACCTGCCATGGTGGAATCCCTGCCCATCCCAGTGGGGCAAGGAGCAGGGAGGCACTGCCCCGTGCTGAGGAATGGGGGTCTCCCCTGCACCCCAGTG
Source organism: Molothrus aeneus (assembly GCF_037042795.1). Taxonomy (NCBI): domain Eukaryota; kingdom Metazoa; phylum Chordata; class Aves; order Passeriformes; family Icteridae; genus Molothrus; species Molothrus aeneus. The sequence goes on from NC_089655.1 coordinate 17,205,524, forward strand.
TTGGGAGCCAGGGCCACTGCTGTCGGCAGCCCCGGGCAGTGCTGCCAGCCCGTGTTGTGCACCCCTCTGCTCTCCCACCCCATGGGGTGCAGCAATGTGGCCTCTCCGGGTGCCCATCCCTGCACCCTGCTGGCTGAGTCCCCACCTGGGCTGGGGGTCAGGCAGGAAGAGATGAAGCCGAAATTAAGCTGTTAATGAGCCCGTCTGTCACCAGGCCACCAATTACCCGGGCTGGGAATGAGGAGATGATGGAGCATGTCTGGGGGAGGGGGGCAGGATGTCGGGGTCTCCAGCATGGAGGCAACTGGGGGGGTGTCACCATCTCTCTGCAACTTCTTCATCGCCACCCCAGGCACATCCTGTGGGGTGAGGGACAGAGGGGACCAAGGGGTGACCATGACATAACTATACCAGAAGCCCCAAGATATCAGGGAGGCGATTAGAACTTTCTTTCTCCTCACTGAGGAATTCAACCCCAGCCACTGTCCCTCACCAGCACAGGGGGTGTCACCAGTGTCACGAGCTGGCTGATCTCTGCAGTCAGAGCTTGAAGGGGGCCGTGCATACAGGGAGCAGAGTCAGTGACTGTACCCTGGGGATACTCACAGACCTCTGGGCTGCTCCTGGCCCCTGGGAAGGGGTACAGCAAAGAAGGGGGCTCACACCACCCCCTCCTGCTTCACCTTGCTCAGTTCTCTGTGGTGCATGGCAGAGGCCCCTGTCTCTGTCCCTGTCCCCAGCTGGGATGGGCCAGGGAGACCGAATTCCTCCGGGCTGGTGCTGATGTCAGTTTTTCCGTGGCACCTCTCGGAGCGGGGCCGGGTGCCTGTCCGGGCTGGCAGAGGGACAGGCCATCTCCCCAGCTGTCATCACAGCCGCCTGTCCCCATGACGGCCCTCAGCGGCACCCGGCCCCAGGAGGGACCTGGGGGCTGCTGGAGGCTGGTCTGAGAGTCTGCAGGAGCAAGCTCCTGCTCCTTCATGATGGAAAGGGCTCCGTGCTGGACACTGGCAAGGTCTGGCAGCTGCCTGCCATGCCCCTGCCAGACCCATCGAGCTGGAGGGTGGGCTGGGATGAAGGCCGTGGGATTTTGCTGGGTTCGGAATTAACTTAACAGCTTTGGAAGACAAACAGATTAGGGAGCTGCAGGGATCGGGGCGAGGATCAGCTAAATTGGAAACAGAGGCAGGCAGCAGATCCTGCACAAGCTCCACTGCCCCTACCCAAATCCCCATCCCTGCAGCCCAGGGTCCCTCTGTGGCACCTCACAGTCCCCTCCCATAACCAAGCTGATGGTGGGGCTGGTCGGGGGTGGCTCTTTCTTCCAGTCCGGGTCTTGGCCACACGTCAGCAGCCTCTGAGCATTGCTGCCTTCCCCTTCCCTTTCCCTGCCTGTCCCCTGCCTGCTCTCAGTGCCCCCTTTCCCCAGCACCCTGCATCCCCACTACATCCCAGCCATGTCCCCTCACACCTCTCCTCACATGCCATGAAGCCACAGTTCCGAAATAGGCGCTCCCAAAATAAGCTTCCTCCTTGAACTCCATAAATCTCAGCAAAGCACTGAGTCATGGGGTCAGTCCTGCAGTCCCCTTTGCTGGCAGGGTGCCCTGCCCCATCCCCACGTGTCCCTCCTGGCACCCCAGGAGGGTTTGGGGCCGTGTTGCTGCCCCGATAGTATCAGGTCCTGGGGGCAGCCCCACTCACTGGAGATCAGATCACAGTAATGAAAAACAGCTGGGCATGGGGGCTGGGAACAGGGAATAGAGGGGACAGCCCTGTCCCCCCTTCAGCAGCCAGGCACACTTCTGGGGACACTGGGCAGCATCAGACCAACAGGCTTCACTGCCCTTTTTAGGGTGACACCCCCATGGCAGGACACCCAGTGCTATTCATGACCTGAGCCTGGCAGCTCTCAGCCAGGTTTTGATGGCTCAGTGGGGAGAGAGTGCCTGGCCTGGGGGTCCCCGAGGAGGAGGGGGCCGTGGCAGGGAAGGCTGGATGCGGGCACAGTCAGTCTCCCGCTGCCGCGGCCCCCCCGGCGCCCCCGTCCCCCTCCCGCCCCCGCTTCCTGCGCAGGCGGCCCGGGGAGGCGATGAAAGCAGCCCCAGCAGATGTTTCTGGCTTGTTTTCATCTCATTAACTGTTTCCTCTTTTATTATGGGATAAATTATTAATTGTTCAGTGCGAGGAAGAAAGGAAAGAGAAATCCTGACGGAGAACCCGCAGGCTCCGGGGAGGGTAGCGGGCAGGAGTTGGCACAGCCTGGGGCAAGGAGAAGGCAGGGGGGATTTGGGATATCTAGGGTGGAGGCAGCCCCTTGCAGTGCCACCAACGCCCAGGTGTCCTCCCGAAAAATGGGGGCAATGTGGGGTGCAGGAGGTGCTCTGGGAGTGGGGCAGGGGCTGGCTGCTGGCACCTGGCCTCTGTCAGCAGCTGGGAAGGTAACCCAGACAGACAGGGCAAAAGGACAGACTGCCCACATGGGACCCCGACATCTGGGCACCAGACTTCAAACCCTCTGCCAGGACCCCCGATCCCTACTCCCCACGCTCTCTGTCCCCCGTGGTCTGAGAATGGACACACTCACTGCACCTCCTGGACAAGGAATGGGGCTCAGCCCCAGCCCTGTCACCCCTGGCCCCCCCAGCTCCCCAGCCCCTGCCCCCCTGAAATATTCATGGCCTGCAATGAGGAGCTAATTTAATTGTCCTGATGAGAAGCTGAATAATTTACATTCTTTTCGAGCAGGGTCAGGAGACATCATTAGCAGCTGATCTGGGAGCAGGGAGGGGAAGTGGCTGAGCCCCGACCCTGCTGCGTGGAGACACCAGGTGGGCAATGGGAACCCAAAAGCTTTCCCACCCTGGAACCCCCATGGCTGGGTGGTATGTGCTGAGGTCTGAAGCACCAAACACCTCTGACCATGCTATAAAGCCCCAGCCATGTGGGGTGGGAAATTGTGTCTTCCATGGTCCTGGGATCCTGGTGGGCCCTGAGACACAGCCTCCCTCCATTCTGGGGCCTTGACAATGTTTAAGGCAGTTGTGATCTTTAAGTCTCTTACACATCCCCATTATTGTTGCTTTGGTTTGCAGCCAGCAGGGATGGCTGGGATGAAATATGGCTGGGAGAAGGGCCTGGCGCTCTCCGGATTCCTGAGATAAGGGGACAGGCGGGACAGGGACCTTTATTTACATTTTTTCCTGGAAATTTCAGCCTCTCTCTGGTGAGACCCCATCCGGCTGCCATGAAGATAAGAGGGGCTTGTAGGGGGGCTGCTGGGGGCCAGGATGCCTTTCAGGGGGCTTATTAGCCCCCCAAGCCCGATTCTCTCCCCAGTCTGTGTGCCCTGTGTGAATGGGGGGCACAGAGGAGCACCAAGGCAGGGCTCAGGACTGGCTCCTTTCCCATCAAAATCCATGTTTCTTTCTTTCCACTGGTTTGACAGAGATCTGGGGGGCCTGATCCACCACATCTCCTCATCCCCAAGGTGTCGAGGGGAAGCTTGGCTGGACCGCACCTTGATGAGGAAGGCACAGCCCGGGATAAATGCTGTTGTCTTGGCCATGCCAGGAAATTTCGGGCCAGAGGCCACGGCAAGGGCTGCAGCCGGCTGCCTGATAACGCCTGCATTTCCTCCCGGCGCTGCCCAGCGTCCGCCTGCTGGGGAGGGATGTGCTGTGGGGGTGGCCAGCAGCAGCACCTTGTACCCTGCAGGAACAGCCCCAGCTGGCCCCTGGCCCTAGGGGACACAGCAGGCAGGTCTGGCAGTCCTGCAGTGCTGGGGGTCCCAGGCTGTGCCCCTTGCAGCCCTGGGAACATCCCTGTCCCAGGGAGGGATGGGTGAGGGAGCGGAGCTGCCGGGACCTGCAGGTGCCTCCTGCACCTGAAGCCCCGAGGGTCCTGTCCCTGCAGCCCCCACGGGGTCAGCTGGGGAGTCTCCCTGGGAGGTCCAGCAGAGCCAGGACCCGCTGCAGCCACCCCAGATGGCAGAACTGGCTGGGTGGGGGCACAGGGGTGTCCTCACAGCCACATGTGCAGCCATGGGCACACCTTTGTGCACACACACACACACACACACACACACACACACACAGGGCTACATGCGGTATTGATGTCCCCGCACGGACAGACACAGGCACCTCCTCCTGCCCCAGGCACTCAGACATGCACAGGCAGGCTCACAGGTGTGCACAGACCTCCATGTTTGCACACAGCAGCACATGTACACCGATACATTCACACCAACACAGCCAGATGTGCACATCAGCAGATGTGTGGGTGTGCACACAAGGGCACTCACGTGTGTGCGTGCGCACACCCAAATCCACACGCACGTGCTGTACATCAACACCCAAGCACACACACGGGTGCTCCTGTGCATGTGCACCCCCAAAACCACACAGACATGAACACACATGACCTCACACACACAGACACAGCCTCCTGTCTCTGCCCTCACGTGTTCTGCCTGCCTGGGTGCCGGTGGGTGCTCCCCGTGCAGCCGCTGCCCTCCAGCCGCTCCCCGGAGCTTGAGATCCAGGAGGAATTTTAAACATATTGACCCCTGACCCGTCCCTGCCTGTGAGGGGAAGCCAGGCCTTGAGCTGCCCCCAGCCGGATGGGGACGGGGAGCTGCAGGGGATGGTGAGCCCTCAAAGCTCGTGGAGTGCAAAGGGGGCACCCTGCCTTGCTCCCCCTTTTTCTGCACCCCATGTGCCCCCCACCTTGGGGAGCACCAGGAAGGATCGCTCCAAAACCTCGCTGCCTGGAGCACTCACGGCTTGGGGATGCCACAGCTGTGTGCCCCACACCAGGAGGGTTCTGTGGGAGTGGGATGCCCCTGCCATGCCCTCTGCAAAGGGTTCCAGGCCCCCTACCCTGCTCCTGCCTGGCTCCCAGCATCCCTGCATCCCGTGGAGGGGTTGCCGCGATGGCAGTGTAATTAAAAATGCAATTAAGCGCTGCCACTTAGCAGAAAAGTCATACAGTTTGGGGATAATTATCTGACAATATAACAAGTTGCCCAACATTAATCAGGCGCTGATCTGCTCCGGCAGCTGTGCTCCCAGCTCCGGACGCTGCCTTAATGGCATCCTTCAAGAGACAGCAATAAATCAGGCCCTTACGGGGCCCTGGGGCAGCACACTGTCCCCTGCCTGCTCCCTGCCTGCTTTTGGGGGCTTTTGGGGTGTCAGAGCAACATCCTTCCCAGTGAGCCCCCACAGTACTTTGTTCCTGCCTGAGGGTGCTGAGAAACACCCAGGGCAGCGGGGCAGGTTCCAGGGCATCAGCCCTCACCCTAAGTGGAAGGGATGGTGGGACACCCTTGAAACGAGACCTCCTGGTGGGGATGGCTGTGGTGGGGGAGATGCCTGAGGCTGGGGGTTCCCCATTCTTCTCTTTCAAGGGGCAGACAGAACGCCCTGCTGTCTCTCGGGAAGGCAAAGGGACCCTGGATAGTTGGTAGACAAGAAGTGAAAGGGGCCGCACCGGCTGTCAATGCTGTCAGTGATGTGGGATTTTAACAAGTATTTATGGCTTGTATGTCACTGTTAATGAAGCCTTTGCTCTGTAACAGTATGAACTCTGAAGCAGAAGCTGGTCCCACCGCTGCCGAGCCCCAGTGTGGCCTGGGGACCTTCTTCATGCCGGGCCAGACCCGTATGTTTCCCCACCCTAGCTGCCCTCCCACTGCTGTTCCATCTTGGATGCTGAGGGGTCCCAGGCCACAGGGATCCCTCGGTGCCATATCTCCCTGACCTGGAGATGAGTCCTTTTGTGCCCCTTCCCTAAATGTATCCCCACAGCCAATGTGTTGGCACAACTCGCTTGCAGCACGTTCCTCCCATGCTGCTTCGGCAGAGCCCCGAGCTCTGCCGGTCCATGTCCCCATCTCTGTCCCTGCCTGTTCCGGAGCGGGAAGCACAGCCCTGCACAGCTCTGACTTCTAAGGACCCGAGATAAAAGCAGAGCCTTTGTTCGAACTCCGGCCGGCGTGGGCTGGGGAGGGGGAACCACCAGAAAGAAACCAGCAGCTTAACACATTCACTTCGCCCCTAATTTGCCGGTTCTGCCACAAAATCCCATTACAAAGGGCTTAGCGCTGCGCCCAGGAAGAGGTCACCGCCGGGGGCCCCCGAGGAGATTTTCCAGTCACAAAAAGCACGAGAAAAGAGCAACCCCATCTCCCTCGGGCACTCCCCGGCACGGTGAGGGATGGGCGCTGTGTCCCGAGGTCCCCTGTCCTTGCCCTTCTCTCCCACCCTGCACCTGGCAGCGGGGTAGAGCAGTTGCAGAGGTGCAGCTGGGTCAATTCACCTTTGTGACTCCAAAACCAAATAAAATGCGGGTTGGCATTGATCCGCAGGTGTTGAGTAGGGCCATAAAACACCGGTTCCAGCAAACGGGCACTGCTGGAGAATCAGCTGCACGGGCTGGCTCCTCGGGTCTGGTGGGGGATGTGGCTGGGGTCGGGATGGGGTGACCCCTCAGCTGGGTGTGCAGGGAGGATGCTGGGAGCTGTGGGGAGCCCAGAGCTGCTCATGGTGTCCCTGTGCCATGGGTCTGGCTGTGCTGGGCTGGACAGAGCTGCCCGCCAGCCTTGGGCACCCTGCTGGGGTGGGGGGGGTTTGGGGGACCCTGACGGTAGGGGGTGTGCATGGGCTGTGAAAAGGGCAGAGCGGGTACACACAGAGTGCACAGTGGGTTCACACAGCTGGGGCTGGCAGGTGCGAGCTGTGCACGTGGGAAGCACACACCCTGATCGTGGCAGCCCGAGACACCTGTGCAGGTGTGCACCGACCCTCAGGGGACAAGGACAGGGCAGCTCCACAAGCACCGCATGGGGCAGTGGCACACACAACAGCTCGGCACCCCGGGATGGGGCACAATCCCCCGCGATGGGGACGGTGCCGGGTTTGGGCACAGCTGTGTGCTCGGCGCGGCTGCTGCAGGCTCGGGCACGCTGGCGGAGCAGGGAACAAGGCTGTCGGCACTGAAAGGAGCGAGGCGAGCGCCCGGGCGGGATGGAAATGAGCCCCCGGGGGTCCGCACAGCACAAAGGCGCCCGCTGGGGTGGGCCGAGACCTTCCCAGCCCCTCGCCACAATGTTTGCAAATACCAAAGGCCACTTGTGGCGGGGCCGCCAGCGGGGAGGGCGAGGGGGCCTCCAGCATCCCCCTCTCACTGGGGGCTCCTCCAGCTCCGCCGTGCCCCACGGATGCCCCATGGCACCCCAGATGGTGGGGCGAGGTGGGCAGAGGCTGCCCGCTGCCTTTGTCGGTGTCTCGGGGCTGGAGCCAGGGGAGCAGGGAGTGTCGGGGAGGAATGTCCCCGCTCAATGCCCACCATGCTGGGGCTGACAGCCCTGAAATCGGGTTGTCACATCCCGTCTGGGCAGCCCTTCACCTCCGTTTGTGGGGGCTTGTTCGGCTCCCGCCTCATTCAGCCAACACAAACAGCACTTAACCCTCTGGCTCCCGCCGGCTCCGGGCGGGGACTGCCGGCCCCAAGCAGAGAATTGGCCACAGGGATGTGCCGCTGCCATCCTGCTGCAACATCTGAAGGGATGATGTGAGATACCCATAGGCTCTTTAGAAGGGAAGTTTAGGGTCTCTAGGACCCCTCACCCTCACCTCAGAGCCCCCAGTCTGAGCCGGGACTTGCTGCCAGCCCCAGGACTGGGGGCTCACGCCAACCCCTCTGACATCCAACACCTTTCCATTGCTGCCTCTCTTCAGCCCTATGACCACCCTGAGACCCCTTCCCACCCCCCCGCAGGGACACCCACCCCGCAGCAGCCCTGGCTACCAATGGGAGCGGGAGCAGGAGCCTTTCCTTTGACACAATTAAGCAGCCCGGGGTCCCAGCGCCTCGGCTCGCCGCAGTGTGTTAAATTAATGTAGCAGAAAAAATCATTATGCGGGGACACAGATGGAAGTGACCAAGCAGAAAATGCGATGTGCAGCGGCAGAGGACCCCTCTTACCCGTGTAAACACCACGGGGAAGAACAGGTTTCCCAGCTCCCAGGCGAGGAGGTGACCGCAGCCTGCCGGGAGGTTCCCGTCCCTCGCTGCCGCTGGGGCAAGTCCTGGATGCAGCCGGACACGGGGGTCCCATGGGCAGGGGAGGGGGCAGCAGGTGGGACCCCCCGGGCAGCAGCCACCTACCCCGGGTCTGGGAGGGCTGGTCAGAGAGCCGGGCAGTGCGTGTGGCCGGGCCTGTGCTCACAATTACCATGTCATTATGTGCCGGCACAGCCGTGCCTAACGGAGCAGAAAAGCGGCCCCTGCTCAGCACCCGTGGGGAAAGGGGTGAGGGAGGAGCACCAGCTACACGTGTACATGTACCCAAACATGTACCCAGCACCCAGCACCAAGTCCCCAGGGGTGAGGGCTTATTCCCCAAGTGCCACCACCCAGGATGCCTCTCCCTGGGTGCGTGCCGCAGTCTCTCCTGCCTCTGTGGCCCCAACTTAAGGCATCAAAGGGACCTGCACTTACCCTGGGGACCCTCTCAGCCCCCAGGGGAGTTGCCCTGGGAAGGGCTTCTGCTCCCCAGGGCAGTAAACCCAGGGTAGACACGGTCCTGGGGCTCGCCCCAGCAAACAGTGAGGGCCACAGGGCCACTCTCAGACACCTGGCAGATCAGTAACCACAAACACTGGCAAAGGGTCCCCACAGCAGGACCACACATCTTCCCCATGCAGGATGCAGAGGGAATGGAGGGGTGCTGAGCACATGGGAAATGGGGTTGGATATCACCAAGGCAAACTCATGGGTCCTACCTGCTGCTTGGGCAGGAGCTGGAGCCTCCCAGTTTGAATCCACAGGTGTTTTAGTGGTCTGAGACTGCCCCTGGATATGTGGGAGGCTCCCACCATCACTGGGGGTCCCCTCCTGGCTGACCTTATACCCTATGGCCTCCTCAGCTCCCCTCCTGGAGGGACCTTATGCCCTATGGCCACCTCCAGCCTGGATTATCCCCAGCTGGCCAACCTGTGGCAAACAAGGACTAGTTTACTCACTTGTCCTTGTTTGCCAGTAGCTCCCAAGTGCCAGAGCTCAGGTCCTTCCTGTGCCACTTCCCCCTGGGGCTTGCCATAGTGGGACATGAGGATGGACACGAGGTCAGGGGGGTGGCTGGACGCTGGCGCAGGGTTATCGTGCTGGGGTGGTGGGGGACGATAACCAGAGCGCCCTCCTGTCAGCACTCTGCAGTGTGAAAGTAGGATGGGGACAGGGGCAGTCCCTGAGCCCCTGTCCCCCACCTTGGGGACGCCGTGGGATGGCGGGTGCCTGGTCCCTGCTGCCTCCCTGTCTGGCTTTGTTCCCACTGGGCTGTGTTCCCACCCACCCCATATTCATGTGGGCCCCTTCCCTCCCCGGGGGGCTGCTAATCCCCCCGAAATGGGCCAGGGATTGTTGACCGAGCTGCCGTATCCCTTGAGCAAGCAAGCCTGGGCCCCACAGCTGCCGCCGGATTAAGAGTCACCCTTTGGCTGCCACAGCCCCGCGCCAAAGCCCTGCCCCCCCAGTGTGCTCAGCCCCCATCCATGGGGGGCAGCCAACAGGACGCCAAGGAGATGTTCACTGGGGCACTGCTGCAGTCCAAACTGACAGGTTTAGTGTGGCACTGCCAGCCCCCGAAATGCCTGATCTGCTGGGTCTGGCTCGTGTTGGCAGTGCCGGGGGAGTGGGGCCAGGAGCGTGCCAGCCTGCAGGAAGGAGCCCTGGCAGGGCGTTGGTGGTGTGACACTGGCACTGGCATCGGCTGTTCCCCTTCCTGCTGCCACCAGTCGTGGCAGGGACACAGCTGCTCACAGCAATGGCGCAGGGTGAGGAGCAGCTCTCACGCTCCAGAATTGTGGGTCATTGGAATTACATTAATTAGCGTGTGCTAATGATATCTAATTAACACCCAGCTGTGCTGATGCAGAGCTTTGCTAAGCCAGACACCTGACCCCTGCCCTGCTGCCTCAGTTTACCCACCTGCAGCAGGGTGAGCCTGGCACCTGGTGCTCCATGAAGCCAAGAGGCATCAAACCAACAGGGAAATGTTGCAGGGAGAGGGGACCAGCTGCTGGTTTGTTATCGGGCCAGCTCTGCCAAGTGCCCCATCCGGGGCAGCCTCTGGCTATCTCACTATCTCAAGAGCTCGCTCTGGGTCGGGGTGGATGTGTCCACACACCAAGAGGGTGTTGCTGGATGCCCAAGCCAGGGTGGCTGGGGGGAACCCAGGCATGTCTCAGGGGGTGAATAAATAGAGGTGGGAAGAGCAGAGTATCACAGTTCTGTCTGCTTCTGCTGCAGAGAGGAATGGTGGGGGCTGCTCTTTGTAGGGGAGTCAAGGACCCATGGGTGCTATTCATACCTGGAGAGATTAAAAAACATGTTTTGACTCCACTAACAAGGCCCCAGAGCCCTGCAGAAGCTTTCATCCTGGTTAAGTGCACAGAGCAGATAAAGGGTCCTCAAGAGTCCCCAAGGAGCTGGCTGAGATGCTTGCTGTCCTCAGTATGCATTTTTGGTGGCAAGCAACCTGTCCCTCCCTCACAGGGACCCCCTGAGCTCTGCAGCAGCCTCAGCAGTGGTGCTGGGCACCTACTACCATGGGCTGTAAAGAGAAAGAGCCCTTTACTCATGCTGTGCCCACTGGAGCCTCTCCTAGAGTCTCTGCCTCCAGGTGACACCAGCTCGAGGACGAGCCCTCCTCCCAAACAGCTGGTGTAATGGGTGCCATCCCCTGGCTTGACCTCCCAGGTGCTGTGTGGATATCTGGAGGCTGTGGCTCCACGGGACACAGAGGGTTCCCCAATATCAGCATTTAGGGGCCCACCCCATCTGGGCAAGGGGTTGGAGCAGGGGGAAAGGGTACTTCAGAAACAGCAAACCCTGGCACAAGCTGTCCTGCCTTCAATGCAAGCAGTGAGTGTGAAGTTAAGAGATAAAGAGGGAATTAGGAGATAAAGTCTGCGTAATCCCAGTTGCTCTATGCAATTAAAATGAGCTTCACCCCGCTGTAATTGGATGGAAGCTGCCTGCCAGCGTCAGCGCGGCCGGGAGCGCGGGGCGAGCAGGCGCGGAGGATTCACCGCAGCGAGCACGCAGACTTATCTCCCCGCCAGAAACACCGAGAGGGCAGCGGCACAGAGAGCGGCAGTTAATGAGATGAAAATGGAAAGCCTGGCACAAAGGATTAGCTCCCGGCCCGGCTCTGCTGCTGAAATCCCAAGGTTCCCTGGAAAGGCTTTCCTTGCATCATGGATGCATTCCTGCCTGGGCCTGCTTTGCAGAGGAGGCATGTGCTCAGAGCAGGAAAATTTGGCTCCTCCTCACCGCTTTGACCCCTCAGTTGGAACTGGGCTGTCCCAGCCTCCAGCTCCCCCTGCTCCATCGTATCCATGCCCCGGTGCCCAGTCTCCCCCCGGAGGGTCCCTGCACAAGATGATCCCTAACAGCATTTACAGCTGCTGGTATTAAGCAGAAATAAAAAACCCCCAAGTGCAGATTAAAAGGACACTGATGGAATGCCAGGAGAAGAATTACAGCCCTAATAAACTGCTGCCTTCAGCTGGGGGTGGATGACAAGGGGGTTTACGAGGCCATTTAAACTTCACTGTCAGAAAGGTGTATTAAAGCTATAAAGGTCTCGTTGCCTCTCCTGTCCCCTGGATGCTGGAGCATGGCTGTGGTCATAAATCCACCTGCTCGCAGCCTGGGGCGAGGGGCCCAAAGCCCCTTGTCCCTGGGAAAAGCCAGGAAGAGCAGTGAGGCCTCCTTGGCTGGGGTCTTGGGGGGTGACGTCAGTCCTGGCGTGAGATAAATGCCGGCCGCGGGCCGCAGGGACGGGATTATCTCGGCATGGAGGCCTCATCCATCACCCTCTGCCCACCCGCCGGGAGCATGTGAATGGGAGCTCACAGCCCTGGTGCCAGAGCACCCTGTCCCTGTCCCTGTCCCTGTCCCTGCCTGCCTCCTGGGCCCAAGGGGCAATGGGACAATGGCTGGGACCACAGCACGGCTGCCATCACGCTGTCAGGGACGGCTCCTGCCTCACACCAGCCCCCAGATGTGCTGTGCTACAGCTCCATCCCCTGGGTCCTTGACCCCATGAGCCCCAGAGCTGAGGGTGTTCTGGCCCCTCCCCACTCCTCTGCCCGGCTCTCCCCCATCCCTGCTGTCCTGCCTGTTTGTTTGCACAGCTCTGATGACGCTGCCTCACACACCTCGGCACTCCTGCTCTTGTGCTCCTGCCCCAGGCTTGGCTCATCCTCCTGCTCTGCTTCCTGCAAACATCCAACACCTCCATGGAGTTTTTACCTCGCTCTGTTCTATCAATGCCTCCCGTGGGGTCCTTCTGTGCCATTGTAGGATGGGGATGGGGTCAGGCACAGGGACAGGGACAGGGATTGGGACAGGGATGGGGGTGGTGCTGAAAGGTGCTTTCCAGCAGAAGTCACCTGGCACAGCCTGACTCACCGCCCTGGGGATGGGTCATGGTTTCAGCTTCATCCTCCCGGGGTGCAGTCCTGGTTCCCTGCCTGGGTGACAATGGGGACAGTGGGATGGGGGGAAACTACACCAGGGAGGTGGCAGAATCTGAGCCACCCTGTGAGGTGGTGACATCATCCACCCTTCTTTCCAGGCACCGGTGTGGGGCTGCTGGGGTGGCAGGGATGTGCTGGGGGTTACTGGGGCTGGCTGGGGAGCACAAAGAGCAAGCAGGACTCGAGGCAGGGAGTTAAGGGTGGATGACGGTTGTCTCTCCCCGCAGATATGCTCTGCTAGGAGCCACTCGCTCCCTCCACTGCCCCAGTTTGAAGGCCCTCGGTCCCTGCTGCTTCCCACGCAGGCTCATTAGCGAGTTCAGAGAGAGAAAACCCGTTAATGGCACGAAATGACTTCAGGCTGTGGCATGGGGAGTGGGGGATCCGAGCCCAAACCCTCACACACAGTGGGGCTGCTGCTTTTCCTCTTCCTTTGAACTTCCCCAGCCGCCCCGAGCTGTGGTTTCCCGAGCACGGACCAGGGCAGCTGGGACCATGGGGCACTGTCGCACGTCCCGGATAGATGGTGACAGTGGGGGGGCGACAGTCCCCCTCTTTCGGGGCTCCGCAGAATCCCAGCTACCAGTGGAGGCAAAAGCAGGGGGAAAAAACCCCAAAAAACTACCAAACAACAAATCAAACAATAACCTGCAAAATAAAAACACACTGCAACAGGGCACAGCAGGCTGTGGCAGCCGAGCTTCCCCCGCTCTCACCGACCCCTCCCCAGGCTCAGCCCGTCCGCCCCGGCTCCAGAGCAGCGCCCGGGCTCGGGCATCACTCTGGGATGTTTGGCTCTCGCAGCACGATGGGTCATGGGAGTTTTGGTTGTGCCGGGCTCCCGGGAAGGCACGGGCAGGGGGTGCTGGCAAGCTCGGTGCCGGTGCGGGAGCGGCCCGGGCCCCCCGTGACTCAGCCTGCCGTGGCCGAGGCAGAGGTGGGGTAGCGATACCGGAGCTAAAAAAAAACCTGGCCGAGCGCCGGGGAGAGGAAATTTCTCATTAGCCAGAAATGTGTGGCTGAACCAGTCTGACACCAGGGGCGGCCCCCAGCCCCGGCGGCGATACCGGCCCCGGCTCCGGGCGAGATCAAAGCGGGAGAGGGGCAGCGAGAGGGCTCGGCAGCAGCTGGGCTGGGCTTGCTGGGGGACCGGGGCAGGGTGAAGGGTCTCCTCAGCTGAAAATGCCAGATTTAGGTGGCATGAAGGGCTGGGTGGGCAGTGGCATGGGTAACCTGCCATGTCGGGCACAGGCATCAATATCTGTGATGCTTCAGGACTGGGCGGGGGTGTTGGCCAGCAACACCTGGGTAAGGCAAGCTAGCAGGGATGGGGGCATCTCTAACTCTCGCTTCCAGCCATGCCGCAGTCCTTTGCTCTCCTCATTCCCAAAGGAGACAGCGTTTCCAGCCAGGGCAGCCCTTGGTGGGAGCAATGCAGCCCCTGGCACCTTCCCCAGCCCTACCAGCAAGGCCACCATTGCTTTCCATCAGATTTCCCCTGAAGATCCAGACTTTCCCAGACCACACTGAGTCAAGGCATTGACCTGGTCTTGTTTAATAACCCAAAGCTGTTTTTTGCCTCCTGGTCCAGTGTTGGGTCAGATTCTGCTCCCCCAACACGGCAGACAGGCATGGGGTGATTGATGTGGGTGCATTTGCTCGCTGGCTGTGCTGCCAAAGACGATGTCAGCTCCCAGGCATCTGCAAGAGATCTGCCTCCTGCTCCCCAAGGCAGCCCCTGGCCCTCAGATCCCTTTTTCCAGAACCGGCTGGCAGCTTCTGGGGCTCCTGTCCCCCTGTGGGGACACTCAGCCCTGATGAGGGGCGAGGCTGCAGCCCCAGCAGCAGTGGGCAGGGAGGATGGGCTGTGGTGGTGGCAGACGAGGACGGATGCTGCACCATGTGCAAGTCTTCTACTAGCAACCAAAGGAGACTGGAAAGAAGGAATGGAAAGAAAATGATTAAAACAATTTGGGTTTTTTTTTCATAATTAAAAAAAAAAGCCCTGGGAAAAAGCCGTGTAGGGTCCTGGCACGTGAACAGAGTCTGTAAGTGGTCTTAAAAATTACCAATAAATAATCTTAACGGGAAACAGAAGGAGCAGAACTGGGGTGTTCGTGGGTGTTTCGTGGCTTCTTGTGAGCATGGGAAAATGTGCTGGGTCCTGTCCCTCGTGCTGTGGGGACAGCCCCCTCCCGGGTCATGTGTGTCCTTGGCTCCAGCCTGAGGCAATGACCCGCCTGGCCGGCGTCCGGCCATCCTTGGCTCGGTGGGCTCAGGATGTGGCCCCGGCACGGCTGGGCTTGGCCTTTCCCTTGGGCACAGGGTGGCAGTGGGACAAGGCATGGTGGAGGGTGTGGAGAACGCCTGTGCCCTCCCTGCCCCATGCCTCGTGCTGCCTGCCGGGTCACAGAGGCTGTGCCGAGCCGTGCCGAGCCGTGCCGAGCCGTGATCCCTTCCAGCTGTGCCGGCCCCAGGCGGCTGACGGGGCTGCGGGATCCTCTCCCTGCCAAGTTGTTGAGGTGTCAGCCAAGAGTTAGCAGGGAAAACGCCAAGCAGCCGGCGAGCCGGCCAAGCCATCCTCCTCAGCCTTCCTCCTCCTCCCTTCTGCAGAGAGCCTCCCACCCTCCCGCTGGAGCCCGGAGCCTCCGGGCCACCCCAGCAGGGATCCCCCTTAGCACTCGGTGTGCCCTCATCCCAGCTGTGCCCCGGGACCCTCCGCCGCCGCTCCCACGGTGTTCCCCCCATCCCGGCCCCTCCACCTGGGGCGTATGTCCCCCTCCTCTGGGCCTGTCTGGAAAGGGACGATCCCCCTCCCCGAACTTTCCAGCTCTCTGCAGAGCGGGAACAATCGCAGCCTTTGTCTTCCCTTAATCTCCTGGTTAGGAATTAAAAGGGGGGAAAAAACCCAGCAGCACAAAAGGCTCTTTTGCATGGGCTGGGAGGGGGGAAGCGCAGGGCGCAGGCAGAGCCCGCGCAGGGTGCAGGCAGGGCTTGCCGTGCCCCCAGCCCAGCCTGGCCACCACGGTCCCCAAGGGCCACCCCACGCTGCTCCCATGGCCCCAGGATGTTCCTGCAGTGGCACCCGAGGGCTGGCGGCCCTGGGAGCTTCATCTGGTCCACTTGGCCCCTCAAAATGTCCTCACCCATTGGCTGCTCCAGGAGGAGGCAGGGAGCATCTTTAGGGAGGGAATTGGACTGGGTTTGCACCCCCGTGGGGTCAAGTGGCTCCTGCTCACTGCCACGGACCCACTTTTACACACACAGTGCCCAAACACACCCTCACCTGCCCAGCACAGGGCTCCCTGCCACCCAGAGCTCCCCAAGAACCACGCAGGCACCACAGACCTCCATAAAATTCCTTAAATAATTTAATTGAAAAAAAGTCTTTCCGTTAAAAAATATTTTTACAAACGCACGCTCGCATTGATTTCCCTGGCTGCTGTTTTTCGCTGTTGCTTTTCTTTCACCATGGAACACAGCTTTCCCCCAGATCTGTATGGAAAGGGAGGAGGCAGGTACAGGATGTGGAGAGCTGCTGGGTGCACCCCTGTGGCTGGGGCGAGACCCGGGGCTGGCTGCAGGGATGGTGTGTCCTGCCCCATGGGAGCAGGGTGTGCATAGAGAAGGGTGGGAGAAGGGGTTTCTTGTTTAAAGTGAGAACAACCCCTCCTCAAAGCAAAGCCAGGCCAGGATGGGGGACTGAGATGGGGATGTTTGAGATGCACCAGGACTGGTGGGACCCCAAACTTTGCAGCAGGAGGGGCTGGGGAGCAAGGGAGGCAAGGGCAGCCCCTGTGCCCCTTTGTGCTTCTGCATGGGGGGGCTGTGGGTGGTTAGCAAGCCCCAAACAGGCTCTCATATCTCTTCAGCCACTTGATCTTAAAAGCCTCTCAATGCCAGGTTTCTTCTCCTGATCTGGGAGAGGGGTGAGGTCTGCCCAGTGCTGCTGTTTGGGGTCCCACCATGGTGGGGCTGGGGAGCAGCCAGGGTAGAGAGCAAGCCAGGATGGGAAACCCCAGCAAAATGGAGCCGTGGTGTCCCTGTCTGCCAACATCCCAGAGATGGTGGGATGTGGGGAGACCATTCCAGCTGCCACCTGCGCTCCTGGACTTGTTTACCCTGTGGAGGAGGACGGGGTTAATGAGAAACCCAAGGCCTGTTCCAAGGGAAGGGAAAAAACAGCACCTGCCGTGTCAGCCCAGGGAGGGGGGGATCGGGGCCAAGCACTGGGGAGCATAGGGGTGCACCCCCTCATTTTGGGGAGAGACCACTTGCCCTTTTGGACTGCCAGAAAAGCACCCCAAAAGCCAGTTATCAAGGTAGTGCAGCCAAGGAGGACCTGAGAAACCCAGGACGAGTAACTGGGGTTCCACTTGGCCACTGTCGACAAATCTCCCCTAGACTGAGGGCATGGCCCCCCCAGATTGCTCTCCCAGGGGGTCACCTTGCCACCTGCAGCTGGTCCGTTCACCCTGGTGAGCTCAACCCTGCTTAAAAGCCATTTTGTAGAGGAGGAGTGAGGCCATAATCCAGGGGTGCCAGGGGCTGCTGCAACCCTCCTGCTGAGGGCAGGCTGCCCAGAGGGAGGCAGGGGAGGAGCAGTGCCCTATGGAGAAGCCCCGGAGCTGTGGGGACCCTCTGGCACTGGATGAGCAGTGGGCATGGCTGTTCCCTGCTTGGCTTTCACATTCCTTGTTTGCTTCCCACAGTTCCAGCTTGACTTGAGGAGGGTAGGGGGGGAAAAATGCTGAGTATTTCTAGTACATTAGAGTTTCCTGACTGGCTCTGACCTGGGACTCAGAGCCTCCACCGTGTGCCTCATGGGGAGCGTGCTGTGTCTCCCAGCACCACAGGGCTGGTACAGGATCACTGCCTGGTCCCTGTCGGACAACCTGAAAACATGACAGCAAGAGAAGGGGAGAGCAGAGAGGGGCACACAGCCAGCTTGGGGTCGGCCAGGAGGAAGAGAAGGATGACCCTGGTGGGCAGCGAAGCTGCAGGCAGCCGGGCCCATCCAATGAGAGCGCGATCGAGCAAAGGAAACTCGGGTAAAATTCTTATTGCCTTTATTCTGCCCATTGCCTCCCACAGTCCTGCGGCCAGCACACATCCACGCACGCATGCACACACTCACGCACACTTAGGCACGCTGGGAGTCTCTCCCTCGGCTCGGAGGAACCGGGCTGCAGTGAATCCTCAGGGAAAGGTGAGTGAGTCTTTTGGCAGCAATCACAGCGTGTGTCAGGAGCGGGCGGCACCTGCTCCTTCTGCATAAAAGAGGAGGCTGGGGGAGGCGCGGCCCCCGGCGCAGCCCCCGCCCCAGCCCCGCTCTCCGGCCCTCGGGGGAGCGCGGCTGCCGTCCGTCGGTCCGGGGGCGGAGGGTCCCTGTGCAAACGTGCTGATGGCCTCGCTCTGCAGTCCAGAGCCGGCCAGGAGAACCAAGAGGGTAAGAGATGAGGAGCCGGGCACCTGGTCCCCCTCCCTCCCCTTTCTGCTCCCTCTTATCTTCTTTTAATATATCTCTTTTTTTTTTCTTTTTTCTTTTGTTTTTTTTTTTTTGCCTAACTCCCTGCATAGTAAATCGGGTTCGGGTTCTGGCGTGCAAAGCCAAGAAAGGGAGCGAAGCCTTCCCTTCGGACACGTTCCAGTGCAGACCCTTGGGCGGAGGGCTTGCCAGGGCTGGAGAAGAGGAGTGATTGTCTGGGGCTGGTGGCCCCAGCCCTGTCGCTGGCTCGGCCTCCCCTGGCTGCTTCCATGTGGGGAACAGAGTTAGGGAAGGCTTCGGACATGTCTGACAGACTCGGCGGACAGGTCAACAGTCTGTGGCCTCGGGGAGGTGAGGGAAGTGAGGATTTGGGGGAAAACAGGGTGAAAAGAAATCCAAGAAGCAGAACAACTCTTCAAACCGATGAGCACCAAGACAGGGTGGGAAGTGGGATGTGCCATCTCTGTCCCATAATCCATCTTCAATATGAAGATGTGTTGCTGCCTCGCCATTCCAGGACAAGGGACGAAAAGCTGGGCTCCCTCAGCATGAGTGCCTTCGATCCAGGGAAGGGCGTCCCGTCCCATCCCGTCCCAGGCGACCGTCCGAGGCAGAGGAGCGCCGTGTGGAGGGGAAAACAGGAAGCTGGGCTGCACCGCAAACTGAACCTTTATGGCAGGTTCCCTTGGTCCGTTCCAATGCAGAGTCCCCTGTGGTCAAACCTGCACTGGGAGCGTCTGGTTCATCTGCAGCCTCATGTCCTGAATGCTGCTCAGGATCTTCTTCTGGTGCCCTGCTAGCGTCACCCCTATCCTCAGCAGGTCCCTGCAAGGAAAAAGTGACGACTCAGCCCCCAGCCACGAGCAACATCAACATGTGGCCCTGCCCCACTGGGGCAATGGATCTATCTATCATTACAGCCCTCTGCCAAGCTCCAGTGCTCCCTCTAACACCAGAGGGAACCGGAAGCTGAATCCTAAACCTGAACTCCCTTGGGATTGGATGCTGAATCCCAGTCCTTAATTCAGCCCACATGCACCCAGGTGGGAGGAGGTGGCTGTCAGATAGGCAAGGGAGAGTGTGCAGCAGCACCAGTCCCAGTTTGCTCCCTCCTCCCCTCCAAGCAGGCACTTACTCTGCAGTCATCTGTGCCACCAGGTCGAAGGAGGCAAACCCAGCATTGACAAAGTTCTCCTTGTACCGTCCCATTTTGATGGCATCCAGCCAGTCTCCCACGGTGGTGAAAGTGGTGTAATCTGGGACAGTGCGGTCCAAGAGCGGCTGGGAGATGCTAAAGGGCAAGAGAGCCGCAGGTCACAAGGAGCAGGGCACAGAGAGGTGTAACTGGAAGCAAGGGATCCCCATTCTTATCCCCTCCCTCCCACAGCTCTATTCCCAACCACTCCAGTGTTCCCTGGAATTGGGGTATGTGCTGGCTGGAAACATGGATGTCACTGACCCAGACTGCACGCTGGCGATGACCTTCAGGCTGGCAGCATTGCGGATGAGCTTGTCCAGCGTGTTGACAATCTGTGCAAATTTGGGCCTCAGGTTGCGGTCCCGCACCCAGCAGTCCAGCATCAGCTGGTGCAGTGCAGTGGGGCAGTCCATGGGGGGTGGCAGGCGGTAATCCTGCTCCACAGCATTGATCACCTGCAGAAAGACAGGCAGAGGCAGGTTGTGAGCCACCTGGGCTCCCACAGGCGGCCTACAGCTCCCGGTTCCCTGCTCCCCAGAGAGCACTCACATCCTGGTTGGACATGTCCCAGTACGGTCGCTCCCCGTAGGACATCACTTCCCACATGACAATGCCGTAGCTCCACACGTCGCTGGCTGAAGTGAATTTGCGGTAGGCGATGGCCTCAGGAGCTGTCCATCTGATTGGGATCTTGCCTCCCTGCATGGATACACAGCTCCATGATTAGTGCATACCTGAGGTGTCTCCCCCCACCCCCAGATCCCAGATCCCTCGTGAGTGTCCTGTACCAGGGAGCTGGTGTAGGTGGGGTCAGCTGGGTCATCCTCCAGGAAGCGAGAGAGCCCGAAGTCAGACACTTTGCAGACCAAGTTGCTGTTGACCAGGATATTGCGTGCAGCCAGATCCCGATGCACATAGTTCATCTCCGAAAGGTACTTCATGCCAGCAGCGATGCCTCGCATCATTCCCACCAGCTGGATGACTGTGAACTGCCCATCATTCAACTGCCAGAGGAGAGATCAGAGGGGTTTGCAACACCCTGAACAGATTGAGAAAGGATCCCAATGTGCTACCACCATCACCTTCTTCCTCCCTCTTCTCCCACTCAGAGCTTAACCCTGGGACACCAGTATGACAATATAGAGAGATGGAGAAGGGCTCAGAGCTGCTGCTCCCCCCATGCACTGCACCCCAAGCCCAGGGCAGGAGGGGATGGATGCTCACCCGGAGGAAGGAGTCAAGCGCACAGTTCTCCATGAATTCCGTGATGATCATGACGGGGCGGCTCTTGGTCACCACCCCCTCTAGGTGGATGATGTTGGGGTGGTCGAACTGGCCCATGATGCTGGCCTCGCTCAGGAAGTCCCGCCGCTGCCGCTCTGTGTAGCCCACCTTCAGTGTCTTGATGGCCACAAAGATCTCGCGGCGGCCAGGCAGCTTCAGGCGCCCACGGCACACCTCTCCAAACTCCCCTGTAGTGGGAAGGACAGAGGGGAGCAGCACGGTGAGCCACAGGACAGGTTGAGAGGCAGCAGTCTCAGCACCTGCTGTGCCCAGCCCCAGGACTTGCCTGCTCCAATGACCTCCTCAATTTTCACACAGGAGATGTCAATCTCTTTGGCGAATTCCCGGACAGCTTCGTTTGGGTCCTCGTAGGTGAAAGGGTCAATGTACACCTTCATCCCAGGGGTAACTGCAAGGGCAGAAGCCATCACCAGGAGGGACACAGCAAGGGTGACAGATGTCAAGCCACTTGGCTGGCTGCCAGCCCATCCCTTGTTAGAAAAGGCTGCCCCTTTGCATGGGACAGGAATTGGGAGAGGGCAGCTGGAGTCCATTTGCTGGGCTCTCACACTCACCATATTGCTGCAGCTTCTCTGTGTACTCAGGGTCGGTGTTGTTGCGCTGCTTCCTGCCCAAAGGAGACGAGAGGAGGTGTTCAGTAACCATCCCTTTCCTGATGGGGCAAAGACATTCACTGCCAACTTCCAAATCCCAGCACAGACAGCCTCTGCCAGAGAGCCTTCCCTCTGGCAGCCCGTGCACAGAGCTATCCCTCCACCCGAGGTGCGATGGGAGGAGATGGCCTAGTTGTGCTGAGTGCATGGCAGGAGCCTGGGCAGAGCACAGCTCGTACTGGGGAAGCAGAAGCACAATCCTCCCGCAAGACCTCTGCTCTGGGACCCATGTGTGGCTGGTGCAGTCCTTCACTCTGTGACTGGAGCTGCCAGAGCTCTGCCCACAGGTGAAGGGGGAGAAAGCTCTGTGGCAGACATGAGCAACCCCCAAACCCAGATGTGAAGCCCTATTCCCTGAAAAGCCAGTACCTGAAGCAGACGATGGCAATCACCACCACCACGATGACGAACACCAGCCCTGCAGTGGCCGAACCCACAATCAGAGGCAGCTCCTGGAAAGTCTTGCTGGTGGAACCTGATGGAGGGACAGGCAGGAATCAAGGTCAAGCTGGGAAAGGAGCAGGCATGGGAGGGCTGGGCGATGGAGGCAGCCCAGTGCTGGTACCTACCGCCCTCGGCAGTGGTCTGGAACTCCGTGGGGAGGCTGTAGCGGCCGTACCCCGCCACGGTGCGCGCCCGCACCTGCACCATGTACCGAGCGTTGGCCTTCAGCCCGTCCAGCCGCACCGAGTTCTTCTGGCTGGTGACTGTGTTGGCGATGCCATCACTCTGGCCTTGCTGTAGGGGAGACGTGGGTGTCACCTCTGTGAAGCCACCCTCCATCTGCTGGTTCCCACATCCCCCAGGAGCCAGGTTTGCAGGGACCCCCTATGCCATGGTGCTGATGGCCAACTAAAAGGGCTGGAGGAGGGAAAAGGCTGTTCCTGCTTTACCTTCTCCGAGTACTTGATCTCATAGTCCAGAATGATGCCGTTGGGTCTCTCTGGGGGAGTCCATGACAGCGTCATGCTGTTCCCGGTGCTGCTGTGCAGGTGCATAGTCGGTACGGCAGATGGGGCTAGGAAGGAGGGCAGGAAAGGAATGAGCCACCTGCACCAGGTTTCCCCCTCCACCATCCCACACAGTGTAGGGAATGCTCTGCCTGTGACCTGCTTGGATAAATCTTGGTGGAAAGGCATGGAAAAGCTTTGAGACTCATGGCCTCCCCCAAGTCTCCATAAGGTGTGATCTCAGCACCAAGGGGAGCCTCAGAAATAGCACTGAAGTCATGCTTCACCCCATGCCTAGCTGCAGACTGGTCTGGGGAAGGGCCCTGCCAACCCAAACTGGGGCTCCCTCCCCTCCTCCATTTGCCAGAAGCTCTGTGCTCCACCCCAGCAGCAAGACCCGTGAAATCAGATCAGTGCGCAGTGGCTGGAGATTACCAGCACGCTGGAGCGGGGCCAGAGCGGGAGGAAGGAGGGAATGGCAGAGCACTTGGCTGCCTGCAAAGGCTTGGGCTGGTGCTGAGCTTTCCCAGGCACACAGGGGAGAAATCTCATTTCCTTCCTCCTCCCCTCACAGCAGGCACAGCATCTCTGGGGTAGGTCTAGAAGATCCAGAGCTCTCTGGAGCATCTGCCAGCCCTAGTCTTCTCCACTTGCATGCATTTTGATCTCATCTCCTCTAGGGACATGCTTTAAACAGAGAGGAGAGTTTACCCAGGGGATTAGATGCAGGCCCAGAGAGCCAGTTAGGCGGCACCACAAAGGATTGCAGCCTCCCAGGCTGTCAGAAAGAAATCTCTGCTCCACTCTGCTCTGTGGAGAAGATACAGCCCCTGCTCCCTGGCGGCTCCACTGACCTGCCTGGTTGGTGGTGATGTTGACAGAGGCAAAATGGGGAGGGTAGGGACTCTTGTTGGAGATGCCGTTCACGGCCTGGATCTCGAAGGTGTACTGGGTGTGGGCCATCAGGTTGCTGATGTAGATGCGTCGCTCAGTGAGGCCGAGCTGGCGCGGCACGAACTCCACGTTGTCGTCGCAGCGGGTGCACAGGCGCCGCTCCACGCTGCATTTCTTGCAGATGACGTTGTAGAGCAGGTCATCCCTCCCGCCCGTGTCCTGCGGCTCGCTCCACTCCAGCCCCAGCGACGTCTCATTCACGTTGGAGATGACATTGCGGGGGGCTGAGGGGACACCTGCACGGAAATGTGGGTATCTTCATGTCCAGCTCAGCCCTGGCATGGGCACAGCACATACCCCCATCCCAGACACAGACCCCCATCACCTCCACAGCTTCCCTTGCTCCCCTCCCTGCCCAGAGCAGGACTCACTGGTGCAGGCGCTGTCTGCGGGGTCCGTGTCTGCCCGGAAAAAGCCGTTTCGACAAGTGCAGACCATTGCTGCTCCAGAGGTGGTCCGGCTATTGGGAGGGCAGGGAGAGCAGGGACCTTCCCCCTGCTTAGATTTGAAGGTTCCTGGGCCGCACGCTGGAGGAAAGAAAACCAGACCTGGGTTATAAAGTGAACCCAGAAAACATTCACTGCTCCCACCATAGTTGGCACACTCTTCCTCGCTGCCCTGCCAAATCTTTGATCAGTGGCTTGAAGACCTCAGGCCTCCTACAAGCCTTTCCACTGCCATCAGCCATGCCCAGGGACTCACGGCTGGGGAGGGTGAGAAGAGTGGGCTGCTGGAAGCACCAGATGGCTCAGGCACAGCTCTGCCAGGAAATGCTGGGCTCCAGCAGCAGGTCCGAGGTAATTGGAGGTGGGAAGAGTTGGTCACCACCAGCAGTATGGGGGGCAGAGCAGACCCATCCAAAGCTCCATTCCTCAGTTATGTTTCTTCACTGCCCTTCTCAAGGGTATTACCATGCTCCCTTCCATGGAGGAAGGGCATGCTGTTTTCCAGGCCTGGCAACCTTCAAAGTGCCAGGTCCATCCTCTGGGGAAATAGGACTGGGAAGGAAAGAATTCCTCTACAGCCCTGTCTGCAGCAGTCCCTGCTAGAGGCCTCCACCACCCAAAATCAGCCACTCAGCCCCAAACCTTCCGCCTCAGGCTCTTGAGCCACTTCTCAGTCCCGGGGCGGCGGCACCTCATGAGGTCGGCTCAAGTGGAGTGCTGAGCGAGATGAAAACATTCCTGCAGGTCCTTGGCTGAAGAGCTGCTTCAGCATCACTGCCACCTCCCTCCTCCGCTTCCGATCAGGGTCCTTCAAGGAGCCACGAGTCCTGGGATACGGCCCCATTGGCATCACAAGGTGTTTATTTGTAATGAGGGGCACGTGAAAGGTTTAACAGCACTTGAGCCGAGGAGCAGAGCAGCCTCGGGAACCTGACCCACACCTCGAAATAGCCTGATTTATCACACTGCTGCCCATGGAAGCGGATTCTGTGCTCTGTGTTTGCAGCCGGATGAGGTGAGAGACCCACTGGCGCCGGCTCTGCTTCAGCATCACCCTGTTTGCCACAGCTGGGGCAGCATCAGCACCGACGGCCCCGAAGGAGGGCACATCCTCCTCGCTCCACCACGTTAGGGAAGCTCCCAGGGCAGGTAACCCTCCCACGCCAGCCACACATCATCCTGAAAACAGGAGGAGGTTTCCTGGTGCTTCACCAGGCTCTGGCAAGTGGAAGTTTCCTGATATGAGGCATCTCCCGACACCCTCTGTGGAAGTTTTCCGGCTAGTTGCAGCCCCACATGGGGCGTGGAGTGCTGTGAGTCACACGCTGCCAAGCCGGCCCCGCAGGGACCCGCACACAGCTCCAGGTGCTGTCCTGGGTTTGTCCAGGCACCAAGCAATAGCAACCCCAAGGGAGAAGCCCCACTCCTGTGCAGTGCTGCTGGCCAGGGGGATGTGAGAGCAGCCCTTGCAGAGACAACTGCCTGCTCTCCCACCCCTCTGCCTGCATGGGTGTCAGGAGCTGCTTCCTGCTGCCAGGGTGTGAGCCTTCCAGCAGTGAGACTCTTCTTTGGTCAAAACAGGACTGACTACATGGCTCAACTAACTCCAACTCCTTGACCTGAGTTCACCCAGCCTCTGGGCCTTCCCTTTGGAAATGAAAGCTTTGCCCGTCCCGACTGTGCAGGCTGGAAGGCAAAGCAGTGCACAGATCTGCTCCTTGGCAAGCAATGGGAAGCCAGCAGGTCCAGGGCTTCTGTGTCCCCAGCCTGGGACAGCCAGGCCACTAGAAAATGTGTTTTTATGTGGACAGCAGAGGCCCAGAGGTCGCAGAGAAGCCTTGGCATAGGCAGACACACCCGGCTGGAGTCCCGGGCGGTTCAAACTGGGTGGATGCAGATTCTCACATAAGGAACCAGATTGTTGAGGAATGAGAGATGACTGAAACCTCTTGGACAGGAACGCTCTGGGCTCAGAAAGCTGCCAAACATGCTTTGGTTATGGAGAGAAGCCCAGATCCATCAGGGACAAAACCCCCTGAACAGGCTTGTTGGGGGGAGAGTGAAGCCGGAGCAACCAGAGCTTGTGTGAAGCTGACAGCCCAAGCATGGCATGGCAGCCAAGGACAGCCAGGGGCTTGCAAAGGACGCAGGAGGGCATTTGGTCTCAGCACATGAAGTGCCAGCCGGTGCCCAGTGGGTTACGGGCACAGAGGTGACAGTGGCCTCCCAGACACAGGAGGAAGGGACAGGCAGAGCTGTCCTTCAGCAGCTCCCTGCCACCCCTAAGTAGTACCCAGTGCAGGCACAAGGGATGAAGGCCTTTTCTTTGCATTCTTATGCCATCCTGGCAGGAGGGGGATGAGCCATGAACCAGCCCTGTTAAGAAAGGGAAGAGCAGCAGAGGGACCGAGGCCCAGATGCGCTCCACTGTGTAGATTTCCAACTCTGCTTAATAAATCAGAGCATAAAGACCTCAGTGGCAGTGTGAGAGCTCTCAGCCGCCACATTTGAAGGCTGTAACCGAGCTGAAAGCTGATCCCAGGTCCCTGGTGGATAAGCCGCTGTGTCATCTCTTCTCTGCAAGAAACTGCCTGTACAACAACCACTGTCTTGGCCGGCACGCTGCGGAACGAGCCTGGGAGCTCTGGAGTGGGAACGTGACTCCATCCAGCCGGAGCTGGGAAGCCAGGCTCCCTTCTCCCTGCCGAGAGCTTTGCATAAGCACTTTTCCTGCTGAAGTGTCCTCAAATAAAATAACAACTCTGAACCTCTGCACACAGATCACATCTCCTGGTGCTGTGCTGCGGTCACTTCTGGGGAGAACATGACAGTCAGTGACAGCCACAGGATAACAGGTCAGGGAACCGAAGCGGAGAGGAGCCGCTGGTTTGATGGCAGGGAGAGGCAGTCTGGCCTGAGGATCAGCCACAGAGGGGATTTGTGTGGGACGTGGGAGGGAGGAGGACAGTAACAGAGCCCTGCTGTAAAGCTGCCCCTACACCCCCTATGGGGCATCGCACTCCCGGCATGGCAAAGGCGGCCGTCCAGTTCTGGCAGCCCCTCCAGGATTTTCATCAGCCACCCTCCTCCAGGGCCTGATCCTGTCTCAAAAAGCTGCAGCACAGAGCTGGGGGAAGAGCAGGGTACTGCTCCCAAATACAATCTCCACCGTGGTGAATAAAGTTCAAGGAAGGGAGCTGAAAAAAACACCGAAATAAAACCCTTCTGCCAACAGCAGAGAGCAGTGACTCATCCTGTAGGCAGCCTCCATTATTGCATGGGATGCAGGCAAGCAGCAATGAACCATGCGTGCATCCCCAAAACTGTGGGGTCCCCTCCCCTGGGGAAGGCAGGGATAGCCATGACACACCGGAAAAAACCAGCCCCAAACTACCATGTTTCATGTTCTGACTGCTTCCCATTCACACTACAATATTCCAGCATCCTTCCAGCTATTTCTCTCCCTGTAGGATTGAAGCAGGACGCCTCGCCTGAGCCTAGATAAATTAAACTGATCATATCCCTTTGCCCATCAACCCTGTAATTTCTTTAGAGGCAGCAGTCAGGTTTGTTCGGGACGATCTGTGCTTTATGAACCTGCACAGCTCGCTCCCTTCTCGCTGTCGTAAGTGGCTACAGATGGAGCAGAGCTGTGGAAGCAACAGCCTGGCTACAGCCGAGGCGGTAACTCTGTTTTTAAGTCTCTCTTAAAAGGCAGTTATTTAAAATAAAGTAAAATAATCACCCTTTGGGTGAAAATATTTCACACTAGCATAGTCCAAAAGCGAATGGAGTAAATCTGAAGGGAGAGGAGAAGGGAGAGAGCCTTTGGGGGTTTGAAGTGGCATCCAAGGAACAGGCAGGAAAACAATTTTTTTCTTTTTTTTTTTCCTTTTTTTTTTTTTTTTTTTTTTTAAGAAAAGAAAAAAAAAAAATTCAATAAGCAAAGCTGCCTCTTGAGTCACAGTGGGTCACAGGCAGGACGGCAGGGGCAGATTTCCTCGACTGTGTTACAAGTAACCCATTGTGGAGCTGCCTGGCTGTAAACCGGCAGCTCTCCCTGCATTCCCTGCTGCTGCCTTTGATCTGGAATCCCGGGCAATTAATCCCAGGCAGTTTCACTTCCTGGGTTTCATGCAGCAAGCCCATGTTGCAATGCAAAGCTGCAAACAGTTGGCAAGTGCAATGCTTGCTTGGCAATTTTTTTTTTATTTAATTCAGGGTGATGTTTTCATTAGTCACTGATTGCAAGGGAAATTTATTTTTGCAAAAATTCTGATTTTGGCCCCAGCTTGACCTGTGCTCACCTACTGATTGTGCCCAAATGTTTAGTGCTTGGTGCCTCGAGAGAAGAAACATCAAGAAGACTGAGAAAGGGGTCTCAGGAAGGTGCGGTGTCATGCTGGACACTGTCACCCCCAGTGATCCTACAGTTTGGGTATCCATGGACTGCACCACACAGACTCAGTTCCCCTCCCAGGCAGGGTGGAGGCTCTGGGGGCTCTGTGGTCCTCCTCCCAAGCAGAGGGGACCTGCAAGGAGGGGGCTCATTGCCCACCCCAGCACAGCAGCCTTTCTGCCTTTGTGTGAAGCCAGCAACACAAGGGGTGCAAATCCCAACAAATCCATCATGGAGCACATGCCCAGGAGCATTTTTGAGGAGCCCCTTGACACCAAATCCCTTGAACTGTTTGGGTGCCTCCTAATGAAAAGGAGAAGGGATGGGGCTGGGGAAAAGCTAAACCCCAGGGCTGCAGGGCGTAGGGTGTGAGTGCAGTGCACCCCAGCCCATGGAGGCATGCAGGAGCCTTTGCTCCCCTCCCTGGCCAGCAGCTCCTTCTAGTCCTCCAAGAGCTGCCTCTGCAGCTCTGCGTGGCAGGGAGTGTGTGGGAAGCGGCACAACCCCCAGAAGGGCCGTGTGCTAATTAAATAAAGATAATGAGGCTGAGAATGAGATGCCAAATCAGTGCTGTGGCAACTCAGGAGTAGAACGCCAGGTACCAGCCTGGCGGATCGCCTTACAAAGCATGCCAAAGAAACTGTCTTCAGTCGGGCAGGATGAGCCCTCTGCTCCCGAGGGACTGGGATACAAGCTGCATTGTAACAGGTCTGAATGTGAGCTCTAATCTTGGCTTGGATGGAGATAAAGAAGAGGAGGAGGAAGAGGAGGTCTTCAAAGGCCACTGAAAGTCTGGGAAAAGGGGGAGATTTACAACAGGGCTTATCCCATCTAAGCAGTAACTGGGTATTGTTATTTGTTAAAATGCCATCTGGCACTCTGGTGCGCTGTTCGCCTGCACGGTGAAGCCCCTGCAGGCTCCCTGGGGCAGAAGTGATGAAACCCCAGCTTTGGGGGGCTGCACCACACCTCTGCCCACGACATCAGCTCTGAGACTTCTTGGGGGTGCTGGACTGTGGAAATGGGGTAAGGGAACATCCAGCCAAGAGGAGAAAAGGAGCTGCAGCTCCAGCTTCTCCCAGCCCTTCTTCAGCTGTTTCCACTTAAAACACATGATCATATGGTGGAAAATCTGATCCTGCAAGCGCAGTGCAACTTTCCCAGAGAAACGTGAGGACACCGCTGCTCCTGCCCAGCGAGGAGGCAGGCTGCCGGATGGAGATGTGCCCGTGGCCCAGCGTGGCTTCCCTGCCTGCTGCAGCAGAAGCTGGGGCTTGGTGGGAAATCAAAGGCGCTGAGAAAGCTGCCACATGGGGGTCTGTCCAGCTTGGGGATGTGGAGATGGGACCTTGCCCCTGGCTCCTGAGCCTAATCTGAGGAGCTCTGTCCTGCCTTGGGACGCCCCCTCTCAGCACATGCCCGGTTCTGGCTGGAAACTCTCACCTTGTGCCCAAACCCCACTCTCTGCTGGGAAAGAGCCAACATCGTGTATGGTCTAAGATCTCCCAGTCCAAGCAAGAAGGAAAGCAGCTACCCAGGAGCATGGACCTCAGTGCAGTTTAAAGTGTGGATGGATGCCTGACACTGGTGTCCATCAGCTCAGGAGGAGCCAGATTGACTGATGCAAGGGGCTGTGGCACTGAAGTCAGAGCTGTGCTGGCACAGATGGTGCTTGAGGCTCTGGATCCCTGGCAGAGCTGTGGCCCTGTGGAGACTGACCTCTCCCTACCCAGCCACAGCAGCACAGCTGTCAGCTACCCTGCTCCCAAAGCCAGCGGGGAGGCCACCCTGGCCCGAGCCCCACGTCACAGGCCATCCCAAATCACACAGCCCCTGCCAAGAGCAAAGGGCTGGCGCCAAGCATCCCGTCATCGGCCAGCACAAGGCATCCAGGGCTGGGGGCCCCGCCAGCATCCCGCTCCCTGTACAATGCCTGCAGCCAAGGGGAACGGCAACCTTTCTGCCCTAAACCCCAGCCACCCCAAGGCAGGGTCCTCCCTGCCAGAGACAGCTCACAAGAAAAAAATCACCCCAAGGGAATGCAACATTCATCCAGACAGATTTTTCCTTATCAACACACCCGAACTGGGGTTAAACAGCAACACCAAAGCTATCGTGGGAGAGCATGGCAGCTGCAGGACCCACACAGAGGTATCCTGCTGCTGGGGCAGCTCTCCATCCCCAACATCTCCATGTGCAGGATATGTTCCTTCCCTTCCAGCAAGAACAAGGAGCTTCAGATCCCCTGCCTTCGTGCTGGTCCCTACCATCCCTGCTGCAAGCTTTCAGCACTGGCAGGGGGAGCATGCATCAGCATGGCTTCTCCCACAGGGGAGCCCTGCTCACCACCAGGGCTTCTGAACAAGCCTCCGCACAAGCAGCGTGAAATCATACTTGCCAAGAACAATCACTTGCCCCAGCCACGAGCACTGCAGGAGGGAGAGAGGAAAGATGCTGGATATGACAGCAGCGATGAGAGAGAGGTTTTGGTAATGCTCAAGGGCTTAAATGTGCTGGATCCCTGCTGAGGACCATGCCTTGAACTGCAGCTCTGTGCAAGGAGATGCATCCCACAGAGGGTAGCACTGGTGGTTGCTCACCAGTGTGTTCCAGCAGACACTGCATGAGTCCAGACCACAAAGGTTTTAAGGCTTTGGAGTCAAACTGCAGACCTGTCCTCTGAGATTTCATCCTGCTCACTCATCAGAGAAAAGCCTCCAAAACCAGACTGAGCTCAATGCAAAATCACCTCCTTCACATCAACGCATCCATGGGGACAAAAGCCACAATCACTCTGCCATGCACATACCTTGGCACTGGGTATCCTTCATGGTGGGCTCATATCCAGCAGCACACGTGCATGCTCCCACGGGTACCATCCACTCGCCGTCGCCGTTGCAGTACAGCTTGAGGGGCACAGACACCTCCACTGCATTGGGGATGCAGGTGCCCGGCGCGATGACCAGGGAAGTGGGCTCGGCCCCCGTTAGAGTCTCCGGGAAGATAGCAAAGCCAGCAATGGTGTTGGAGCATTTCTTGTAGAAAGCCCGGACGGAGATGAGGGACATGCAGGCTCCCAGGTCTTGGAAGGCAAGGTAAAAACCATTCTTGGAGAGAGGGCCAAAGCTGCGCACCTTGGTGTTCACGCGGCCAGACTCCAGCTTGGAGAAGCTCTCATCTGGGGCAATTGTATCCACTTTGATATAGGGGTTCTCCATCCAGAAAGGGCTGTTTGCAGAGGCAGAATCCGTATCTGACTCATAATAGAAGAGGTTGAAGGTCTCTTTACAGGAGCCAGGGATGTTGGGGATGCTGTTACAGTCCCGCACAGTGAACTTCAGCTCCACGTAGACGCGCTGGACGTCCTGGCGCTGGATGAATTTGGTACGAAGCCAGTTGTTCTGGTTGGCCTCCCGTACGTTGCAGACCTGGTACGTGCGGATAGGGTTCATGGCCTCGTCATAACCACTGACTTCTTCCCACTGTGATTGAGAGGGAAAGGGTTAGATCCCCAGCCAGGGACAGCAGTGCTACAGACACATCATGAATGGCACAGGGTGGGGGGGAACAGGCAACAGTCAACAGGGAAGAGCAGCAGCTACACCTTCACCTGTCACAACCCTCCTGGTCATCATGTTGACTAAGAGCAACCCAGGCCAGGGACCATGACACTCCCACTCCACCGGCATGGAGTCAAGAGGAGATGGTTTCACAAGGCGCGGATATGCACAGGAGGAAAGGAGAAAGATGCAGCCAGCTTCACAAAGGCACTGGTGAGCAACCTTGATTCCCATGGGGCCAGGGCCAGCTCTGCCCTCGATTCCCATGGGGCCAGGGCCAGCTCTGCCCTTTGGAGGTCAGGACCAGGGCTGTTTCTAAACTTACCCCTGTCTCCGGATGAGTTGTCCATGCCAACTCAGAGGTCACCCACTTTGTGTCCATCAGGGTCTCTGGAGAGAAAGGAAGGAGAAAAAGAAGTAATTGGAGATGAAGGCCAAGATTAGAGGGGAAAAAAACCAGGAGGAGTGGGGGAGAGGAGAGCTGAGCCTGACATTTCTGTGGAAAACAGCAACTTGGGGGGTGAGACGTGGTGGGAGGAGGGGGGAGCGGCGCAGACAGACTCCAGATTTCTCTTCTCCTGTCAAGAGAACAGGAAGAGCGAGGCGTCCCTGGAGAGCTGTGCTGGAGGAGGCAAGCGGCAGGACGAGGAGCTGGCCAGGTGGCAAGGGGGAGATGGGGACAAGCTGCCATCCCCAGCCACTAGCACAGCCAAACATGTCCCCCAGGCAGTGCAGGGGTGCCAAAGGAGGAAGACCGGGCGCCCCTGTCCGCACCCTCCCCCTCTGCTTTGGCAGAGCGCGTATTTAATGTGGCTGGGGTTGAAAGGGCCCGTTCCCATGACAGGGCGGTGCGGGCCAGGCAGGTTTATCCAGAGGAGGAGGGACTGGCAGGCTGCTCTCCCAGAGACGCCCCACATCACTCATTTTACAAGAGGGGAGAAGAATTTGACCGTCTGGCCAACATTCCTGGAGCAGACTACAAGACAAACCACCCCGGCAGCATTCCCCAAACAGCCCCAGCCCCAGCCTTGGGGGAGCGAGACGCTTGTCTGGGAAGAGCTGCAATTGCAGGCAGCTGTCGCTAATCCCAGGCAGAGCCGCGTGGCTCCGCGCGAGCACCACGCGCAAAAACCAGGAGTGAAACACAAGGAGGAGAGCACACTGACATGCTCAGGGGCCAACGGCCCCTCTGTGAGCTGCTGGCCCTGTGAGCTCTGCTCCAGGGATGGCCCTTAGGCTGTTTGGAGGGGAGCAGGCACCCCAGCACCCCGGGGTCCTCTGGACCTTCTTTTGCCTTGGGGGGGGGTTGGTGGAAGGGGGGTGCAAATGCCTGGAGACCCTGGTGTGCTCAGGGGGGCTCTGCTGCCTGCACCGAGCAGGACCCAGGACCAGGGCCAAAAAACCTCCCTGATGAGGGCATCCCCCTCCCCAGCCACAAGTATGGCCCCATCCGGAATCCTGTGCAGCTCTCCAGGGGCTGCCCATCCATCCATCCACTTCTCAGCCCACCTGGGCTCAGGAGGAAGGGCAGGGAGCCACGGCTCTCCTAGACCAAGCAGCAGGCTGGGAACTGCTCACTCTCCCTGGCTGGGGCACAAGGACGTGCCAGGGCAGCTCAGCTGTGCCAGCACCATGGCTCAGCCCCACAGCAAGAGGCAGTTTCAGCTTCTTTCCTTCCACTCCAGGAAAACCCCAGGCTGACCTAGGCAGGGAGGAAGTGTGGAGGAGGAAGGAAGCATTCACGCATCGCAGGGTTTCGGATGAAGCCCGACTGGAGGTAAACACCTTCTTCCCGCGTCCCACCCCGGCGAGACCCGCCAGCAGCTCCCAGGCCAGCACCCACAGGCAGGCTGGGAGCAGAGGCTGTGGGTGCCACCACGGCACAGATAAACAAGCATGTCTGGGGACACGTGGGCTCTCTGACCTGCCTTGTGGCTTGCCAGGTTCCCAGCTGGGCCAGCCAGCTTGCTTCTCGCCCAGGCTGTTCACCCAGAGCAAACACAAACACAGTCCCATTGTGGCCTGGTGGCACTAGCAGTGGGCATGGCACTGAGGACAGAGGGAGAAAAACCCTTCATGGTGCCAACTCCCCATTGGTAGAGGTGCAGAAGGGCATCATCTACATCAGACTCCAATGCAGAGATGGTTGCTGGGCAGGGGTTTATTTGCTGTTTCTCAAGAACACAAACCAGGGACATCTGGCAAAAACAGGGAGAGAAGGAAGAAACCCTCTGTCAAGCAGGTAATGCAGATGGGGTGGGACACAGGATGGGCAGAATGGTTCTGTGCACCCATAAGGCAGCTTCTGCTCAGTCCCAAGGCACCACCTGCCCAGGGGACACAGCAAGCCGCCATCTCTCTCCCTTCCAATTTCCCACACCATCAGTTACTGAACCCCGGCAGGATCCCAAGTGTGGCTTTGCACGACCACAGGAGACACTGCTGTGCTTCCCAGACCCCTGCATGGGGTGGCTGCCAGGGTGGGCAGGCAGTGCCAGATGATGGGGGAGCAGGTTCCAGGAGGGGGCTGCCCACACCTCTGTGAAGGACAGGCCCCGTGCTGGCTGCCCTAATAAGGGCACAGCGGTGCTGAGGGCCCAGACATGCAGCGCTGGCGGTGAGCAGAGCCAAGCGTGTGCTCAGCACTCACAGTGCAGGACTGCCAACTCCTGGGGCAGAGACCCTGTGGGTCCAGCCAGTGCAGGGCCAGCTGGGGGTGTTTCTGCAGGAGGAGTGGGGAAGGGATGCCCTGCGTTCTCAGGGCTAGGGCTGCTGATGGATGAGCAGCTGTGGCGGTGAGTCAGGCTGGGGAGATGGGGATCTGGGTGGCAGGGTGTGCCTGCAAATAGAGTGACACAAGGATGCTGTGGCAAGCCACAGCATAGCATGGACTGACCAGACCACGGTGGGTGTTTGCTTCCCAAACCTGTCCAGGGGATGCAGGAACTCTCCTGCACAGCAGCAGGCCCCATGTAGGAAGCCCTTGCCATGGCAGTTGTCCCCTCCAGCAGTGTCCTTCCCCTTGAGTGTCGGCCATGGGCAGAACCTCAGCTTGGACAGGAGGCTCGCTGCCTGCATCCTAATTTGGCAGCATCTGCCATCTGACCAGCAGAGGAGAGAAAAACTGACAGAGCCAAGCCGGCTGTTGGCGTGAGAGCCACGTAAACCACACAGAGAGAGCGGGGAGGGGAAATAATAATAAAAAAAATTTCACTGAGCAACTCAGCTAAAGGAAACAGGCTGAGCACAGAGGGCAGAGGGGGTTTCCTGCAGCCATGGGAGTGACCCAGGTGGGGTCAGTGGAGCCTCCCAGACCCCTGCAGCCTGCCATTGTGAAGGTCATGGGTGGAAGGCCCTATGGGCTGCTGTGCTGCACGGTCCAGGGGCTGGTGGCACATGCTGAGCTGAGTTGCAGAAACTGCTCTGAGCCCTTAAAGGTGCTGCAGAGCTCTCACAGTGGCCTGGCCCTGAACCTCTGAACCTGATCCTCTCTCCCAAAAACACTGGGGCACACCAAGCACTGGCCCCTCGTGAAAGGGCATGTGAGAGAGCATGCTTGGGCTGGGGAGCCCAAGCACTGGGCTTCAGTGGTTCAGGATCAAGCAACTGCTCTCTTCCTCTGGCCCATGGTGCCGGAGGGGGGTTGAGAGGTGTCACTGGTGATTTCCCGGCGCGGTTCAGGTTTGCAGGTGCTGTGGAGGGACGTGAACGGCGTCAGGGCTGGCTGAACAGTGAGTCAAAGCCACTTCAATCCCGCACACCACAGCAAGAGCCTGGTCCCATTAGTCAATGGGAAATTGGCTCTCAATTTTGCTAGCTTGGGAAGTCACCCTAAGGCTTGCTTTATCACTGTCTGCAGCGCTGGGAGTTGTCCTCCTCTTACCTTCATCTGGGCAAAATCAAGGTATGGAGAAGGAGCCCAACTATGCTCAGCAAGTGCAGCCAGCCAGGCTTGACTCCACACAGAAGCAGAAGTTCCATGGCAGAGTGGGATCCCAGGACAGAGAAAGATTCTTACTCCTTGGACAGGGCTGTGAGCATCATTCTGGCTGCCTCCTCCCTGCCCTGCACGTCTCCTCCCAAGCACACCCTGAGCTGCAAAGATGAGTGGTCCCCTACCAGCAGCGCTCCCATCACCTCCACAGAGTCCCAGCAGTTCACTAGGTGTTTGAAGCCCTGGCAAGGACCCATCTGGAGCCGGGGACCTCTCTCTCCCGGTGCTGAGGCTCAGGAATGCGGCATGCATGGTCTGAGGCCAGCGAAAACGTTTGAACTCCCCCCTTAAGAGGCCCAGAGATCCCGTCTCGCGCTGTTGAGCGGCAGACGCGCGCGGCAGCGATGGCTGAGCCAGAAAAGGGGGGGAAATATCAAAATTCTTTCAAGATGAAGCCACTGGGGAAGACTCAATCCTCTCCACCAATAAGCTCCACTTTGAATGCTCTCCCCTTAGAATACGTGGACTGATGGCTTTTATCAGGATACTCTGGCAATATAAGATGCCAGCTCTTTGGCCCGATGAGGAGAAGGCAGCTCATCCAAGTCCAGAGCATCCTGGAAGAAGGCAAGGGAGAAGAGTTAGTAAAGACACCCACGCAGCCTTGCTGCAAACAGAGGAACCTGTTCTGCAACGTGCCCATGCTCTCTGTGAGCTATGCACACCATGGCACCATGTCTGTAGGAGCTCAGCACGGGGCAAGTGGCCTGGACCAGCCTTATGTGGCCCCTTGCCCCACGCTGAGCTCCTGCAGATGCCATCAATGGCTGAGCCATTTGCCTCAGGACATGGCTTGGCTTCCACCATGGTGGCTGCTAACAGTGGTGCCAGGTGCCTCTTTTCCCCCTCACTGCCATGCTTTTCTCTTCTGGAAGGAAAGCTAGATTGTTTAGAGATGCACTTTTAATCTTGGAGACTGCCTGCTATTCAAAAAGCCACCAAAGGGGGCATCTCTGCATATTTTAATTTCTTTCTCAGTTTTGAAGATAATTACACCAGGAGTGAGTGGCCTTGCGTGCTCCCCATTCAAGCACCTATCGGTACAATTAATCCCAACACTGTTCTGAGCAGCGGCACAAAGGGCCTTTGGTGTAAGGTCCTTTATCTGGGAACAAAGAGCTGCCTGTGGGAGAGAACCTGAGGTTGCACTTTTCCCGCTGACAAGCGTTCCGTACACAAAAGCTGAGCCACAGGAGCGCCCTGTGAGCGCGTCAGGTCTGGGAGACCCTGCAACACGTTTTCTTGAAGCATGTGGCTCACCCAGATCCCTCCTTCTCCTCCTCCAGGTGGGTTCTTCCCCCGCTGACCCCAGCTAAACCCTGTAGCCATCCTTCTCCCAAGCAGGGGATGTCCCTGCTCCAAGGCCAGGGGACTCCCCATGCTGCCTGGATTTGGGAAGCTCTCCTGTCCCGCTCAGCCCACGTGCTCCGTGGATGGAGCACAGCGCAGACAGCAGCTCTGGAGCACAGGAGGCGGCGTGCTGGGAGGTTTCGGCACTTGGCAGCCCCTTGTGCTGGAGCTGCACTGCAGGGAGGAGAGGCTCTTGCTGATGCAGTCAAGAGCCAGGAGAGCAGGCAGGAAGGCTGCAGCCAGTGTGGGAGGCATCAGGCAGGGAACCAGCAGGCACCCTCGGTGGTCAGGGGGTACCCGTGGTGGAGGTGCCAGGCATGGGATTTATGAGCCTGGGGAAGGTTCTGGCAGGCACTATTTGCTAGTTCTCTCTGCAGGGACGGGGCTGGCAGCACTACCAGCATGCTGTACGACTCACATGCCCTCATTCTCCCTCAGGAATCCCATCTCTTCCAGGGACCCCCTGCACTCCCCCTCTAGTGCCCAGCACAAGGCCAGGGGGCTGTGCTGGTCCCACCCTTGCCCTTCCCGACTGTCAGGCCGGGCAGGCCCGGCAGTGTGGTTCAGCCCAAGGGAAGGGCTGGAGCACTCCCTATCACCGCCCACGCTGGGAACCTGTCCTTATGACAAGCAGGGCGCCTGCTGCTCCCCAGCGCCGAGGGGGGAGACGCGAGGCTGCTGTGGGAGCTGGCCCCCCACCCCAGCCCTCGCCAGGGGGGCACAGGGGCTCCGACCAGACATGCCCACCAACGTCCACTTGTCCCAGGTCCAAGGCAAGCCAGCGACTTGTCAATGAGCTGGGAACAAAGGGAAGAGAGGAGGGGAAGAAAGAAAAAAAGGGGCCTGTATCACAGCTGTGGCCCTTCATGCCAAGGGCGTTTGGCCCATCATCAAAGGGGATTGGATTTGCTGAGGCAAATGATGACACATCCACTTCAAGCGGGGCAGGTTCTGCCTGCTGCTGGAGGCGAGCCATCGGAGTGAAGAAGTACTGTGGGCACTTAATAATAGACTCATTATTTCTGCATTATGGCAGGGCCCAGAGGCCCAAACTGAGATTAAGGCCCCTCTGCGCACACGGGGCACATGCACACACCAAGCCAGGCAGTTCCTGCCCAGAGAGCCTAGCCAGGGGTGGGCAGCACTGCCAGTCCTGGCATCATTCACCACTGCCAGTTCCAGGCCTGCCAGAGCCATGGTAAGCTCACAGCAGGGCCCAAAACTCCAATTCCAACGATGCTCCAAGGATGCATCCTTCATTTCCCAATCCCACACCTACACTGGGGTATTAACCTCAAGCCAGGAGACGGTCCCATGGCTCTGAGCCACTGGCCTACTGCATCTCTCTAACAGTCCTCCCCATCCGATCCCAATGTCCTGCACCTTCCGCATTGGCCAGATCCAGATCCCAGACTACTGGGAGCTGCCTAGCACATGGGGTGGAGGGGGACAGGAATGCTCCCTCCATCCAGCCCTGCCCTGTCACCAACCCACCATCCATTAACTGGCTGGAGAGGGTTTTCCGGCCACGTGCTCCTCACCAGGAGCTGTTTCCTGATGGCTGCGAGACAGACTGAAGCATGTGAGAGAGGACAGGTGCCAGCTCTGCAAAAGGCAGATCAAGTGGCAGTGGCTGGGATGCAGGGAGGGATGGGTGCTCCCTTCCGCCTGGTCACGCACTGGATCAAGGCAGAAGAACGGATTTCTGCCGTTTTATGAGCAGAGCCGTGCCAAGCTGGGCTCCAGCACCCGCCAGCATCACACTGTGTGCACCCCCTTCTAAACCACAGCACTTGGAGCCTTGGACTTTTGCAGGACGGCAGCTTCTGCCCTCCAGCTGCACACCAAGGACACGTGCAGCCCGCTGCCCAAAGCCTGCCAGGTCCCGCTGCCAGGCCCTGGTCCTGCAGAAAGGCTGTACCAACACTGGGAGAAAATGGGAGCCAGCTGCCCGAGCCCAGCCCTGCACTGCAATTACTGTTCTATTAATACCACGGGGATTTCGGATGTCAGAGCCCAGCGTGCTACGCCAGGGTCAGCTTGGCCAAGGAAGAGTTGCCATCCCTGCCCACGTGGTGGATGTGGATGTGCCCTGGTACTTGCTGCTTCAGCTTGCCTAGGGGGAAAAGATGCTTTTGCTGTGCCAGGCTGTGTGCAAAGGGGAATAGGCAGATCCCACAGACAGCCTCTCATCCTTGCCTGCTGCCAGACTGCCCACTTGGGACAGGAATGTCCCTGCCTGGCCCAGGGGAAGGGGCTGCCCTCTGCAGCTCTCTGCCATATGGACAATGTGACCAGCTGTGCCAGGCAGGCAGGCAGGAGCTCGAGGGCCAGCAGGCAGGACAGATTTATAGGTCGCCGTCCCCAGCAGGAATGGCCATGCCGCCATCCTCTGCTGCCACAGAAATAACTCATTTGATCAGGAGATGCCAGACCTGTTCGAGCCACAAATGCCATTGACTAGGCCATGGGCAGCAAATCAGCCTGCAAAGCCACCCTTGTTTCCAAAACATGTTATGATGGGGACACTCCTGCTACCTCTCTCTGTGACCCCACTGCCCTGTGGCCATGTTTTCATGGGGCAGGTGTCCCCATGGGGCCACCAAGCTGAGCTGGGCTGGTACGGGTAGATGAAGAGCCCCAAAGTCCCCAGGGGATGGAAGAAAAGGCAGTCGGTACTGCAGACCTGCCTCCGCAGGGCAACTGCTTGCGTCAGGCTGAGATCCAAAAGGCCCCTCTCTCCCTCCAGCTCCATTTTTTTTCCAGGTTGTACTTTTGGAAAGCGCCCAGAGAAAGAGTAATGATATTTAAAAGAAAAAAAACAACCACCCCTTCCCCAAAAAAGGTTACTCTGTGCACATCCAAAGGCTCGCCCCACAGACGGGTAGCTTGGCTGCCAAGCTCCATCCCATCCCGGCAGCGCAGAGTGGGAGTTTCTGCCAAGATCTCCCTCCTCTCTACTGCCTGGGGCAGTTACCCAAATCTCCGCGCTGCTCTCTGCTCACTTCCTCAGCTCTCTGAGAGCACCAAGCCCATCTGGAACTGCTTAAACCCAAATACTGCCCCCCCCTCCCTCCTCCACCTCCCCCACCCCCAAAGTCAGATTCTTCCAAAGTTAAAACAAGCACAGAGTCAGGAGGGGGTGCCGGGCCAGGCTGACTTGCTCCTTCATTTCGGTTTAATTTCTGGGGAACTAGAATAAATCTGTTCCTGGCGATCGTTCAAGCCCTGCACATTTTTCTCATTAATAAAAAAAGGCCTTGGATAGCACGCCGCGTGTGCGTGCCCCCCCTCCCTGCGGGGTCCCCCTGCGCCCCAGCCCTTGCTGGGCAGGCACTGAGCACCTGAGAGATGCAGGACTGTGCGCAGGCGACATGGGGACAGCAGTGTCCCTTCCCTGGGACAGGGATGGATTTTGGCAGCCCTGCGCAACAGCCACACCTCACAGAGGAACAGGGAGGCTCAAATCCCTCTGCAGCTGCTGCTGGGCAGGAGAATCCTGGGGGAGGGCTCCCCTGGGAGGGGACATCCCTGCTGCCCATCCCTGCAGCCCCCGCAGGGCCCCCGGGGCATTCCTGGGGAGGGGGCCCAGAAACAGGTGTTTGTCAACAGCTTCTGCCACATGCATGAGAAACGCCAGGCCCTGCAGCGCAGCGGGGCTTAGCAATGGGAAAAAATAAAATAAAGAGAACGCCCCAGCAAAACCCTCCCCTGTCCCAGCCAGGGACCCTCAGCCAGCACACGCGGGCACGTGCGTGGAGAGCGGCCATGGGGCTGGTGCTCGGCCCTGTGCTGTGCTCCAGCCTCTTCTCAAGATGGCTCCTGCTCCTCTTCAGCAGGGCGGCCATGCGAAGACAGCACTGGGCTCTCAACCTCCCGGCTCAGGCAGCACAGGCTGGAGGGCTGAGCTGCACTGAGGGGAAAGTGGGCACCAGGGGAGGGATGCAGCCCCTCTGGGAGTGATGGCACTGTGGGAAAGGCATGTGGCCCTGCAGAAAGGGGACAGTGCCCCACTCCCAAGCTCAGCTCCATGAGTCCTCTGTGGCAATGCTGAGGGTGGGTGATAACGGTCCCCAGATGCAGGAGGATGAGGCTCCACCAACAGTGCCAAGCCTGTCCCGTCACAGGCAGGATGCCCACCTGCCTTCCCTACAAAATGGCTCCTGCTTGAGGCTCAGCTCTGCGAGGGAACAGCCCATGCCCCACAGCCAGCACCGCCCAGCCAGAGCACAGGGCTGGGTTTGGAGCAACAACAACAACAAAAATGCAATAAAAAAAACCAAAACATGACTTCAAATGGGACGGTCCCAGTCGGTGGGAGTGTCACTGCAACAGGCTGCCTGCCCTTCAAGATGGCAGCCCATCCCTTGGGGCATGGGGCTCTGCCTGGCTCTACAAGGAGATTCCTGCCCATGGAGGGGCACCACCATCCCCCAAACACTTCATGGGAACATGCTGGACCCAGAAACAACAGCAGCTCATTATGGTTTCAACCACTGAGAAGCTTGTGGCAACGGCAACCACCAGCTCCACCGCAGCCCTTGGGTAGAGTCCCCCTTTCCCAGGGTTCTCCTCCGGGGGAGGCTGACACCCACCGTTTGGTCTGCACCAGCTGGGAATGGGGATTCCGACCCCGGGGCCACCCCAGCACCCTTCCCCCAGCGCGTCTCCGCCTGGGAGCCGCTTAATCCCGACAAACCAGTTTGACTCAGCACAACAGGAACAGCTACAATTTTAAAAACATGCAAGTCTGTGATTCAGATTGCTGGGGCTGTTTTAATTAAACGCCAAGCTCCTCTGCTCCAGCGGCAGCAGCAAACGGCTCACGGAAAGAAAATGCAACAAACTGGTTTCCCCAAATATCTCTTGCAGTAAGTCATCATAACAAAACAAGGAGTTTCGGTTCATTCCTTAAAAACCAAAGGCCGCTATTCCCAATTGCAGGGGTTGGGCAGGCATGGCCTGGCAGCCACAGCCTCGCTGTACACCGAGGGAGAAATGTGGGGCTGCAAACAGATCCTGGTGCTCCAAGTTTTCCCTCTCCCCAGCTCTCCGCATGCTCCGCCTGACACAAAGGAAAGCCCTTCTCCTCCCCTCCTCGGCAGCACAGACGGGAAGGCTTCCTCGAGTGCAGCTTTTACCGAGGAACAGGAGATTTAATGAATCCAGCGAGGGTTGCAGAGCCCCACAATCCGCTTTCCCTCACAGCCCTACCCCAAGCACCCATAAAACAGCAGGGCCAACTTCACCCATTGCCCCGCCAAGAAACATGCCATTTTTGTGAAAAGTAATTAAACAGAAAGCAAATCTCTCCGCCAAGAAAACACCTGGCAGCTCCAGCAAAGCGGTCAATTAAGCACGGGTTTGCCGGTGTAGAGAGGAGCGTGGTCAATCTGTGTGACACCCAGCTGGGGTCTGGGGGGCGTCACTGGGCAGAGCCAGTGAAGAAAATCCCCCCTAGAAATCTTGCTGCCTTATGGGGTTTGGCTATTTCACTAGAGCTCAAGTCTGCTCAGGACTACGTGCAGCAAACTCCAGCGCTTCTGCATGGGAGTTCACAGCGAAGCACGTGGGAAACTCCAAGTTTAAATGGAGTCCTGAATCCAGAGAGGCTGCTCAGAGCAGGAACAGCCTGGGAGAGTGGCTCCTAGGGAGAGCAGGTCCCTGTCCCAGCCTACCCGCACCCCCAGGGCAACAGGCAGATCCAGTCTGTGGCTGTCCATGCTCCCTTGGGCCAGGGTGTTTTGAAGGCTGGGGTTTTAGCCCTGGATGGTCGGCAAGGGCCCGGAACACGGCACATTCCCCGTGCTGTTCCACCGCGTCCGCTCCCCACAGGGCCTCTGCTCCCACAGCCCCGCTGGGACAAACTTCTCGGCTCAAACCCCTGTGCTGGAGAAAGGATCCGCTGTTGCCCCTGGATAGAGCATTCCTTCTGCAGCCGGCCCGGGGACTGCTGAACCGGAGAAGAAAAACACATTGTGACTTCAAACAGACCCAGCGCACTTACAGGATCTGGAGAGAAACCATTTTCTCCTCGGCAGCACAAAGCCCTCACTGAGCTGCTGCCGAGCGCGGCTTTTCTCCTCCACCCCCGTGGGGCCTTGTAAAGAAACCCAACTCCCCGCCATCCCCTGGGGAATGGGGAGCGCCATCCAGCCCCAAAGCCCCCTGCCCTTCCAGCCCTTTGCACCTCGGAGGGGACGGTAAAGTGGCCGGGTCTGGGGACTGCTCGCTGCTGTTGTCTGCAGGACGTGCGTACAGATTTATGGCCATGCCAGATTTATGATCAGCACTAAAATATCCAAAC
The DNA here is from genome assembly GCF_037042795.1 of Molothrus aeneus. NCBI lineage: Eukaryota > Metazoa > Chordata > Aves > Passeriformes > Icteridae > Molothrus > Molothrus aeneus. The sequence continues at coordinate 17,248,679 of NC_089655.1, forward strand.
AAACGTGCACATGAGATTTACAGTAACCTCTGGAACGCGCCAGTCCCCGTCAGGAAGCAGCGGTGAGCGTGGACAGAAATGCCAAACGTAGCTGAAGAGCGGGAGCAGGAGCTCGCTGACCCTGATGTGAACAGCAGCTTCTCTAAGCTGCAGAGGCAGAAGCCTCTCCAGGCCAGCTGCAACTTTCCCTCCAGCTCGAACAGAAGCAAAGGGAAAAAAAAAAAAAAAAAAAAAAAAGAATAAAAAAAAAAAAAAAAGAAAAGAGAAAATCCCACGGGGAATCGGGACCAGCCCAAAAACTGCTGGGCAGCTGCCAGCCAGCCCTGAAGTGGTCCCACCGGGCTGGCACCCAGCTGGGCCCTGACCTCTCAGCCGATGTGTTCAGCCCTGACCCCTCCACACATTCGGGAAGCTGAAAAAACCCAGTGACTCCTCAGCAGGGCCTGTTTATTTTCTCTCCATCCGACTCTTTGCACTGCTCCATCCCCAGACGGCAGCGGGGGAGAGGCAGGAGGGACTGTCCCCAGGTGATACACACCGGTGCTGCCAGCCCCCACGCCATCTATCCTTCCCAAATTCCTAAACCGCCGATGGGAAGCAGGTTGCGAGAGGCTAGCTGCAAGCGTGGGGCCCCGCCGGGCTCCCTGCCCACAACTTCATCCCCCGGCACCTCTCCAGCAGGCAGGGATGCCCGGGCGGGTGCTCCCCATCCCGCGAGGGCTGAGTGCCGGTGGTTTCTCCCTTCCCCTCCTGCCGCGGGGTTCCCGCTTAGCCGGGAGCTCACGGACCCGGCAGGCCCACAGCTCTGATTCCCACAGCCTACAAAGGACGAGGAGTTTTAAATTTTTTTTTTCCTTTTAAAGAAAATCGCACGGAGGGAGGATGAAAAGGAACGCGGACAAAAAGCAGCCCCCAAACTTTCTACAAAGCCCAAAGCTAGAGGAAAGACGTCCCCCAGCCCCCGCAGCGGGGGAGGGCTCCTGCCCACGGCCACCCCCGGCGCCGCGGCCCGAACCTCGCAACGCGGGGCGACGGCAGCGGGAGCCCGAAGCACGACACAGCCTCCGAGCAGCCCCCGCCGCCCCCTGCCCGGGCAGGGCACCCACAGCTCCGCTCCGACCGGGGGATCTCCCTTCCCTTCTGTCCCTCCCTCGCCAGCCCCCTCCCGCCGCTCCGGCAGCGGGTTCGGTTACCGGACACCGGAACGCCGCCGCCCCGGCACTCCGGCTGGAGCCTCGCACATTTCGTGCCGAGACAAAACCCGTTCGGGCCCTCTTCTCCTCCTTCTCTCCGGTGCGACCCGCCTTGCCCGCTCGGGAAGCCCCGGTACCCAGCGGGGCCAAAAGCCTCTTTCCTCGCTCAAAGCTACGAGCGCAGCGGCGCTGCCCCGCGGACCGGGGTTCACTTTCCAAGGGGGAGAGAATTATTCCCCGTTCTATTCCCAACTCCACTGGAGCTCGAGGGTGGGCGAGCCGCGGAGCGCAGACCAGTCGGGGATAGATGCGGCACGCGTGGCCACTCGCCCCGGAGGTCCCACGCTGGAGCCTCGGGGGTTAAGGCAGCGGGCGCGGCGAGCCCTGCCGGGGAAGGGATGGAGCCGGACACGGCACACGGACACTCCTTCCGCGGCCCCACCAGTTCTGGCACGCCAAGAGCTTCCACTGAAAGAAATATTAATTTTCCAGCCCTCTCGGTCGTGGCGAAAAGCCTCGAAACGTGAACCGAGTATCCAAAGAGGCGCCGCTCCCTGCCAGCAGCCGCCGGCCGCGGATGCCGCGGCTCTGCCGCGCCGGGCTCGGTTCCACGGGGCGTTGACTCTGAAACCTACTGAGGGCGGCTAAGCGCTGGGAACGGGGCTGCGGCGGCGAGCGCTCCGCGGGTACAACCGGGCATCCGCGGCGCGACGCCGAGTCGCGCTGAGCCACGACGGGCCTGGGACATCCCGGAGGATGCGTGCACCCGTGCTCGGGCCCCGGTGCGGCGGACGGGCACGCTCGCCCGGTACTCACCCTCCAGAGCGCGGCGGCCACCGGGGAGCAGCAGGAGCAGCAGAAGGGGGAGCAGCGGCGGCGGCGGCGGGGGGGCCCCCGGGCGGGCCGCGGCCATAGCGGGGGCGGTGCGGGCGGCCCCGCCGGGCAGTCCCGAGCTCGGCGCCACGCGCGGCTCCTCTCGCCGCCGCGCCACGCTCGCGCTCTGGCGCCGCCGCCGCCGCCGCCGCTGCTGAGCCGAGCGGGGCGGGGCCCGCCCGCCAATCACCCCGCCCCTGGCAACCCGGCGCCCCTGGCGACGGCGAGCGCGGCGCCGATTGGGCCGTGATGAGGCGGGGGGCGGAGCCTATGCGGAAAGATGAATCGGAGGGGGCGGGTACTGTCCGGCGCGCCCCCCATGGCCCCGCCCCCTGGCGCGGGAGGCGCAGGGCGGGGAGCGCGCCCCACCCAGCGGCCGCCCGCGGAACTGGGCTCTTAAAGGGGCCGCGCTCCCGGCCTGTCCCGCACAGCCTCGGCCCGCGCTGCCCCGTCCCCCGCCCCTCCGGGTGCGGATGAGCGCGTGAGCCTGGTGGAGTGTGTGATGAGGGGACCATGAGCCGTTCTGTGCCACACTACTGACAGCCTGGTTTACCTGTGCCACCCATTGCCATCCCATTCTCTACTGTCCCATCCTGTCTCTCATGCATCCCACCCTCCGCCAACCCATCTCACCCCATTCTCCCTCAGCTCATCCCATACATCCCATCCTACTTCTCTCATCTCATCTCATCTCATCTCATCTCATCTCATCTCATCTCATCTCATCTCATCTCATCTCATCTCATCTCATCTCATCTCATTGTACCATACTCCTCCCCATCCCATCCCACCACAGAGAAAGGGATGAATGCTGTGATCCTGGCTAAGCTGAAACCATGCAGAGAGCACCCTGAAGTGACCTCTCCCAGGACCCCTACCCACAAGGTGCCTTGCCCATCACATTCCTGGTGGGAGAAGGTGCTGGTTACCATGCATGCAGCCACAGTTTACAAGCCTGTGGGTGCCTCAGTCTTCCTTCCCCTCTGTCCTGACTCTGCTATGGCGGGTTTTGGGGCCCGGTCTGGGACAAACTCTGCTCCCTCAGGATGGTGTATCCACACACACTGTCCTGGTGGCTGGAGCTGGCACTTTCACATCCTTCAGGACAGACACATATCTGCCATGATGGATGTGGGACATGGACTGCCACCTGTCCTGGCCCTCTGTGCTGCATCTGCCCCTCAGATACCAAGGGAGGCTTCACTTGGGCTTAGCAAAATCCTGCAAGTCCCTGATGCTGGGGATTGCTGATGCCCCTGGTCCCTGGGAGTGGCTGGAACTCCAGCAGGTCCAGGGGCAGTGGGATGCATGGCTGGTTGCTTCACGCTGGGCAGCCTCGTCCCCCCAGCAGAGCCATCTGGGCTGTCCCTGCAGACACCTGCCATCTGCAAGTGGCACCTCCCCACAATGCTCTTGCCCCAGAAACCTGCCCCAGAAACTCCCTTGCCGTGCAGCCCCAGCCCTGGCCCCATGCTGGTGCAGCGGGGAGGCTGCAAGACCACACTCCTGGCCATGCTCTCTGTGGCTGCTGGCAGGAGCAGGAATCTGGGAGGTTATCAGGGCTGGCTATGGTTGACCTCTCCTCTGTGAGGACAGACACAGAGCACTTCCATATCCCCTCTGCCTTCTGCTGCACACTCCCATCAGGGCTGTGGACGGGCATTTTCCTTCCATGTCCTGGAAGGATTTGGCTTCCCAAGTCCTGGCCAGAGAGGCTGGCACAGACCTGAGCTCTGTCTGGGCAGCTGAAAATTTGGAGATGACTGACTCCTACTGCAGGAATGCTGGCATCCTCTGGGAGCTGCAGGGAGTCTCACCAGAATGCTGTGCCCTGAGGATTGCCACAGTGCCCCAGCACCACTGGGCATGGTTCCTGAAGGAAAAGTCATGCCCAAGAGATCTGGGGTGTTGATTTAAGACAGGACATATGACTGTGATAAATCTCTGTGAGGGACAGGAGATGCAGCAAGTGGGGCTTTGCTCTCTCCAGGTAAAGGGAAGTGACTGGGGAGCAAAGCACCAGTAAGGGGATTGCACTCGTGGAAAAGGCCAAAGTTTGAGCAAAGCAGAAATCGTTGGTTTTTCCATGCTGTCACTCAAGGGGATAAGCAGCAGAGAAGTGAGTGATGAAGCTGGCATCGTTAACACATGCATGGGGGTATAATCTAGCATCAGTGGGGAAGGAGAGGGCCAGAGGCTGGTGGAGATGCTGAGAATCTTAACCAAAGGCCAGGCTCAGGGTGGGAAGATTTGCTGTCTCCCTGTGAAGTCACTCTCGGGAAATCCCCTCCCTGCCGGCTTAGTGAGATGCAGAAACCTCGTTTATTCTGCAATTCCAGAGGTCTGAGTTACCCAAGCACAAAATTTCTGAACGGAGCACATGGGGAAATTGCTTATTCACACTTGAATAACTCAAAAATGGCTGAACCAATTTTACTTAAACTTTCTCCAAGAATTCCCCTTGGAGCCAAGCCATGCCTGGCAAATTTCAGCCCGAAAGGAATTTATTTCAGAATAGGATGAGAAATTGGAGCAGGCAGCAGGGGTGCGCGGGCTGGGGGAGGATGCTCCATACAATCGCGTCGCTCCCCACGTGCTGTAATTAATGAGCCCCCGCTCGCTCCCTCCGGGCTGGTGCTGCCAGCCGGCCTCTCCTCGGGGCCTCCGGCTCCCCGGTGCCTGCGGGGCTCAGGATTTCAGGGCAGCTCGCCGGCCAGGGAGCCCTGGTGGCCGCCTGTGTGCTGCAGCTGGTGGGCAGCCTGGGGAGCAGCGCTGGCAGGGCTCCGGAGCCTGCACAATACCAAATAACTGTGGTAACTGCGTGGTATTTGCTGGCAGGGGCTAGGTGTTCGGTGCCAGCCTGCCTGCTTGGGCACGGACTCGGTGCTGAGGATGGCGCTGCTGTGGCCCCCGAGGGACGGGGTGATGGCGTGGCTGGGGATAGGCATTCCTGTGTAAACACGGACAGATCCCAGCCACACAATGTCCCTGCACATACACTGAGCCCTGAACCTCTCCCTGGCACCTTGGGCTGACGGCTGGAGCTGAAGAGGGCTGCAACGAGCACAGTGTTGGCAAGACGTGGACAGGGATGGGCCGAGGGATGAAACGTGAGGCTGTGGGATAGGCACGGGAGTTTGTGTGCAGCACTGACCTGAGTTAGTAATACTCTGCCTTAGAGTAGCCTCCAGCCTGCACGGCAGAGCTGCGGTGCCCATGGTGTCCCTGGGAGGCATTCCTGTGCAGACAGGGAGTGGCAGACATGGAAGGAAAACCTCGAAAAGCAGCAACGGCCGTGGAAGGTTCAGAGGACAAACCTCCCAGCCCAGCCCTCTCTCCGTAAGAAATTCCTCACCCAGAGACTCCATCCTGCTGGAGCAAGCCGGACTCTCAGTGTCCATTTCCAAACAGAGCCCTGCTGTGCCCCGGTGCCGGGTCCCTGTCACACGGGCACACGCACGGTGTGTGTCAGACACGGCCCCGCACACGGAGCACCCCCGCACCCTGCCCCTGCGCCAGCCACCGCCCCTCACCTCCTCTGCGTGCGGCACCCTCATCTGCAGTTCCACAAGGAAAGGTGATTAGGGAACAATTATTCGTATTTTCTCAGAAGATCTAAAGGGCATCAAATGAAATTACCCAGCAAGAGTCTAAAAACAAACAGAAGGGAGTATATTCCTCACGAAGCAGCCAGTCCCAGGAGTTCATTGCCACAAGGTAAGTATGGGGACGTGTGTTTGAAGGGTGGAACTGGATGAATGCAAGAAAAAGCCCTGCAAGAGGCCTCCGTTGTGTGCTCACCTGGAGCACAGCTGTGCTGAGGATGGGGGAAGCTGGGTGGGGATTTCCCCACGTTTCTGGGCCGGATACCATATTGTAGTAGGGGCCATCACGGCATCAAGTGACATCTGCAAGTCCTTTGTCCAAAGGGCTGCACTGGAGGGGCGACATCTGAGCAGGCACCTGGGTCAGCCATGCGGCTGCTGGGGGGTCCCTTGTGCCACCCCCAGTGCAAGAGGAGCCCCGTGGGTCCCCGTTCTCAGGGCAGAGAGCACTGCCAGGTGCCAGCTCGCCCAGCCGGTGTGTTCCCCGCCAGACCAGCGCTGGCTCCAGCCTGTCTCCTTCCCAGGCTTCCCGGGTGCTTGCCCCTCCGGGAGCTCCTCCCTGTGCTGCCAGGAGTTTGGCGCTGCCAGCGGGTCGGGGCAGCCGCAGCACCCGTGCCAGCCCGGTTGGGCCCAGCAAGGAAGCTACCTTCTGCTGCTCGTGGTCCCTACTTCAAAACCTTCTCCCATCCCACCCACTTCCACCACCCCTCACCTCTGGCAGCTTCAGGATGCAGTTAAACACTTCAGCACTTAAAATTTCAGGTGCTAATTGCTTAGTAATGAAAACTTTAATCACAGGGCAATTAAAACCTTAAGTAGCTGTGGGAGATCCATTCCACGTCAACAAAAAAAAGAGTGCCGTCACTACCCCGGCACCGCCCTGGCACGGCGAGGCTCACAGGGCCTGGAGAGCCCATCCTGCAGCCCCCTCTGCCCCCTGCTCCGGGAATCTGGGGAGCCCCCCCTTCCCACGCCGAGCAGGAGGTGGCCGAGGAATGATCAGCTACTGCTGTAAAACTTAAAACCCAGCTAATTTTGGATTAAGTGCCATATGAAAGGGTTTTGTTATTTTAAATCTCCTACTTTCCAAATTCCCAGGATTAAAATTCTCTGCATTTATTTTAACCACATAACATTTGCAGACAAATCACTTCTCCCAGTGCAAAGTTTGAAGCAGGCTTAGCAGATCTAAAGCCCAGCCACAAGCTCCAGGGTGGAATCGCTGGAAGCGGCTGCCAGCGGCCGCCAGCCCCTTTCGCTGGCGCGCTTGCAGCAGAGCTCAGCCACGATGTCTGCAGGGAGAAAGGGCCTGCTTGGTGCTGGAACCCGGGGAGGCAGCATGAGAAGGAAGGGTGGCTGTCATCCTGGCTTCTGGGCTCATTCCTGCAGTGGGGATGTGCCCTTGGGAAAATCTGATGAGGCCTGTGTGTTTGCAGAGCAAGCCCTGTCCATATGCTGCAGGGTGCATGTTGCAACCGTGCTGATGCTGTCCAGGTGACACTGTCCAGTTCTGCACCAGTCCTTTGTCCTCAGGTGCTGACAAATGCCACACAAAAAATAAATAAAAATCAGGATTTTTCCCTTTTCCCTCACTGCTCTGCAGTCCATTGGGGCTGAAAGGGAAAGGAAGGCATCCAGCCTCGCGTGATTCCGGCTCTGTGGGAGGCAAAGGCTCCAGAGCTGGGGGACGACGTTTGTCCCCCAGCTGCTGGGAGGTGTGGGAAACATGGGTGCCTGTGGGCAGCAAACTGCCCCCTGCTCTTTATCAAAAGCAGCATCAGTGTCTGGCAAATGTCACTCTCCTGCGTGCTTCCCAGCTGGGAGGTCCATTTCCTCCTCCCATCGCCCCCTTCCCCTCGCTGCCTCCCAGCCCTGCGGCAGGACGGGGGCGCGCTGGTGAGTGGGTGGCCATGGAACTGAGGGGACAAAGGCAGGGTCATCAGCTGCTGATGCATCACCCTCACCCAGCCCACTGCTCTCTCAGGCACCTTTGCTAACCAGGCAATTAGCAGCCTGGCCCCATTAGGAGGGACATTTTAGGGGGCTGCAGCTGAAATGCCAGTGCAGAGGCCCTTTGCATGCTCAGCCCTGAGCTGGGGTCAGCTGGGTGCCCGCCTTAGTCACAGGAAGCAGATAATCTCCAAACCCAGAGATTTAGGGGCTGAAACCTGCTTTGTGCCACAGCTTGGAGAGGCATTCCCAGGTGGGGGGTAGTAACCCTAAACAGGTTGACAAGATATTTGGGGTTCATACTCATAACAAGAGATGCTGGCAGACTTCCTGGCTGCACAAATCCAAGAGGCCTCTCCTGACCCTGCATGCTCTGCAAAGATGGTTGCTCCTCAGGACTGAACAGGAACCAGCACTGTGTCCTGCTGGGGCTGCCTGGGAACAGCCAGAGGTGATGGTGGCAGTGGGCACAATGGGACCAAAGCAGGGCCAAGCACAGAGCCTGAGCCCCAGCAGCCTCCACCTGCCCACCCCCACCAGGCGCTGTCGGCCAGGGGCAGCCCTCAGAGCAGGGCTGCCTTTTCCTGGAGTGTAATGTGAGGCTTCGGCCTTCCCTGACCTTGGGGCAGTAGCCTGGTCCTGCTTCCCATCCCACCTGGAGCATCCCTTGCCCAAAGCCTGCTCCGGATGCTTTGCCTCTCATTGCCATGGCAACCCCCATTCTTGCCGGGTTGCCATGGCTCCCCGGCCCCCAGCCGCAGCCACATCCTCGGCATCAAGAGGACCCAGTGATTTGGGTCCTTGGGGGCTGTCACCGTGGGAGATGCCACACAGGACCTGGGAGGGAGGAGGGCTGAGGGATTGCTGGCATCTCCACATCACACTGAGGTTCGGGCTCTGGGACCACATGGGACCTTGGGAGGCTGGTGGGGACACGGTCCCCAAGGGGAATCACTGATGACATGGGGATGGGTTGGCACTACTTTGCAGACCAGCCTGGTACTTTCCAAACCTGCCTCCTTCCAGCCTAGAGTTGCTCTGCTTGGTGCAGTTGCCACAGCCCCCAGGGTTGTGTTGGTGGGCAGGCATGCAGGTGCTGGAGCCCTTTGGTGTGGCTGCGTGCTAGCAACATCAACGGTGCCAAGCACGCATGACCACGCTCTTGTCCACTGCCCACTGTCCCCTCAAAACATGGTCCCACCAATTGCAGACACCCCACCAGGCCCTTGGGAGAAACCTCAGTCTGGGGTTGCTGTCGTGAGCTTGCTGTGCCCGGGTTACGGCTGAGCTCGGCAGCAGCACGAGCCCGGCAGGCTCCAGGCCTGGCGTGCTAAATAAACACAGCCACCGTGAGAAAAAGGCAGCCAGGAAAAAATAGTCAAATAAAATAATAGGTCAAAGGAATAAACAAAGTGGGGACGTGCCCAGGCATGGCACAAGCCTCCGATGTAGCACTTCCAAGCCGGGCTGTGCCCCAGCCCCGGTGCCTGCAGGTGGTGGAGCCCGGCCTGCTGGCAGCGCCCTGGCCGGCCGCACCCCCAGCCCATTTTCCCCCTGGCTGCAGGAATCCCCTCTCCCCGTCACACCACATTCCTGGGGTGCCCGAGGATGAAGGTGCAAACACCCTGGGAGAGGTGCCAGGCAATTCCTGGCCTGCCTGGGATTTGCATCCTCTGCCCTGGCTCTTGGCTTGGGAGGGATAAGCCCAGGCTTAGCTGTTGCTTCCCCTGGGGCTGGCTGCCAGTTCCTAACCAGTTTTGCCGTAGCCCTTTCCCACACTAACTGGGGTCAAGGGAGCTGTGTGGCCTCCATCCCACCTCTTCCCTCCAGCGCTCAGGAGCTTTCATGGTTTAAACAATTTGCTGCAAAGCAGACGGTGTGAGGGTGGGAAGGGGGCAGTCCTGAGGGCAGGGGTCTGAAGCTGGGCAGCACTGTGAGGAGTCCACAGGGGATGTCTGCAGGCTGCAGAGCTGGGGTACAGATCCACACCGGCCCCCTTGGAGCCTGGATGAAGTTTGGGTGGTGGCAGAGAGGGGACCAGCTGAGAACCTGCAAACTCAGTGCTTCCCTGGGAAATCCCACAAGAAAGGGCCCTGCTGGTAACAAGGGAGAGAGCAGCTCAGACTCGGGGTGTAACGCACTGTCCCCATCACCACAAACCTCCTTTAAAACTCTCTGCAGGGCCCTGACACTTCACCTCCCTCTCTCTCCAGCTGGCAGCCAGCGGTGCTCAGCCAGGGAACAAAGGAGCATGGTTTAAAGTAGCCAGTTATTTTAAGAGCCTGCACTGGCAGTGACAAGCGGAAAATAGAAAGAAAACCAGAATAAGCAATGAAAGAGCATTCCCTGATACATACTTTCTCAGCAGTGCTTCCATGCTTTTGGTGTAAAATTTATTCTGGGCAAAAAAATTGGAATAAAGGAAAATTGCCTCAAAGCCCATCTGCAAAACAGCACCTGGGTGTCCCAGTGGGGCAGGAAGCCAGCGACGTGGCACTGTGAACAGCCAGGCACTCAGCTGATGGGATTTTGCACATAAACTTCACATCTTCGGGTTTCCCTTGGCTTTCCAGCTTGAGTACAAAACAAATTGCTGGCATGCCATGCTTCGCTCCACCAGCCAGGCAGATGGACCTGCTGGGGCCCCAGCACAGCCTGGCTCTTCCTGGGAGCCAGCAGTGGCAGAGCTGCAGCTTTGGCATGACCCGGACATCCTTTGTGTCCTCTGGCACAGTTCTGCTGAGGTTTCCAAGTGAGCCTTGTTTGATCTTTGCCTCCACACGTCTGGAGGAGCAGCCTGACTTCTCCCTGTGTTGGGATGCTTTCCCATGCTGCTCAGCAGTGAGGCTTCAAGGCTCCAAGGATTCAGCTGGTTGGAAAGAGATCAGTGACATAAGATTCATCACCTAAGAGTGCAAAATTCCTGAAAAGAGCCTGTCACAGCACAGCCCTCTCTGCAGCACACTGACCAGGGTGCTGTCCTGGCCTTCCTGGCTTCCCTGACATAGGAAATAGCGCTCAAAGCCTGTGGGCTTTTCCTAAAAGCATTAATGTGCACCATTATACTGGGAAAAACCCAGTGAGGAGGTGTAGAGGAATGTGAGCTGTGTTGCCCCAGCAGCCCGTGGGTGACAGGGCCTGTTCAGCAGGCTGTGGCTGGGTGACCCTGCTGTGCCCCTACCCACCATCTCCATGTGAGCCTGGTGGGATGGGGAGGAGAAGAGTGGTGAGGGAGGATCTGCCCACCCCACACCTGCCTGGAGGAGAAGTCAGGGAAGGCTGACAGGCAGAAAGGTGCACAAGGAACTGTGCTGAGTCCCAAAATACCCCCAGGCTGAGAGGTGGTGCTTCTGGCACAGGAAGGGATCTCCTGTCCTTTGGCAGCAGGAGACCAGGTGTGGTCCCCAAATCAGCTGCACCACCTCAGAGAGCAGCAGTTCCTGACCCAGCCAGGTACTGCTTTGTGTCCTGAAATGGGAACCCATGATGCTGTGGCACATCTCTGTAATCCACAGGGCAGTATGGTTTTTTCCTTCTAACTGCTTAATAACTGCCAGAACACCATGGAAAACTATCCCAGTGAAGCTGCTGGGATGCCAGGTGGAACATCCCTGCTTACTCTTTGCTGGAGTCCCAGACTGCTCCCACATCATGCCCAGCACCATTTCCACTTGCAGCAGGTATGGCAGCACGTGGGGTGGACTAATGGGGAATGGGGCCAGGGAGAGGACACTGACTTCAACCCTCCCCCATGGCATCCACATAGACCTCCAGATTATGCCCTAAAGGATGGTCATATTGGAGGGGTGCTGAATGTGGGCGCCAGGACAAGCAGTGTCAGGGACCGCTGTGGTGCCAGGACCCCTCAGCCAGGGGCTGGGCACAGGTGCAGCCATGGGTGCTCCACATCTCCTCAGGTTCCTGGCCTCCAGGAGAGCATTTTGGGGGGAGGTCAAGCAATTTCTTCATTCTCTCCCCCCACCCTTTCCAAGATGAAGAATTTAATTTTAGTTTTTACAGCTCCTCCTAGGTGGATAAATCCCTTCCTGGCGAGTCCAAGCCCTGGAAAATCTTGTGAATCTAACGCTGGCCCTTCTGGCAGTCACTGCAGCAATTCCTGTTTCTCTCCAGCCGCACTCTGTAAAGTTTTATAGTTTCCTGGTTGTAGCTGCAAGGCCCCAGCCGTGCCGAGGAGGGTGGCGGGGGGAGAGCCCAGCACTCAGGAACTCAGGGAGGCAAAGCAGGGAACCATGGCCTGGTGGGATGTGCCAGGCAGCTGCCAGCTCCCTTTGTGGGCTCATCCAGGCAGGAATGTTCCGTGCAGAGGGTGGTACAGTCCTGTGTGTGGGGATGAGGTCCATCACAGATCTGGGTGCTGTGTGCTGTGGGTGTGGTGGGAAGATGCCACTGTCACCCAGCATGGGGAACGTGCCTGGGGAGTGGGCAGAGCTGCTGGCGTCGGAGCCCTGCTGGGTGCAAGCAGGGCCCCACCATGAAACCTGGTGCTCCTCCCTAATGAAAATCAGCTTTATATCTGCTTTGTATCAGCACAGCACTGCTCCAGCCCTGGGGGGATGAAGAAACTGGAGAGCAAGCAGTGCCATGGTACAGTCCATCACCTTGTTCATCCCCATTGGCCACATGCATGTCCTCAGAGGGTAATGTGGCACCTTCACAAGCACGAAACCAAGTCACAGAGGTGCTGCTTTGGCTGGGGCCAGCTTCATCCTAATGCAGGACATGGCACTTCGCTGACCAAGTGATCATAGAGGCCTCTCTGCTTGCTCCCTGTATACCACCAGCTTTGCAGTGACAGAAGTGCTCCCCAGGTGACCCACTCCCCATGGTGATCCACTCCCCTGGGAGCCTTGGGCACCCATGTATGGAATGGATAAATCCTCATATTGCCAAACATCTTGATTTTCTTTCTGATCCTTACCTGTATTTTGCAACTTCTGATGGAAACTTTGACCCCCAGAAATATCAACAATGAGAGGATGGGTCTGGTGGCTGTGGGAGTCAGAAACAAGTCCCTGCTAAATTTCCCATCAGGGCTAAAAGTCCTGGCTGATGTTTGGATTTATTAGGGAAGCTGTGAGAGAGTGAGTGCCAACATTGTAGTGCCCTCAGCTCTGTTAATACTTATGCTCTGCTCTGAATGCCACTCACCATGCTCAGCTCTCTCTGCTCTGTTGCCAAAAGGATACATTAAAAACAGCCCAGAGAGAGGCAGGGAGTGTGACAGGCAGGAAGGTGATTTCTGGGAAAAAAAGAAAGAGAGGAAAAAGAGGAATGAAAGGGATGTGACAGTGGTACACAGCCTCTGCACCAGCCCAGTGCTCTGCCACTGGGTCTCATGGGACTGCAAGGCATCACAGGAGCCAGGAGACTGTGGCTGGGATGAGGATGGGTGGGTAGGACACAGCCTTTCCACTGCTGAGCCTGCAGTGGGTCTTTCCCACATATTCCCCAAGCACCCAGCAGCCAGGGAAAAGAGAATGCCTGCAGATGCAGGGCACCTATGGGTGCTGGGATGGGCTGTAGCACAAGTGGGACCTAGGGGACGGGGATGCTCTTGAGTGAGTGCCACATGAACCAATCCCTTCCTGTCTTCCTCCTCGTCCCAGCAGCCAGGCTGGGATGTCCCCATCCCCTCTGGCAGTGCTGTATTGCTGCAGGGACATCACGGGTCACCGAGCAGCAGAGAGACCTGTCTAACCCTTCACACCCTTCCCAGAAACAAGGGGCCAGGGGGGGCGGTGAGGGGGGCTGTAAACTCTGCATTACCACTAATTAAGCACTTGGCTGTCACCGAGGCTTCCCAACACGCCTCTTTCCCTGACACTTTTACTGTTTGGGGAAATGGTGTCCCGGGCCTTTGATGAACTCGCTATGAAGTTGAAAGGAGCTTGTGGCGCGGTGCCAGGGCCCATCACAATTGTCTCTCTGGCTGGGGATGGGAAATGACCCATTTATAAAACGTGGGGTGATAAATCAGACCTGGGAAATGGGAGCCACCGATTGTGGATAAAAGGCAGGATGGGCAGGACTGGCCGTGGGCTGCCCCTGCCTGTCCCCAGCCCCGGTGCAGGTACAGCCAGGCTGGGGCCAACCCAAGGGCTGACAAACCTTGTCCTGCTGGTGATGCCAACCTGATACATTGTCCCTGCTGTGGTGGGAGCACGAGCTAGTGGAAAAGGGAGCTGGCACTGGGCAGGACACTGTGCAGAGGAGGACTCCTGGGGGTTTGTTTATAATATGGTATTTTTGGGGTGAAGGAAATTCAAAAGCTGGAAATACAGGGCAGGGACAAAGAGGAAAGCACCCAGCTCTCAGGCTGGAGCAGATGCAGTCTGTGTCCCACCATGAAGCCAGCTCATGGCTGGGGCTGAGGCATGGCCCCACATGCTTTGCTTGGGGAATATGCAGTCAAGAGAGCTATGGAGTCCCCATGTCCATTGCTTCAAGTGCCACCAGGACACAGGGCCTGGCTGGGGTGCAGGTGACAGGGACAGTGTGGCCATGCATCCCTGCTGTCCCTGTGTGGGGACCCCACACACCCTGCCAGCATAGACCCTCCTGCTACAAGGGGCCGAGTCCTTGGGTCAGGGTGGGCCATGAGGGCCAATTCCTGGGATGCAAAGGCCCTACAAATCTGCTTTATGCAACATGGGCCAGGGCTCTGGGGGTGGCCCAAGTGCTCCATGTCCTGGGCAAGTGAAGCTGTGACCGTGCTGATGACTGAGCTCAGGAACTGTCACCCACAGCTACATCATCATACAATTTCTTAGTTCTCCCTGTCCCCTGTGTCTGCCCCACCTCCATTCTGCCATGGCTCAGCTCCGAGCTGGAATAGCAGCCAGGGAACTGCACCACAGGATCATTCCAGGTTAGCTCAGAGAAGCTTCATGGAAGGCAGCTGGTTTTCCATGACTCTGGCGCCTCACCCCAGAGAGTGGGGCTGTGGGTGGGCAGCAGGAGCCATCCCTTTCCCTGTCCCCATCCCTTTCCCTGTCCCCATCCCTTTCCCTGTCCCCATGCCCCAGGCTGGGGTGAGCCTGGGGGATTCTCCCCTCCTCAGGGCAGGCTCCAGCAGTCCATATGGGGCAGGGGGACACCAGCTCTCTTCTTGCATCAGCAGGTTGCAATGGGCTCTGTCAGCAAGTCCACAGGGTGAGAACCTGCTGGAAGGCTAATTAATGACTGCCAATTAGCACTGGTCAGGCCTGGCTGGTGGCTGGGAGCCGGATGCAGCAGGTGATGGGATTTTCTGTGCAGTTAAAGGGAGAGTCTCTGGGTTTCACACATACAATTCAGTTGCCTGTTTGCTGGCTGTGGTTGGTGAGAGGCTCAACTGCACACAGACACAGCACAGGGCTTGGATGGCTGCCAAGAGGCTGTGGAGGGTGGTTTGGTCAGGGATGCAGAGTCCCAGCTCCCAGGGATGCAGAGTCCCAGCTCCCAGGGATGCAGAGTCCCAGCTCCCAGGGATGCTGCTTCTCAGCCTTCCTTGGGCTTCGCCTCCCACTGCAGCACAGGCACTCACCAAGATCCCACCCCTTCCCCAGGGCAATGCAGGAGTAGCCCTTGGCATCGCCCTCCCTGTGGCATTGCACAGCCCTGCACAACTCTGAGGGAGATGCCTCTGCCTGTGATGAGCTCCTGGGCTGTTTGGGAAGGCTGGAGGTTCCTGCTGCCATAGGAGACAGCCCCTGTATCCCATCCTCTACACCCCTCAAGCCCCTCCATCTGCCTTTTATGACTCTGTTGTGCTCCTGCTCTTTAGCCCACATTTTCATGGCTGCTGTACCACAACATTCCCTATATATTTGAGCCTTGATTATTTATAACACTATATATGCATGTGTATGAGTATATGTATACATCTATATATTCATTTTATCCTCCCTACATTGTGGTTCTCATTAATTATTCACATCTCATGAAATAGGAATGAAAAGAGATTGCATGATGCTGGCTGGAGTCTTGCAGGAGGGAAATCAGCCTGAAGATTTCCCACAGCCACTGCTGGGCTCAGGCATGAAACCCTTTGCCTCAGCACAGGGCACCTGGTGTTCGGGTTTCCTGATGAGAATCCAGGGAAAGGGAGCCTGACTGAAGCTGCAGGAAGCCCCTCAGCTGCATGGATTGGGTGACAGAGAGGTCCACAGCCCTGGTGAGTTCCTTCCATGGTGCAAGACCTGCACCAGTCCTGGTCACTGGGTTTCATTATTTGTTTTTGACTGAGAGAAATCCCTACACTTCAGCATGTGCTGACTGCAATGGAGTCACATCCTAATCTCTGCTGTGATAGAAAAATGGGCAGGGGCCTGCCTCAACCTCCCACTCAGAAGCAGTTTCCCATATTCCTGAGCCCTCTCCAACTTTTCCACGTCCTTTATCAAGCCAGGATGCAGCAGTCAGTCCTTGTCTCACCCACTGTACGCAGAGCTGGACTCATCTTTTTCCTCTTTCCACCTTTTCTCCTTGAACAGTCACACCCTGGCCAGCACACGGGCACTGAGCCCTGGGGTCACTGCTCTGCACGAACGGGAACCTCTGCTCCTGCTCCACCCAAACAGCACTTGCTTTCTAAAATAGCTCTTTTCTTCCCACCCCTCTCCCTTGCTATTTAAAAATCTGCTTCATATACTTGATCTATTCTGTTTTTAAGAGGTTGTCAGGAAGAGAGGGCTGAAGAAGGTCCCTTGTTGTCCCCTTTTAGCCTCTCTCCACACTGCCCTGTGCCCATCACCCTCACCCTCTGCTCCCTCACGTGCTGGCAAAGCCATTTATTTAAGCAGCGGTACTGCAATATTTCCAGTGCTTTGCTCCGTGCTCTCTGCCCATTGTAATCTTTTCTTTGCTCTTTTGACCATCAGCATATATTGAATAAGAGCTGTTAATTGAGCTGTCTGCATTGACATGTTGGGCTTGTACTTAGTGGCTATAATTAATTTAGGACAATATATGTGAATTATCTTGATTAGTCTATCCAAGATGCATCATCTTGCACAGGCCCATGGTGAATGTCATATATCTTCATGCAATCCTTTCCCACAGCAGCAAAGTCCTTCAGCCTTAACTAACCTAAATATGTCACGTTTTTGCTAACATGCTGCCTTCTCCACATCATTAATGAGTGTAATAAACCACACTGATGCTAACACTCAGCAGCCTGTCTGGCCCTCTGCTAACCTCCTGCCACAGGGAGCAGTGGCTGTTCACACAGCCTGGGGGTAGAAACCAGGACCTGGTGAGGTGGAGGTACCTGGATCCCTGGACAGGTGCTGGGTGGGGGGTGGCTTTGTGCACTGGATACTGCTGAGGGCTTTCCCTCCTCCCCACTGGGCTGGCCAACAGGAAAATCAGCCCATGAGAGGTCCAGCCAGGTCTCCTCTGAGGACTGTGCTCTATCTGGCACACAGACCTTAGGATGTATGGTCATGTTTGCATTTCTTTGGTGTTTTTCCTAGGGGGGAGGGAAGTGTCTGTCAGCTTTCCACAAGTGAGCAAATACAATGGTGCATCTGCTCAGCCCTGCTTCTGTCAACTTCCCCGCTCCCTCTGCCTCTTCACAGCCACATTTTGGCAATATCCTTTCTCACCCATTGCTTGGCCCCTGCGGAGAGCCCTTCTCTGGGTTCTCCTGGAAGTGCTCAGCGATGTTGGAACCTGTTTTCAGGCATGGCAGGCAATCCCCCACTCCTACAGGAATGCTGGTATGCCTCTGGAGCCGCCACTGGTAGGACGGGTTATGCTTATGGGGACGTGTAGTGGCTCGACTGGAGAAGGGCTGGTGCTGGCTCCGGGGCAGGCCCTTTTTTAGAAGCAGCATTCATCAGGGCTGAGACCTCCTTTGATAGTTACACTACAAACAAACACACAAACAAACCAGCCAGCCCTTCAGATATCACTCAGGCAGAACAATACAATTACAGGGCTCAGGTTTCCAGCATCAGCCTCATCCTGGCGCTTTGGAGACCTCTGAAACCAGCAAGTGCTTCACTCTGCATCCATTTGCAGGTCGCTCCAAATTTCCCAAGCACTGCAGAGGTGTTTACCCAGTGCAACAGCACACCGAGATGGAGGAACTGGTGATGTGTGATCCCAAGGCAGCAGGGAGATGTGGCACACACACCTCGCCTGCCAGCAACCTGACCTTGCCCAAACAACCGCACGCTGCAGGATCCTGTTTGGGACAGACTGAGCAAGATGGGAGAGATGTTTAGGCTAAGTCCTTGGTATTTAGCCATCGGAATTTAACCCCTCTGGTTCTGATTATGGCTCTAGAAGTTCAGTTTCCATCACAGACCACCGGTTTTGGCCACTTAAGAGCAGTCGGTATCACCTCTGACCCCCCGGCAGGCTTTATTGCTGCAGCTCGCAAGGAAGCAGCCGCATCGGCTGCCTCGTAAAGCTCGGGGCCGCCGAGGGCTGGTCCT
Source organism: Molothrus aeneus (assembly GCF_037042795.1). NCBI lineage: Eukaryota > Metazoa > Chordata > Aves > Passeriformes > Icteridae > Molothrus > Molothrus aeneus. The sequence continues at coordinate 17,266,745 of NC_089655.1, forward strand.
GCCAAATAAACCCCTCACAGATCCCCTCCCCCTGCACTCCCTGGGGTCCCCCAGGGCCACCCAGCATCACTGGCCCCATGGCAGGATTCCCTGCGGTGCGTGGGAGAGGGCAAGGCCAGGGACAGCCAGGGCAGGGGTGCTCTGATCTGGTGGCTGGTCCCTGGGGAAGGGTCCCACAGAGAGGAGGTATCCACATGGGGACACCCCTCATGGCATGGAGCTGAGAGGCCTCTTCTCAGAACAGCTTTGGTTCAGCCATGAGATGGTACAGTGCCATTCCTGCCCCACGAGTGCTTTGACTGCAGCCAGGGGCAACCTCTCCTGAGCAATCACTGCATGAGGAGTTTGCAGCCCTCCTCCTCCTGTTCTCCCCAGCCTTGGTTGAATTACTGACACTCAACAGAGTCAGGAGGGAGCTCAGGGGCATCACTTCTTTGCTTTGGGAGACCTCCTTGCAGCCTTGCTGGGGATGTGGATGATGGAGGGGAGCAGCTCCAATCCATTGAGTCTCCATCCCCATTGCCTGGCAGGCTGGGGAACAGGAAGGTGGCCCTGAGGGGTCCCTATCCCCACTGGGGTCTCTCCTCCTCATGGTGAGTCCACTTGCATGCCACCATCCCAGCTCCTTCTCTCCTTGGAGCTTCTCCCAGGCACACATGGTCCCATGGGCTGCCTGTGCTCACCAAGGCCCTCAGCTCAGGGGTTTCTCCTGCTGGCCTGGGACTCTGTGAGTGTATCACAGCCAGAGCCCACCCTGTTCTGAGCACACGAGCCTCCTCTGCACCCTGATGCTCCCAGCTGTGTCTGCTCCTCCTGCCCTGAGGGTCAGGGTGGCACCTTGGGTGCGATGTCCCTTGCCCTGGCTGCAAGGCTGTTGGGGATTCCCATCCAGACAAGCTGAAGGAAAACCTTCAGGAGGTTTCCTGCTTTTGTGTGGTGAGCCAAGGCTTGAGATTTGTTTTGGAAACTCTCCCAGGGGAGGCTTTTTGGCTTGAATTTTTTTTTCCCTTAGAAGGATGAAGTGTGCCCGGTTGGGTTCCCTGGCCCTGCCTGAAGAAGCTTTTGGTTTCTGCTGGGATGGTGAGTGAAGTTTGTGGGAACAAAAATGCACGTCCAGGCTGGCATGCAGGTCCCCTCCAAGTGACAAAATGCCATACACAATCAGGATCCTTCAGGAGAGCTTAATCCCATGCTGCTGACAGGCACAACAAGCAATTTAAACACATGGGTGTTTAAATTAAGAAAAGTTATTCTTCTGGATTTTCCCATGCCTCATAAAACACCGCAGAGAGGGCACCCACCCCCCCTGGAGACGGTGCCCAGTGTCAAACCACCACCTGCTCCCCAGGACCCAATGCTGTACTAAATGGGGTGTGAGAGCCCTGACCTGCTGCATCAGCCACCCCACCTCGCTGGAGCAAGGAAGCTGCATCTCTCCCCTCATGAGAGCCAGGGCATGGAGGCAGCCCAGGGTGCTGGTGGAAGGAGACAGACCCAGCAGCTGCTACCCTGAAGGGCCTCAGGGCCCCAAGGGCTCCTCAGGATGCTGTCAGTGCTGGGGCTGCATCCTCCATTCTCATCTCATGGCCTGCTAGGAGGAAGGCTATTTTGGCAGGATGGGTGGCTTTTCAGGGGGGAAAAGGGACTATTTAGGCTGAGCTGGATCCTCCCACCTCCTAACTGTGGAGTGCATGCAGCGGGAAAGCGCGGGGGCACTGCCGGCCCCGGGGATGCTCTCTCCAGGGATACAGCGCTGACGCTGATACTTGAGACACTTCAAACGGTACCAGGCAAAGCCCCCGAGAGCAGACTGACAGCAGAGCTGCTGGCGCCGTCCCCAGACGGGCTCCTCGGGTCCGAGAGAGCTGCGAGCGCTCGCCTCTCTATTTACATTACCAGGAATGCACAAAACAGGGGGGCGCAGCCTGGGGAGGGGGGTATTGGCTGATTGTTCCCAGGATCCCCTTGTCAGAAACCCTCCCTGCTCTGTTAGTGTCTCTTGATATATGGCTTGCATTAGGGGATGAAAGTGAGGCATAGCTTGGGGTTTTGGCACGACAAACCCCATTAAACTCTCTCTGGGAAAATGAGTCCAAGAAGTGTTTTGGGGGGTTGAGTCACTAACGGAGCTGTGAGCAGCATTTATCCTCACCTCTGGCTGCCTGGCCAGGGCAGGAGAGGGGTGGGGGCTGCTGGGGGCTGGCAAGCAGCTACAGCACCCCTTTTCACCCCCCTCCTGCTGTCCTGTGGGGATCTGGGAGTGCTCACACACAGGACACCTGGCCCCAGCCCTTCCAGGGTATTGGGCCCAAGTCCAGGCACCCTCTGCCACCTGGAAGTTTTGGGGTGGGTGGAGGAGTCGCAGAGTTGGGAGTCTTCCCTGCTCTCCCAAAGGTGTTTTTGGGAGGAGATGGCGACAGGATCCTTCCCCACCATGGCAGCCTGACTTTGGGGTCACCCCATACCCTCCTGTCTGGCATGCTCGATTGGCAGTGGGATGCACCTTCCTTGCACCACACACCCCTGGCTGCTTTTCATTTCCCCAGGGACAGTAGGACAAACTGGGGGGACCCAGCTCAACTCCTCTCAGGTGTGCCACTGCCTCTGCCCCCCTCTGCTTGGAGATCAGGCAGAGCAGGAGAGAGAGAGCCATGCTGGAAGAACACAGTGGGAGCTTTTTGGGCCTGAACCCTCTTCTCTCTCCCCGGCACCAGGGGACAGACAGGCAGGGGGAGGGAGGGTCAGCACAGCCCTGATTCCCCATCCCCTCTGTCTGTAGTCCCAGCCAGAGGGGGCTAGGCAGAACAGCCACCTGCCTGCACCCCAGCCCTACAAAGGCCACTCTGCAGGTGATCTGCTCCAGGGGAAGGAGAGGGGGCTGCCGAAAACTTTCCATCACCCCGTGAGGCAGCAGGAAAATACCTGCAGAGGCTGAGGCAGGAGTCAAAGCAGCAGCGGGGATGACTAAATGCAGGTGAAAGGAAAATTGCTCCTGGTCAGAGAAGGCAATCCTCTCCAAACCTAGCCCAAATTGCCCTCTCTTTCCTGTTTCCACTGTTTCCTGCTCTCTGTGATGAGGCCACATGAATCCCTGAATGCCAGTTGTGCAGCAGCATGAACATGTCAGATGCTAAGAGCAATGCAATGAAAAGGGTGGGAAGAGGGACAGCATGGGCATTTTTTGCCTGCTGCCCCCTGCTTCCCACCAGCCATTCTCTCACTGTACTGTACTTGCCCCTTGTTTTCCTATAAAGGAATCAGGAACTTGCTGGGGACCAGGGGCAACAAGCAAATGCAGAGCATCACAGACACCTTTGGCTGCAACTTGTGTTGGGTTCCTGAGGCCCCTACCTGGGACAGAGGGCAGGGATCTCAGCCCCAGCACCTGCCATGCTCCGTGGGCCCAGGAACAGCATCCCAGGACAGATGGCTCAAAAGCAAGTGACACTCAGGTCAGCATCCTACAGGACATCTAGCCTGGCTTCCCTGGGCTGTCAGCCCTGCCCAGTGCTCCCTCAGTGGGGTAATGCTCATGGGTGCTTGTGGCACACTCTGCCCATGCCTTGGAGGGGAGGGGGTGGCCATCAGGAATGAGAAGCAAGGCCCTGGAAGATGTCCAGCTCTCTTTTAATTAACCTGAACAAGCCAGAGCTTAAGTTTCCGAGCCAAGCCGAAGTCTCCCTGTTAGGAAAAACCTGCAGTACCTGGCAGTAATTTAATAACTCTCATTTCGAGCTTTCTAATAGCGGTGCTGTGGAACGGCTCCAAACCCACTGGTCTCCCTGCCTTTCCGCAATCAAGTTACCTTTATTGCTTTATGGCAATATTAACAGAGATACCAGTGTGAATGCCTCACCTCAGGCTTAGCTGGCAGGAGCCTGGCACGGCTGAGAGGAAGCCCAGCGGTGCGCGGCGGAGCCGGGACGGCTGCCTCTGCTCCAGCACCCACCCCAGCCCAGGGAACAGCCCCAGTGCTCCAGGCCCCTGTGCCAGGCACGTGGCAGGGTGAACTGTCACCCCTGTGATGGGGTCTGGCTCAGGGCTGCCCTGGGATTAAGGATGTCCATGCTCAGAAATGGTACACAGCATCACCCTGGGATTCTGCCCTTTTTGGGGAGGTGTTGCTGCAGGGGTACAGGATTAAGTCCTTTCCCAGCCACCAGAGGAGCTGCCAGGGACCCATGGGGAATGTGTCACCAGCTCCAGACACCTCTGCTCTAGCAGACTTGTCCCTTTCAGCCTAGCAGGAGTTAGGGGTTCCTGTGTGGCAGGGACTGCCTGTCCCCTGCAGAGCTGCAATTAGCTCAGTTGCACTAACCTAGAAGAGGGACTCCATGGCTGTAGCTTGAGGTGCTCCAGAAATACTCCTCCCTCCCAGAGAGGGCAGAATGACTTTCATCTTTGAATCCACAAGCAGAAGAGGGACAGGAAGAGTACATAGGAGACAAATCCCTCCATAATTTCAAGCCCAAATCATTCTGTTCTACAAGAAACAGCCCATCACGCAGCCAGGGCCATGTGAGCTGTTTATAGGAGCCCCAGCCATCCATCACTCACAGGTGTCCCTCCATGGGACTTTCCCTGGCTCTGATCTCCCCCAGCTAAACCCTGTCACCCAGCCCCTGATGCTTTAGAGGGGTTCCCCCAGTACTCCTGGCTCTGCTGCAGGTTTGTCATGCAACTGTGGTGCTTCAAGAGTAGGTTTAAAGAATGTGATTCCTCCTTGCTGGCTGGACATTGTAGGGAAAACTTAAGGCACAGCCCTGACCAGGGGTACCACACAGGGATGTGGGGGATGTGGTCACCTTGCCCTCCCTTGACTCCCCTAGCCAGCCTGGGTGGCAAGGCACAGATTTGTCACTGCTGCCATGAGCACCAAGTGGCAGTGAGGAAGAGGAAGGGCTGAAGAAGCGCTCGGTGTGTGACATTGTGGGGAGGGCATGAGCTCCTCAGCCCCGCTGTGGTGGTGGCAGCACCACAGCCCAGGGCAGGGCAGGGTTGTTGTATAAATGCCCCTGGCCGTGGCTGGCCACCAGCGTGGGAGCTCACAAAGCAGCACTGTTCCAGTTTATGGGATTGGAAACAGCTGCTGGAGGGGCACAGATAACCTGACATAGCAGGGGCATGATGGGCTGCTGAGGGGACAGACTGACACAGAGCATGCCCTGCTGGGGTTCACCCAAACCTTACTGGTCCCACTGGTTTCAGCTGGGAGCTGGGCTGGGGCAGTGCACTCTGCAGGGACTGCTGTGCTTTCCTCGAGCATCTCTCACTTGGAGGGAAGGTTTCTTCCCAAGCTGGGAAGTGGAGCCGAGTGTCAGTTTGTGTGTGGAGCCACTGCTAATACCTTCTTTGCTATTTTTAGCTCAGCAGCCTTGTGCTGTTCGTTTCAGCATATTTTTTTTTTCCTCCCAGTAAATTCCAAATCTTTTCCCTCTTTCACCTTCTATTCCGGGATGCTGCCTGTACCATTCGGCTTTGATCTGCACTGATGCCAAGTGTGTTTTGAAACTCTAAGTATAGCACATCCCTTGAATTTCTCTTATCTAGCAAAGCAGTAATATCCTCAAAGAGCTCCAGCAAGCTGGTTAAAAACCTGACATCGCACGGCTCAGTCCACACCAGCTACTCCTCAGCCTGGTTCCCAGGCATCCTCCCCTCCAGAGTGCTCTGCAGGCTTGTGACCTGGGCTGTGCTTTGCTGCTGGTGTCTCGAAGTCACTGTCAATCCTATTTTACAGTTCAGAGACTGAAAAGGGCAGCTAGGAGCAAAGAGGGCCAATATTTCTTTTTATTTTTTATTTTTTTCCCCCCCAAAGATACCTGAATGCAGCCTTGAATTTTGCATTTTTAAATTGATTGTAGATGAAAGTAATAATAATATTTGAGACTTCAAAACAACCAATTTTCCAGTGTAGACAGGTAACTAGGAGGCCAAATGCAATCGTTTGTGACTGGCAGTGGATTGCAAGGGCAAAGATCTGAAGACTGCTCTTAAATCCGTCCCCAAAATGTCTGGTGCTCTATACACACACACTGTAACAAATTAATGTCAGATGCTGCACTTGGTATAATTAGACAGGATTTAGAGTGGCAGAGCCAGCAAATTGCTACAATTTATGTGAAGCCCCTACCCCAGGGTCTGCACCCACCGCTGCTTTGTCGTCACTGAAAATTCCTTCATCAGTTGAAGGATGCAGCTCCTGGGTTGCTTTGCACAATTTGGTCCCCAGTTTGGCCCCTGGATGGATCCCTGATGTCAGCTCCTTGGGATGCCCTTTGGGGTGCAGGGCATCAGTAGGAGCCCACAGAACTGATGAACTACATAAACCACAAAGGACACCTACCAGAAGGACACCAGAGCCAGAGTGCTAGGAAGCACCAATCTGCTTAGTAAATCCTTTTCTGCCTTTCCCCAATACGGAGTATGAATTAAAAAAAGCTTAGAAAAAAGAAAAAGCACTTTCATTCCCTAGTTCTTATTAAGAGATAAAGTCAATCTGGTTTAACTAACTAAGCCAAGCTCTGGCAGTGGCGGCGCGTGAGCGGCGCGGGTCTGCTCCAAAGTGGAACCAGCTCCCAGCCCCACACTTCAGGAAACATCTCATCCAGTGAACCTCGTATTTTTCCCACAAACTCCCCTCAAGCTGTAAAGCACATCTGGATGATTTTAGGCAGAAAGGGATTTTCCCAGAAAGTTGCAGGGGGAGGGTGGGGGTAGCGAGGGGCTGGTTATATTTGGAAACCTCTTTCAAGCACGAAGACCCCATTGTGGCGGCAGCGTCGTGGGGTGATGCTGAGCGGCGCGGTGGTGAGGGCGGCTGTTGCACTGGCATGGAGAAATATCTGGCAGCAATTTGTGGCCACAGGTGGGTTTTTCTCCTTGCAGCTGAATTTTGGATTGTTCTTCTGCCTGTACTCCCTCGGCTGCCCTGGGATGAAGCAGGGACCTGCTGAAATCCTCCAGAGATTTGGTCCAGTGGCTCCAGGGCAGCTCCGGACATGGCACTGCTCAAAAGCAACAGAAAGGCAACAAAAAAAAGGGCATTTTGAATAGACAAAGTGCCCCAACTGCCTCAGGGCCCAGTCAAGCATTGCTGTTGCTCAGAGGGGCCGGTGATGAGGGTATGAGGAGGCAGCTCATCAAGCCCTTATTAGCACAGGAACTGCCGAGCGCAAATTAACGCGCCAGACTCTGTCCCAGCCGTACGGGGAGCGCCGCCTGCGCAGCCACGCTCAGCAGTTTAATCAACTCAGAAAGCAATTTGTTCTCTCTCTCTTTATAACCTTGACAAGCTAGTGGGTTATTTTTAAGCACACCAGCAAAGGCAAAGGCAATTCCCGGCTGGTTGGCAGCTGGCTGTCAAACCACCATGCTGGGCAGGTGAGCAGCCCCTGCTTTAGAGCAGGGAAAACCTTTCCCCAGGCTGCAGCACTTTCACCCACACATGCCCAAGCCAGGGGCACTCTGCTGTAGGCACAGTCCATGACTTTGGGACAACACAATGACACGATTCTGTTGACCTGGGGACACACGTATGCCCTGTCTGCTGGGTGCTGTGCTGTGGAGAAGGACGGAGAAGCCAAGATAGGTGCAGAGCTGAGGAACTGAGAACAACTCAGGACTGATGATTCCTCAGAGGATGGATGGGCAACTGAGAGGAGCTGTGTTGTAGTGGCATTGCTTGCCCTGCCCTGTAATTTCTTCCCCTGGAGAGGGCTGTCCCCAGGAAGGGAGGATGGAGGAGATGGTGTGTTGGGATGGCAGACCCACTGCCACATGCACCCTGACACCCATCCTGCTCCTCCACCTCTTACATCTGACCTCCCAGTGAAGGAAGGCAGATGTTTTGCCGACATGGTACCCACTGTGCAGCACACCCCAGGTCACCCAGCCACTGGTGTCAGGGCACCAGCCCAAAATTCAACCAGGGCAGCTCCCACCCTCCCTGCTGCAGCATCCCTGCTGCCCACTGCAGTTCGGGTTTGTCCTGTGCAGCCTCCTTCCTTCCAGAGGCCAACTGGACCACTGCGGTGGGAGATATGGGACCTGGAAACCTGAGAGTAGGTGCAGCTGCCTCTGACTGCTCCGTGTCCTCAGGGCACTGGGCTGTGTTTGGTTTGGCCTGTGCTGCCCCAGCAGCTGCTCAGATGTGCTGGTGATAACACGATTAGCAGTAAATTGGTTAATGCTTTCCCAGCCAGCAGGATGAACAGGGTGCAGAGGCCACCTCCCTGCCACGACCACCACAGTCCTCTCAGACCCAGAGGAGCTGGGTGCTCTTGGGGACAGTGCTGTCATGTTGGTCCCCCTCCTCTGGGAACGGGGGAGGGCCTGGGGAGCGAGATTCCTGCCCCAGCAATGATACGGTTCAGCGCCTGCACTTCCAGCTGATTTAAAGCAATGTCCAAGTTTATAGAGAATTAGTGAGACTAAGAAACATTATTTTTCTTTATTAGGTTAAAGGGTAAGCAAATACAATCAATCTTGTCATGTATCACAAGATGTCAGCAACTTCCCACCTCAGCCAGAAAATTACCGGCTCCTCAGTGGATTGTGGAATTACATTCATAACCGCAGAAAACAAATATATACATGTATATTTTAATGAAAACACTGAAGGTTGCTACCTCACATCATCATCACAAATAGGTTACTGCTGAGCTAATTTAATCAACAGCAAAATCCAGCTGCAGAGGAACCCCCACTTGGAGGAAGATGCAGCCCACGTAGGGAGATGAAGGTGTTGGTGAAGGGATCTGCGTGGGATGGAGCTGGCAAACATGACCCCAAGGCCCAGGCTGGGCTGGTGTCCACAGGGACTTGGTGCTCCAGCCCCAGCCCCGACCCAGATGAGTGCAACCATATGAGTGCAACCATAATGCTGTGTTCTGCCCCATGCTTTAATGATGCTCTACCCCATGTTTTAGCCATGGGGACATCTTGCAATGGCCGTGTTTTGGCTCAGTTTGGCTTCTTCATTTAACAGCTTCCTAATTCAATTGCACTCATCCCCATCCTTCCCTCGCCATTCCTGGTTCAGATAACCTTGCTGAACTCCTCTTGGAGATTAACCAGAGAGAGGGAGCCCATTAGCTGGTCCGAGCTTCAGAGTTGCTAATCAAAGCTAATGGATTAACCAAGAGGGTGTTGATTTCCAATCTGAGCATTCAGGAGGAGGGACAGGATCTGTCCTTCCCTCTGTCTCATCTCCTGCATGCCGCTGCAGTCCCCTGCTCTGACAGTGCAGGATGCTGCCCTCTCCCCTTTCTTCATCCACAGTCCCCCCTGGCTCGATGCCAGCCAGGGGCGAGGTAGGAGGAAAGCCCTTTTGAGCTGGGAAGACACAAATAATCATTGTAATGATGACTGGTAGGACTCTGAGCTGCCTGCCAAGATCACGAGCTGCTCAGACAGCCTGAAGAGCAGCGAGGCTGGAAGTCATCTGGCAAGCATGGGGCTGTCCACAGTGGTGGCAGGGCAGAGGGCAGGGGATGTGGAGAGGCGAGGAGGAGCAGGGGGCCGGAGCCTTCCTGCCTGGCAGGATGAGGGATGTGGCCCAGCAGGGCCAGTCTCACAGTCACGGGCACTGTGCCATGAAGGAAGTTGTGTGTGCTGGCCAGCACGGCCAAGGGCTGCTCCTGCCCCGCGTGTGACCCTGCATTTACCCTGCTGTCCCCATGCAAGGGCGGCCGGGTGACAGTTCATCCAGTACCACAGTGACTGTGTGGCTGAACACAAAGTGGTGCCCTCCTCACTCTGCAAAGGGCAACACTGAATCATCCTCTTTTGCAGCTCCAGGTCCCCAACTCCAGTGTGTCCACATGTCATTCCAAAGCAAAAATATTTGGTGGCCTCAGCAAGGTCCCCCAGCCTGGAGGCAGCAGGAGGAGAGGGGTGGCCCAGACAAGTGCAGTTGTTCTCTTGGTGGGAGGGTGTCTTCTCGCTCCAGAACACCGCACTCTCCAAGATCTGATGTGCAGGGGAGGTGATGATGGCAATGCTGTCCCCTGTCACTGTGGCATGGTGCCTTGTCCCTGAGATGCTCATGGGCAGGCAGTCTTGGATGTGTATCATTCTTGGAGATGATCTGCACGCAAAGCTGGTAAGGCCCTCATACCCGGACAAGTCACTGTCTGTCCCTCTCCTACCCAGCTGCCCACAGAGCCACGCTGTGGGGTCCCTGTCACCTCTGTCACCTCTGTCACCCAGCAGGAGAGACCAGGTTTCCCCAGCATTTATTCTCCAAACCTGCCAAGGGAGCCCAGCTGTCCACCCCGAGGATAACACAGGCAGCCTGAGTCTTGTCTGGCAGAGTCACCACTGCACTCCAGATCCTGCTGAGTGCCCAGCCCGTGGTGACAGGGACCATAAAACACTTGCGTGGCAGTGCTGAGGGCTGGCTGCCTGCCTCCTTTGGACTGTCCCCAGTTCAGAAGCACCCAGGCTTGCCCAGGTTGCTCAAGGCTCCTCTGGGAGCTCTGGTTCAGCTCCTGTGCATTGCAGGGAAGCTGTGGCAGCTCAGAGCTGCAGAATTACTGAGGTTGCACCACTTGTTTCTTGCCCAGCTGATGTTGGCTGACAGCTGTCATGCACACACTGATACTCCACAGAACTGGCAGCAGGATGCTGTCTGTTCCTGCCTGGAGTTTGCCTGCACCACCTGCTGCCCACTGGACAACGATGGCTTCAGTGAGCAGAGCCCAGGTGCAGGTGTGCCCCAGTGGCATGGGGCACAGCTGAACAGCATGCCTGGGGAAGCTGAAACATGTGCAGGCACAAACACACAAAGTGCAGCCCCCTGCACCTGGTGGCACATGCAGACCCCCAGCCTCAAGCTGGACTCCTCCACCTGATCCCAGGGCTTTCAGGTGAACCTAAACACCTTTAAAAAGGGTTTTCCAGCAGGACACGGGCAGGAGGACCACGGTGAGCCGGCTGCCCTGGCGCTGCAGGCGCCCTGCATCCGCAGCCACCGCGTGCTGCCGTGTGTAGCCCCAGCCTGCCCTCATTTATCTCCCCTCCAAATTGTGAATGAACGAACTTTCTCCCAGAATAAATAACCATCGCTCAAAAGTTATTTTAGGGCTGGTCTTGGTCGCTGGAGTTTCCGCGCCTGCCGAGGCCCATCACATTGTTTTCTGCTGCTTTCCTTGGCACGGCCCCAGTCCAGGGTTCAGAAGTTATTACTATAAAAGTCAAATTGCTTTGAGGGGGGGAGGCTGGGGGAGGCAGGGTCGGTGGAGGGAGAGGGGATGGGATTCCTGGAAAGTCTCCAGCCAGGGATAATTGGAGCTGTGCGGGGTTGGACCAGTCCCCGCCGTGCTCGGGGGAGTGTTTCACCTGGCCGGTGGCCAGAGGAGCCAAGGCAAGGAGGAGGAGGAGGAGGAGGGCTGGGTTATTACAGGCACAGCCCCCCCTGAAATACAGTGCTGCTGGGGGGGATTCCTGGTGGCGCCCAGGCTCATTCCTTGCCATCTCCTGGAGAGCCCTTGCCCATCCTCCTCCTTGCGGCCCCTTGAACCTGTGCTCGCCCCACTTCCATTTATGCTGGTTATTTCCCCATCTACAACACTAATTACTTTCCTGCCTTTGCACTGAGGATTGCCTTAAGCCCTGAAATATTAATGTTTAATTTCCCTTCTAAAACTTCCTCTTTCAGTGTTTGCTACTACCACTTGGTAAATTTTGGCCATCCATAAAAGCAAATGTACTGCCCCTTCACACAGGCACTGCACCCAGTTGCAGTAAAGCTGGTGATGAGATACCAGTTCCCATCCTGAAGGAAGCAGCATCACCCTCAATCCTTTGGGCTCTTTTCCCACACCCTCTGTGGTCAAGAGTTGCCCTGGACCTTCCCTAGCACAACAGGGCAGGAGCAGCTCATGGATGTGGGATCTCAGCAGGGATGTCCTCTCCCAGGGTGTGCTTGTGGGATTGTGCCCTGGCTGCTGTGTCCCAAATCCTTTGATCTAAACTCGATGCTTTTTTTCCCGTTTAAAAATTATTTCTGTGAATGGTCATGCTGATGTGTCCATGCAACTTCATTAGGATTCAGTTTGCTCTCTCCTTTCCTCCAGGCAGCCTTATTTTTATTATTCCCATTATTTAAGGTTGACCTTACAGCAATGACCAGCATCCCCCTGGCAGATAGGGCCGTGTCTGTGCTGGCCCTTCCAACCTGCACCCCAGAGACCTGCCCCGGGGTGCCCCTCACCCTGAAGCTGCCACCCCAAATCCACCACAGACCACAGTGCTGGGGAAGCAGTGCAAACACCCTGCAGCCAGGATTCATGGGCTGGGAGCAGGCAGGAACAGCCAGGAGATAAGAGGTGGCTCAGCTTTGATACGTGCAGCTCATACGCCTGGAGCAAAATCATCAGACAGGGGCATCCACTCAGCGAGGCGACTGCTGGGCTTCCAGGGACAGGGAGCAGGCACAGGAGGTTACCTGGCAGCAGGATGTGACAGCAGAAAACGTGACCTGTGGAGGCACTTCAGAGAGGACATCTTCATGGAATCACTGACGGGAAGAGCCCAGAGTTGTCATCCCACTGGCACTCCAGCCCAGCTCAGCCACCTTGGCATGGCAAAGGGCACATCCCCAACCCCCTCCCTGCCTCATCTCCTGCCAGGGTGATGAAATATTGCACTACCTGTGATGCTCAGAGTGAGCAAATATAAAAGCATTAACAGAGTATAAAGAAGAAAAATGTGAAGAAAGGAGAGGAGAGTAAGCAGGGTGAATTTCAGCTCCATGGCAGCTGGGAGACAGGCGAGGCACTCTGCCCTATGCACCTGGGACCTCACTACCTGAGGGCATGTGGAAAACCCCTGTCCCAGGGCTGCAGAGTTGCCATTCCACACCTACCATGACCCTGCACAACCCCCCAGGCCCAGCTGGTGGGGTAAGTCTCTGCTTCTTGCAGGTAAAAGCCAGCAGAAATTGTCCCTGGGGCCACATCCAGGTGGGCTGGTGGGTGAGGTGGACTCTTGGCTCCTCTGTACAATTTTTCCACCTAACCTTTCATTTTAGAGAATCATAGAATGGTTTGGGTTGGACCTTTAAATGCCATCTAGTCCAACTCCCATGGGCAGGGGGATCTTCAGCCAGTTCAGGTAGTCAGAGCCCCATCCAGCCAGGCCTTCCAGGGATGGGGCACTCACCATCTTTCTGGGCAGCCTGTACCAGTGTTTTAACATCCCCAATGGAAAAAGACTCACTCCTTATATTGAATCTAAATTGCCACTCTTTCAGTCTAAACCCACTGCCCCTTGTTCTGTCTCTTTTAACGCCCGGCTGTGAACCCCTGCCACCCCACTGCTCCTCTCCTGCAATCGCTGTCCACCAGGCATAGCTGGTTCCTTCTGTATCCCCTCCCTAATGGATCTGACAGCTGCTCCCTGCACTGGGCCAGGTTTCAGTTTCCCCACGCTGAGGTTTTCTTGCACAGTCTGTTGCAAAGCCAGAGCCAGGGCTGTCTCAGCCAGGCAGCAGCGATGCTCCCGGCCATGGCCCTGCTGCCAGGTGGGTCACCCTGCTGGCCCCTCGTGGCCCTCACCAGCACACTGGGGACAGGAAGGAAAGGGCAGAGTCGTAGGAATCCGATTATGAACTGAGCAATAGCATGTGCGGAAGAGCCTGTGGGGAAGGGGCTTCCAGGGCTATTTTCGCCCAACGAAAGTTGCAATTAATTTGCGGAGGAAGTCGCTCAGCATTAAGAAACCCTCCAGGCAGAGTCCGGACCCAGGGACACACATCCCATTATTTTCTCGTTTAAAAACCATCTTGGTGGTGAAGGGGGCTGCTCCCCCCAGGCTGGCGCTAACGGGGAGCCAGGGGGGAGCTGGGGAAGGGGGGAGCTGGCTCTGGAGGGGCAGGCGTGTTTGGAGAGGGAGAGGGAGCTGAAATTAACCTTGGAAAGCATTCAAATTAGACTGTGTAATAAGAGACCCACTTCTCTGGGTAAATTTGTTAGGATTAGGGCTCACTGAGCTGTTGAGGAGAATTCAGCATGGCTCAGAGCCAGGATGAAATGAAGCTCCTGGCTTGGTCGGCTGCGGGAAAGTCCAGGCTAATGGGCTTTGGTTCAAACTTTGATAGGAAAAAAATCCAGGAACAAAGGCACTAATTCTTCCAAAAGCCCCAAAATCTCAGTTTATACATTTCTGTTTATGTTCATTCATAATAGATATACACAGCTGTTCTTATCATTCATATTCAAATTCCATATGCATCCTTAGCAGTTAGTACTCCTGCCTCAAACGAAAAAAAAAAAGCCATGTGGAAGATTAAAGAAAACTGAAAAACAACCTGTCTTGGGGTGTGAATTCTCCCAGCATCTGTGTCTGACATCAGGTCCTTGCACTGGGGTCCAACCTCAGGACAGAGGAGGAGCCCACTACTACTAGCATGGGCTGGACATTTTAAAAAGGACTTTTCTGAGTCTCTTTGTCACCTGCCACAGACCACCCATCTGCTGAGCTTTCTCTGCTCTGGGCAGGGAGGTGGCTGGCAGGTGTTCACCCTGTGCCACCAGTCCTGGCACCCACCAGCATGCCCATGGCTTCCCCAGTGATATTGTGCAACTGGAGAGGAGGGGATGAGACCGACCTGCTCCCCATGGGGGGGCATCTGTGCTTACACTGCCCTGGGTGAACAGAAGGGAACTTTTCCAAATTCCATGGTTATAAGCTAAAAAAGCCCCAAACCAGCCAAAACTGAAACAATGATTTTATGTTATTTGGTCTTTTCTTCTAAAAAAATATTCTCTGTCTCACATTCCACAGGATCTCTCCTTGCTTCCTTTAAAAATTATCCCTGGAGTAAGGACCAAAAGAAAAAAAAAATTTAAATCTGGATATCTCATAAAATATTTGCATCTTAAACCTTATTTTTTTGATCCCTGGAATTTGCTCCTATGGACAAATCTAGTGCTGTTGAGTAAAGCTCATTAGTAAGAACTATCTGCTAGAACGAGCAGCAGGGACACAGATAGCACAGATACTTGAAGTGTTGTCACTGGGTTTCAGAGTTAATCCTGCTGAGAAGTTCCCCTCTCAACTCGGAGCTGTTGTTTTGCACATCCATGACACTGCTACTGATTCTTAGGATTATTAGGGAAGGCTGGGACTCCATCCCTCTGCAGTGGATGTGTAACCCGTGGTACCTCAGTGTGGACGGCAGGAGCACCAGCAGTGGCGCCAGGCGGCTGCAACAGCCCCTGACCCTCCTCCTCCTCACCTCTGGCAGTGC